>NC_090648.1:501848815-502153815 GCF_040937935.1 Hyperolius riggenbachi
GGGGGCAGAGACTGCTGGAACGGAAGTAGTTAATACAGCATCCACAACACAACCCAACAAAATCTTTTCATTCCAATGCTCACCTTCTAGCACTAGTATTTTTAAAAGGACAAGTGAAGTGAGAGGTATATGGAAGTTGCCATATGTATTTACTGTTAAACAATACCGGTTGCCGGGCAGCCCTGCCGGTCTATTTGGCTGCAGTAGTGTCTGAATAACACTAGAAACAAGCATGCAGCTAATCTTGGCAGATCTGACAATAATGTCAGAAACATCTGATCTGCTGCATGCTTGTTCAGGGGCTATGGCTAAAAGTATTAGAGGCAGAGGATCAGGTGGACAGCCAGGCAACTGGTATTGTTTAAAACCAAATTAATATGGCAGCCTCCATATACCTCTCACTTCAGTTGTCCTTTAACTAGTTAAACTTTAACTTTTAAACCATACCAGTTGCCTGGCAGTCGTCCTGATCTTTCAGGCAACAGTAGTGTCTGAATAACACCAGAAACAAGCATGCGGCTAATCTAGTCGCACTTCACTCAGGGTGGTCGCACACACACGTGCGGCTGCGATTGGTGTGCGGCATTAGAGACGATGCATGCAGATTGGTCCCTGCGGCAGACTGCGCAGACAGGGATATCTGCACGACCCCGCCTACTGCTCAGTGACATACTTACTGCCAGACAGGAAATACGTACCATCAATTCTCCAGATTTGGTGCAGCGCTACGGCGACAATCCATACAAATTGTTTGCGGTGCCACTGACTGCCATAATCTCGTGCAGCGTTTGGAAATGCGCTACAGCTTCTGCGTTGGCGGGACCACTTCTATCGCATTGCGTCGCAGCACTGAGGCCTGTCACAGACAGTAACGGCTACTGTGACGAGCTGCAGCGGGGGAGTGTACTGCATCGCTCTATTGGGCTTCATTCACAAACCCGTGATAAATGCTATCCCGGCTGTGATAAGCTCATCGCGCGGGTTAGAGAATGACAGGTTTGCGCACGTAAAAGTAAAGGTTTGCGCACATTAACTTTCCCCGTTCATGCGCTAACCAGGGCTGCTCAAATCCGGATCTGGGAGACATCCGGATAGTTGCTATCCGGATATCTCCCAGTAAACCTGTGTGGGGTGGGTGGGGGGTCAATCTTACCTGTCTGACGTCTTCTTCGTCTGTCCCTCGGCGCCTCCCACGATGCGCTTTACGTGCGTCACGTGATTACAAACACTTCCTCCTTCAACCCGGAAGGAGGAAGTGTTTGTAATCATCCTCCTTCAACCCGGAAGGAGGAAGTGTTTGTAATCACGTGACCGCCGCTTGGACCGCATTGTGGGAGGTGCCGAGGGACGGACGAAGAAGACGTCAGAGAGGTAAGATTGACCCACCCCGCACAGGTAACTGGGAGATATCCGGATAGCAACTATCCGGATGTCTCCCGGATCCGGATTTGAGCAACCCTGGCGCTAACCCATATTTTAGCGCGTGAACAGCGAAGTTAATGCGTGCAAACCTTTACTATTATGCGCGCAAACCTGTACGCGCTAAGCATATCACGCCCATGATATAGTTGATCACGGCTTTGTGAATGGAGCCCAATGTGTGCAAGGGGCGTCTTGTCAGTCTCATCATCTCTGTAGGCACCTCTCGGGTCTCACCTTTGCCCGCCCGATGCGGTGACCAATGGGGAAGGTCCGTTGCACGCACGTGGCTCCTCGCAGGTGCTCATCTCCATGATGACTTTGTCCAGGGACTGCAAAATAGACTTACATTAAAAACTGATCGTCCAACATCAAGTTAGAAATGCAATAATAAAGCAGAAGACCTTATAGCGACTACAAAACATTAAAAAAATATCAGTGGTTGTGGGACACCTCGAGCTATCTGGGTATTCTGTAGTTTTGGTTTATCCCATAGAGCCACATCAATCTATGCCATGCACTGATGAGGACCAGAAAGTCAGAAACAGGCATGTTGGGCTGATGTGGCTCTGTAACACGTATACCGTAAGCTACAGCCTTGCTATACACTAGCGGCATTCAAAGGATATTAAGAGAGGATTTGCCTATTCAGAAGAGATGCATTGTGAGAGACCACAGTTGCTCGCTTACAGCTAAATTACCGCTAACACCTTCTGTTGTAAAAAAAGGCTTTTTAGTCTCTTAGCAACTAAACATTCTTCAGAGGCTACAAACCTACAGAACAATATGTTCTGTAGCCTCTGAAGAAGCGGGTAACCACAAAATCAGCTGTCTGGCTCCTCCCACCCCTACTGTACACCATACGTTCTGTACCTGAAAAACCACGATAAACGTACCGGTTTTTGATTCATTGCCACTTTGCCTGCTGCATACTATTTGGATGTTCCTGTCTGCATACACCTCTGATTAGTACCAGTGGTTTGGGGGCCACACTGCCAGCTGACATCTAGTGCCAGCCTGTTCTCTACTGCTTTGGACTGACACTTTAACACCGACAGTGGTCTGTGAAATATTAACACGCAAGGAAACGTCACAAATAGGCATTCTGTACAGGTGGCGTCCAATCACGACTTAGGCCTCGTTCACATCATACGCGCTTCCGTGCGGATTTGGAAGTGCGTATGACGTGGTGAAACGCAGGAACGGCAGAAGGGCATAGACAGCCCTTCTACCGTTCACATCTACTGTGCTGCGCAGCAGTACGATGCGCTGGGAAGTGCTTGCGTACTGCTGCCTGCATTTTGCCCGCAAGCGCAGAGCTGATCCCATCACTGTCAATGGATGGGATCAGCAGCGGTGCAGATGGCTGGCGATTGGATGCGCTGCGTTCGGATCGCACAGCCATCTGCGTTGCTAGATGTGAATGAGGACTTAGGCCATGTTCACATCTGCTGCGCTGAGAAACTCGTGAAAGTGCGCGCTGAAAAATGCATGCGCTTGTGTGCGCACTTCTGTGCGTTGCGCTGCACTTCTTTAAAGCACATTTTGCTTATTGTAGCAGCAGCAGCAGTTTTCATATGTAAATGTATTTTTTTTTCTAATTAAGGGTAAAAACCGCATGCACTTCTATGCGCTAAAAAAGCGCACCCATTCACTTGCATTGAAGTGCGCTTTACAGCTCAACGCACAGAAATGCATGCAGCCCTATGTTTTTGTAACGCAGCTCAGCGCAATGCATAGATGTGAACCAGGCACATTTTGTTAAATGGGAAAATCAATATCTTGCAGAACACACAGGGCAATGCACTGTGAAAAGCGCACAGAAACGTCCCTGATGTGAACAAGGCCTTAAAGAGGAATTCCCGTAAAAATAATGTAATAAAAAAGTGCTTCATTTTTACAATAATGATGTATAAATGATTTAGTCAGTGTTTGCCCATTGTAAAATCTTTCCTCTCCCTGATTTATATTCTGACATTTATCACATGGTGCCATTTTTACTGCTGCCAAGTGATGTAGCTGCTGCATGCTGTTTTGGCAGTTGGAAACAGCTGTAAACTGCTATTTCCCACAATGCAACAAGGTTCACAGACAGGAAACTGCCATGTACTCAGAATTTCTTTGTGGGAGGGGTTTCACCACAATATCAGTCATACAGCGCCCCCTGATGGTCTGTTTGTGAAAAGGAATAGATTTCTCATGTAAAAGGGGGCATCAGCTACTGATTGGGATAAAGTTCAATTATTGGTCGGAGTTTCTCCTTAACCACGCTGGAATCCACCAAGCTTCCCATAGTGGCCCATTCTTTTACAAATGTTTATAGAAGTAGTCTGGCATGCCTAGATGCTTTATTCTGTACTCCTGTGGTCATGAAAATGGGTGGAGCATCCGAATTCAATGACTTGGAGGGAAATGCCAATATTTTTGGCAATATAATGTACTGAAGAGAGGTAGATGTTTTGGGGGGGAAGATGCTCCAATACTCGGGCATGTGGTAGAAGGGGCTCACAACTGAGGTGTAGGAGCCATACATGGGGGGTAAAGAGAGTTCTTAAAATACGCAACAATAATAGTCAAGAATAATTACCAAGGAGATTGGATGGGTCTTCAGCTTAGTCCATGGTATCTGCAACACATTAAAGGTCAATAATACTGTAAGTAAAGATATAAAACATATAAAAAAACACCAACAGCACAAACACACAGAAAGAGAAATAAAAAAGTGTACAATCTGCCTTTTGAACATTCAAAAATCTCACTGCAGTTTTATGAAAAAAATATGCGGTCATTTCCCTCTATGTGCAGCACTGTATCTCCAAATATGAGCCAAAGACTGGGCATAAACACTGTGCGTTTCAGATCGCAGGGGGGCTGGACTGTACCAGTAAGATCACAGGGGGGCTGGACTGTACCAGTAAGATCACAGGGGGGCTGGACTGTACCAGTAAGATCACAGGGGGGCTGGACTGTACCAGTAAGATCGCAGGGGGGCTGGACTGTACCAGTAAGATCACAGGGGTCCTAGATTGTACCAGTTAGACCACGGGGGTGCTGGGACTATACCTGTCCTCCCCCACAGAAAAGAAGCTCAGCTGTAACATGTCCATAAAGTGATCATTACTCAAATTGTCATCCTAAAATGCTGTGTATTGTGTTTTATTGGCTGACACAATCTACACATGGTCACTGGGCGATGCCTGCTGAGGCACAATCTACACATGGTCACTGGGCGATGCCTGCTGAGGCACAATCTACACATGGTCACTGGGTGATGCCTGCTGAGGCACAATCTACACACGGTCACTGGGCGATGCCTGCTGAGGCACAATCTACACATGGTCACTGGGCGATGCCCGCTGAGGCACAACCTACACATGGTCACTGGGCGATGCCTGCTGAGGCACAACCTACACATGGTCACTGGGCGATGCCCGCTGAGGCACAATCTACACATGGTCACTGGGTGATGCCTGCTGAGGCACTATCTACACATGGTCACTGGGTGATGCCTGCTGAGGCACAATCTACACATGGTCACTGGGCGATGCCTGCTGAGGCACAATCTACACATGGTCACTGGGCGATGCCTGCTGAGGCACAATCTACACATGGTCGCTGGGTGATGCCCGCTGAGGCACAATCTACACATGATCACTGGGTGATGTCTGCTGAGGCACAATCTACACATGATCACTGGGTGATGTCTGCTGAGGCACAATCTACACATGATCACTGGGCGATGCCTGCTGAGGCACAATCTACACATGGTCACTGGGCGATGCCTGCTGAGGCACAATCTACACATGGTCACTTGGTGATGCCCGCTGAGGCACAATCTACACATGGTCACTGGGTGATGCCTGCTGAGGCACAATCTACACATGGTCACTGGGCGATGCCTGCTGAGGCACAATCTACACATGGTCACTTGGTGATGCCTGCTGAGGCACAATCTACACATGATCACTGGGCGATGCCTGCTGAGGCACAATCGACACACGGTCACTGAGCGATGCCTGCTGAGGCACAATCTACACATGGTCACTGGGTGATGCCTGCTGAGACACAATCTACACATGGTCACTGGGCAATGCCCGCTGAGGCCCAATCTACACATGGTCACTGGGTGATGTCTGCTGAGGCACAATCTACACATGATCACTGGGCGATGCCCGCTGAGGCACAATCTACACATGGTCACTGGGCGATGCCTGCTGAGGCACAATCTACACATGGTCACTGGGCGATGCCTGCTGAGGCACAATCTACACATGGTCGCTGGGTGATGCCTGCTGAAGCACAATCTACATATGGCTAGAGCATACCTCCCAACTTTTTGAGATGAGAAAAAGGGACACTTAAGCCACGCCCCTGCCACACACCTGATCACGCCCCCGTCACACATACCATAAAGTTTTTTTTTAAGAAAAATATGTTGTTTTATTTTTTTTTTTTTTATTCTTTATTTATCCAACAATAAATATTTCCCATCATCTTACAAAAAGAGACAAAAAGATACCAGTACAACATCTTATACATATACTCCTAAAAGCGTGTCTACCCCCCCCTCCCCTTCCCCAGGTCTGACCCACCTCCACTGTTCCCAGGGCAGTACTTCTTCTCTCACCTCTTCCTACACCAGTTCTTGTTAGCCCTAACTCCTTCCTGACCTTTCTCCCATCTTGGGGAAGAAGCCCTTTCCTTCTCCTCAGTTTGCAACCCCCTCTAAGAGACACTGGTACAAGATTTAGAACCACCACCCAGAGAATTAGATCACACCCAGTGTAGTGAATAGATACCCACCGGTCCCACCTGTCTTTCTCTTCATGGTGACCAAGATTTATACATAATGGCCTCGGCCCCGGGACTCCACCGTATGCCACCTCCACCAACCGCCCGGCCACCCGCAGATACCTACGAGCCCAGGCCTATGTCTCCCTGCCCATAGGCTCGCCTCACATCCCCCTCTAGGCACTATATCTTACCCTTCTCATGTTCTTCTGTTTCTCTGAATTCTAACCATTTATCCCACCCCCGATTTTCTTTTCCCTTAATTATACTTGAAAGTTCTTCCATCTGATAGATTTGGTCTATTTCTATAAACCATTCCCTTATGGTGGGGGCCTGTTGACACTTCCAGTTTCTTGCAATTAGAATTCGAGCTGCATTAATTAAGTGCATCCCCAATGACCCTCTATACTCTTTAATCCCTTTTTCCACCAGATGTAGCAAATATACCTCCGGACCTGACTGAACTGGTATTCCAGCCAGTTCCCATATATATTTCTTTACCTTCTCCCAATAACCAGCGAGGCCTTCACATGTCCACCAAATATGCAGCAACTCACCTCTTTCCTTACCACACCTCCAGCACATTGGGCTTGCCCCACTCATCTTGTTTAATCTAACTGGCGTATAGTACCACCTCATTACTAACTTATACCCAGATTCCTGTATTCTAGTGGACATCGAGGCCTTGTGTGTCATCCTCAGAATTCTTTCCCATTGGGTGCTCTCCCAGTTCCTCCCCATGTCCCCCTCCCACTTTATTTTGTACTTTAGAGTATGGTCTTCCTCTTCCTCCAATATTTTATAAATTTTTGCTAATGTTCCCTTTGTCGGTCCCTCCATCAGACAGAGCCTCTCAAACTGAGTCAGTTCCCTTGAAAGTGTCTCCCTCGTGCCCAATGTGAGAAGGAAATGTCTAAATTGATACATGCTCCACCTATCTATCTGCGTCACCTGAAGTTGTTCTGCTATTTCCCTTTCATCCAACCATCTACCTTTTCTAATCATGGAGCAAATCTGTGGGCTTCTTCCCATCCTCCATTCTCTGTACCCTCCTTTAAGGCACCCCGGTGGGAATCTGTTGTTTCCCAACAATGGCATGAGGGGAGAGGGGCTCATAGAAATCTCCCTCCTACTACTTACCTTCTTAAAAGTCTTCAGGGTATTTTCTACCAGTGTACCTGGCATTCGGTAATCCTCCAGTACATATGGGAGCCAGGGGGCTTCCCTCAGTTCACCCTCCACAAATTCCTTTTCCACCCCCACCCACTGTTTCGAGGCTTCATTTCTGTTCCAATCAACCACCCTTGTACAGACAGCCGCCTGATAATATCTTATGGGATCCGGTACCGCAAGACCCCCTTTATCTTTTGACTGTGAGATAAATGCAAATTTCAACCTAGCCCTTCTATTCTGCCATATAAATTTTGTGAACATCCTTCTTAATTCATCCAGGTAGCTCCTGGGTAGAGGAACAGGGAGGGCCTGGAAGACATATAACAGCCTCGGCATAATATTCATTTTAAGCACATTAATCCTTCCAAACCAGGAAAGTTTCAATTTAACCCATCTTTCTAGATCTTTTTTCAGAATATTGAGCAATGGATAGTAATTTAATCTAATATTCTCCTGCGTATTTCTAGCCAGTTTTATACCTAGGTAATTTAAGGAGTCCTTCATCCATCTAAATGGAAAATTTGTTTTTATTTGTTCTACTTCCTCCTCCTTCAACCCCATACTCATCGCCTCACATTTATCCCAGTTAATCTTAAAATTTGCAATCCTCCCATATTCCGTAAATGCCTTCATTAAGTTTGGCAGAGCTATTCTGGGCTTTGTCAGATAGAACAACAAGTCGTCCGCATATGCAGCGATCTTATGCTCTGTCAGACCTATTTTTACTCCTGTAATATCTGTGTTATTGCGGATTGTTCTCAGGAAAGGCTCCAGGGTTAGGGCAAATACCAGGGGGGATAACGGGCAACCCTGCCGGGTTCCATTTGTTATTTCCAGGGGGCTAGACAATATTCCGTTTACTTTGACTCTGGCCGTTAAATCTTTATACATAGATGCTATCCAGGCTCTCATGTTTTCACCCAAGCCTATATGTTCCAACACCACCTTAATATATCCCCACCTGACCCTGTCGAATGCTTTTTCCGCATCTGTAGATAGCAAGACAACAGGGCCAGGTGAGGATCCAATCCACTGAATCACATCTACCGACCTCACGGTGTTATCCCTTGCCTCCCTCCCCTGTATAAATCCCACCTGGTCATAATGCACCAACTCCTTTAATACTGGGTTTATCCTATTTGCTAAGATTTTTGCTAGCACCTTTAAATCTATGTTGAGTAAGGATATGGGCCTATATCCCGCGCAGGATGCCAAATCCTTCCCCTCCTTTGGGATCACAGAGATATGTGACACCAGGGATTCCCGACCCAGTCTGCCCTCACAGTTATCCTTTGCCTTAATGGCATTTAATGCCCTCACCCAGTACGGCTTCAGGATTTCTCCAAATCTCCTATAATATTCCAAGGTGTATCCGTCCGGGCCTGGGGCCTTCCCCCCTGGCATTTGCCCCAACGCTCTATCCAATTCCTCCACAGATATTTCTCTCTCCATATTATCTGCATCCATAGGATGTATTTTTCCCATGCCAGAGGCTGTCACATAGTCCTGCATGCCCCCCCTGCTCCCCAATTCACCCTCTTCCATCCCATACAGTTTAGCATAGTATTTCTGGAACAACCTGCATAAGGACTCATTCCTATAATGCTTCTGCCCTTTATTGTCGCACAGAAATGGAATGTAATTCGCCGTCTGTTGCTGCTTTAGCTGTCTCGCCAGCAACCTACTTCCCTTGTTTCCAAACTCATAGAAATTTCTTTTACATCTAGTTGCTGCAAATTTTGCTTTTGAGAATAGCAGACTCTTAAGCTTTTCTCTTTCTCTTATCAGGTCTGTCCGTACATTTTCTGCTAACGTTTTTTTATGCTGTCCCTCCAGCCTTGTTATTTCTGCCAGGCACCCTGCTATTTCCCCTTCCCTCGCCTTCTTCATTCTACTCCCCTCTCTTATCAGGATTCCCCTCATTACCACCTTATGGGCCTCCCACACCACTATCGGCGATATCTCACCTCTAGCGTTCTCCTCGAAGTAATGTTTCATCTCCTCCTCGAGCATCCGCACCCTTTCCTCTTTTCTCAGCAGTGATTCATTTAACTTCCAATTCCATGGGCCCCTCTCCCTTAGTCTAAATCCCACCTTGATACTGATCGGGGAGTGGTCTGATATTACCGATGATTCAATTCTTGTCTCAATTTCTTCTGATAATAAATTATGCGAAACCAGGAAGTAATCCAGTCTCGAATATGATTTATGCGGGGGCGAATAATATGTATAATCCCTTGATGTGGGGTGTTGGATCCGCCAGATGTCCACTAATTGGCGCTTACTTAATTCCCTCCTGACTCTTTGATGGGCTCCTCTGGTGAGGGATGACTTCCCCGTGGAAGTATCTACCTGGGGGTCCATTACAAAATTTAGGTCCCCTGCCACCACTATTGTTCCCTCTGCAAATTCATCTAATTTATTCAAAAACTGCTCCATAAATCCCACCTGTCCCGTATTTGGCGCGTATATTACCCCTAACGTCATCCTTCTATCATTAAATACCCCCTTTATTATTAGATATCTTCCCTGTGTATCTTTACTTATTTCGATCTCCTCTTGACGTATACTATTTGCTAGTACTATTGCTACCCCTCTACTTTTAGCTTCCATATTGTTACTATAGTATGCGATCGGGTACCTTCTATTGGTAATCCCTGGATGTTGCTCCCCTCTCAGGTGTGTTTCCTGCAAGAAAGCAACGTGGATTTGTTGTTTATGGAGACTCTGGAGTAATATAGCTCTCTTTTCTGGGATATTCAGCCCATGGACATTCTGGGAGACCATATTAATTTGTGTCATCTTTTTTGTTTGTCTACTCTTCTTTTATGGACCGGTGGGGAATTTCCGAGACAGTGCCAAAGTAGTGAAAGAAAGAAAGAAAAAAAGAAAAGAACACCAAAAGAAAAGTTTAAAACAGCCAGCCTTCCCAGCCTATTCTCGTTTAGTGGACGTCGTCCACTCTCCCTTCTACCGGGGTGTATGAAAATCCTTCTATTTTGAGGGTTTTTCTCCCCTCCACTATCCAGGGCTCTCAGCCCTTTAAGAGGCTGAAGACGGTACATCACCACACATAAGGCGCCCCCCCCCCACCAGACGGATCATCTCCTCTTTGCCTTCCCTGCTGTTACCTACCCAATACGCCTCCCCCTACTTTTCCCCTATTCCTCCTCTCTCCCATTCCTAACCTCCTCCTCCTCCCCCACACTACTCACTCCAACCCTCCCTAGTGCTGGGCTATTATTTACGGTTCCAGGGAGATGGGTCAGGAAAATTATAACTTTCCCCTTTAACCACCCCTACTGGTACTATCCACCTTTTACAATTTCAAACAGCAGCTCTTCACCCCCCCACCCCCCCATCATTGCACATCACCTCCCAAATTCTTATCCTTAAAGAGAGCACTCAAAAACACACACAATGTATTTTCCCTTTTGGAGTATATATCAATCCCCCCCCCCCCCTAAACCTAACCACAACCCAAGTGTCACTCTATATCCCCCATTTCCTCCCCATTATCCCCTCCTAACAGGACCTTCCACATCCCCTAACATACACTTTAGGGTTTTTTTTTTTTAATTAACCTCCTCTCTACTTTAATCGTGTGTATTCACCTTTTCAATCCTTACAACCACCCTGTACGATCTGTGACAATCCACCCCGCAGTTCTAGTCACCTCACACATTGCTCCCCTGCCCCCCCGTTTCTGCACCCATACCCCCCCTCCGCTGTCCTATACACTTTTATCCTAAGCTTAGGGCCCTGTTAGCACACCCCTTAACTTTAACCATCTCTATTTCATAGTATCTTCACCTGATGTGCATTATTACCTATCCCTAGATCGCTCCACTCTCCCTCCCCCCCCCTCTACCCCCTGGTTTTCAGGCTGGGCGAGGGGGGCACCTGTGGTGCGCCCCCCGTCCACCCCTACCGACCAAGGCATAACTGTATGAATACATTTCGCACCCATTCATATCCCATATACCTCCGTTGTGTCTTCACATATTATGTGTAAATCCATACCATTATATCACACCACACCCCTTCCCCCCCCCCCCTGGTTTTCAGGCTGGGCAAGGGGGGCACCGCGGTGCACCCCCTGTCCACCCCCACCGACCGCCTCCCTCCCCCACCCCCCAAACCCCCCCCCCCCCACCAAACATAATTTGTCTACATGTATTTCACACCCACGCACAACCTATATACCTCCCTTGTATCTTTCCATATTGTGTGTAATTACATGGCATTATATCACACCACTCTCCCTCTCCACCCCCTGGTTTCCAGGCTGGACGAGGGGGGCACCCGGGTGCGCCCCCCGTCCACCCCTACTAACCACCTCCCCCACTCCCCCCTCCCCCACAACCCGCCCCTCAAAACCTGGTTGTGTACATCAGTTTTACACCCAAACATATCCTAGATACATTTCTCTTCCCCTCCCATCCCCCCCCCCCCCAGTCCGTATCACTTTCAACCCATCCCTCGGTTGGAGATATTACTTAATGTAGAGGTTAGTACTCCTTAGGCATATAATGTTCAGTTCAGCAGTATAGAAATGTTGTCGAATAACTTTCAGCTTCGGCGGCCTAGCCGCGTCTTACCCAACATTATCCCCTCCATGTCCCAGTCAGGAAGCTCAACCGCTGCAATATCAAATGTTCTGAAAAGTTCGGGCAGGTCCTCGGGCTTTCTAAGAGTAAACGCAAGAGCTCCCCTTTTAATTTGCAGAGAAAATGGGTACCCCCATCTATAGATCGCTCCTTCCCTCTGTAGCACCTGAATCAGGGGTTTAAGGGCTCTCCTCTGTTGAAGCGTTGACGTTGCCAGATCTTGAAAAAGTTGTAGCGATTTGCCTTCGAATTCTATTTCTGGATGTTTCCACGCTGCTGTCATAATTGCTTCTTTTTCCGTGTAGTAATGTAGGCGACAAATCACATCCCTATCTTTTTCACCTGTTCTTGGGTTTAATCCCAGCGCCCGATGAATTCTGTCAATAACAATCGCTTGATCTTCCGGCCTTTTCAAGATCCTGTTAAAGATAATCTGAGCAGTTTGACGCAGCCTCTCTCCTCCTATGGATTCCTGCAGCCCCCGGATCCTGATGTTTGAGCGTCTGGAGCGATTTTGCATATCTTCTAGTTGGGTATACACCACCCTATTAATTAATTTTTGATTATTTCTTTCTTGCTGTAGCTCCATCAGCGTTGTTTTCACCCTAGAGAGTTCCTGCTCTAGTGCCTCCGCCCGTGCGGTTAACACTCCCACCTCTTCTCTTAATGTGTTCACCTCTACACGTGTGGCGGCTAATATTTTTTCCGTCTGATCACTTAAGTCCTGTTTTGTAGGCAACATTTGTAGGTATGCCCACATTTCTTCTAGGCTAGTGGATTTTCTGTTTATGTCAGATTGAGATGGGCTCTCCTGGGTTGTTCTGCTTGTCTTTGCTGCTGTTCTTTCGTGCGGGCTACCAGTGTTTGCCGGGGTAAAAAAGTCTGCTGCACCCCTCTGTGGTGTCTTAGTCCCGGGACCTGTTGCCCCCACGTTGCCCGTTTCAGTGCCCTTTTTCTTTGTGCCCCCTGCCATCTCAGGATGTTCAGCGCGGCCTTTAATATACTTCAGTGTGATCTCTGCAAGCTGACAGACACTTTTGGGTTCGCAAGAACAGCTAGGGCTTAATACAGCACGTCACACTTGCTCCTACTGCTGCCAGACCATGCGTCACTTCAGGTTCCAACACTCAACCTGCTATCGTGTTTTAAGTGGAGACTTCGCAATTCAAGGGGGGGCAGGGGGGGCAACCGTCTCACCTTCACAGCCTGCTTTCAAATTTCCGTCCTCTCACAGCTCCAGGCTGACAGGATCGCTCAGCGTGACTCAGATGGACGTGGGCAACTCTCCGGGGTCACTCTACTCTCTTCACCCCCTCTCAGTCAAGTCCTCCTAGCCCTTCCTCCCTCAGCCTGCTAGAGGGGATACTCTTCGCCTCCTCCGCCTTGCCTCCACTTCCGCCGGGCAATCTTGGCGCCCTCAGCGCACTCCAGACTCAGAGCCTACGGCGTCCAGCCGCTTTCCGCTCCACTCCGCCAGCTGTCGCCGCCCGCTCCGATTCCCTTCCGAGCCGGGGTGGCCACCTCTCTTATCGCACCCCCGGGCGTCTGGTTCCTCTACCGGGCCAGCTCCGCAAAACGCCTTAGCTCCGTCTCGTGGTGGGGAAGCGGTGCGGACAAACCTACGTCATGACGTCCGCTCCTCCCCTCCCAACCAGGACCCTTTCAATCAACTTCTCAAATATGTTGTTTTATAATTCAAACCACACTGATCCTTTCTATCCTGGTTCATTTTCCTTCATGTTAATATTTTAAAAATTAGTAATTTATCAATTTAAAGGATGGGAATAAAGTTTAGAGTCAATCCTACACATTTTTTAGTAGAGAAATATATATATGTACATAGAAAGAGGGACAAAGTCCTGAAAGAGGGACAAATGAGGAGGAAAGAGAGACAGAGGGACAGGGCTCCCAAAGAGGGACAGTTGTGAGCTATGCTAGAGTTGGATATCAGCTGGGACGATACAGTTCGAGGCAGAATAACACAACAGGGAGTATCAGACAGACCCGAATAGCAGCTTTGTTGCAGAAGACTTTGTTGATGGCGAGCCAGGTGGGAAGGTCCAGCATGTTCTGCAGCACATCTTCATCCAGTTCCAGGTTAGTCAGCTGACCTTCCCCCTTCAGAGTGCTGAGGTTGATCTTGTCGGGAGACAGGTTCTTTGTGAACCTAAAGCAAACAAACAGAAAGTCACATTACAATCCACACAAATAAGATAAATAGAATGTAGACTTTCTTCAAGGGCTTGTTAACATCTAGGGTGTTTTTGCTATTTTTTTAAGCGCTGGTGTTTTGCAAAATCGCCCTAAGGGTCCTTTTCCACTATGGCGTTTGCTGAATCGCAAAAATCGCAAACCGCAAGTTATTTTCATATCGCTATGGTTTGCTTTTTAACCTAGGAATCGCAGTAGGTCATTTCCACTACCGCGATTTATTTTTTACTTAATCGCGAACGTGCGGCGGAGCGATTATTGCCGCGATTTTGCTATGCAGTGCATAGCATAGCAAAATCGCGATCGCAAACGTCGGGAAATCGCTGGGTAATTTTTAATTTTTGCTGAATCGCAATTGCTAGTGGAAAAGGTGCCTAAAAGAGCTTGCGCAATGATTCCTTATGAGAGAGTTCACATCTGGGCGGTTCATTTCCAATCCACTCAGCAAAGCGCTGCATGGGCCATTTAAAGGGCCTTTTTCCACTATTATTTATTGTACTTATAAAGCGCCAACATATTACGCAGCGCTGGACATTAATTTAGGTTACAGACAATATTTAGGGGTGACATACAGCAATATGACAATACAGGAATACAAGAAAACCAGATCACACAGCACAGTATTAGCACCAGGTAATGCTTAGTCAGTCACTGGATGGAGCATGGAGATTAGGCAAGTTAGGTTCACTCAGATGCATAGCATGGGTGCACAGTAATGGAGGTGCATGATCGGGTAGGACACAAAAGGAGGAGGACCCTGCCCAAAGGCTTACAATCTAGAGGGAGAGGTAAGGACACGAATGGTAGGGGATCAGAGTTCAGCTGTAGGTTTAGAGCACTTGTGAGGGGTAGTAGGCCAGAGTGAAAAGGTGAGTTTTGAGGGCTTTCTTGAAGGTGCTGAAGGAGGGGGCTGCCCTAATGGGTGGAGGTAGGGAGTTCCATAGTGTTGGAGCAGCTCTTGAGAAGTCCTGGAGGCGTGCATGGGACTGGGTGATGCGGGCGGCGGTCAGGCGAAGTTCATTGGAGGAGCGGAGTGAGCGGCACTACACAGCTTAATCGCAAAATCGCAAATCACTAGTGATTTTTAAATCGCTAGGGTTGCTACGTTATCATAGAAATCATGAGACGTATTTTCCACTATAGTGATTCGATTTGTAAATCACAATCGCTTTCTGGAGCGATTTTAAGAGGGATAATGCAAAGCAAATGAAAAATCGCAATCACAAGCATTTGTGATTGTGATTGCTAGTGGAAAAGGGCCCTTAGGGCGATTTTGCTACAATGGAAGGTATAGGAAAAGCGGAAACCGCTCACAAAATCGCTTTGTGCGGCGAATGCGTTCGCGCTTTGATGAATAAATACATGGTATTTATTCATTTCCGGGTCAAAGAGTTCACTTCCTGACTTGCGACAGGAAGTGAAAAAACAAATCGCTCTGCAAAAGTCCTTTACGCAGAATCAAAGCACGCAGGTAAATGCCGGGAAGAGGAAAAAAAATAAAAAACGTGCAAAAAATTGAAAATCGCCGGCGTCAGCGAATTTTGATTTTAGATGTGAACAAAGCGTAAAACATTTACTGCATTTATGCAAAACAAATTAGTTTTTTGTTTTTTTTAGTTTTTTATATGATTAAAGAGATCCGATAGTGGGTTTCTGCATACCTAATTTGTAGTAAACTACTAATTTAAGTGGACCTGAACTCAGAATTTCCTCTCTGCTCTAAAACATAAGCAACAGCATAATAACCTTTAAAGAAAAACATTTCTTTGTTGTAGCTTATCTGTAGCAGTCTGCCAACTTCCTGCTTTCATAAAAGCAGACATAGGGTTAACATCCTGTGTTCACAAATTAGCTGTTCTGCCAAGGCAGCCAGCTGACACAGCCAAGAGATCAATTTACACTGGTGGTTAGTCACAGATGAGAGGGAATTAGCCAGGCTAAACTCTCTAAATACATACAGGCTGCATTTCTCTATGTTTTCCTTCTGTCCTGTGCAAGAGTTCAGGTCCTCTTTAACTAAAGCAGAAGTGCAGGCTGCTGTCATGGAACTGTGATCCCAAGCCAGCCCCTGTGGTGGATAGGAATCCATCTAAGGACTTCTGACTGGACTCCACCCCCCTCCTCCTCAGAATCTAATCCTACCATAGTCATAGTCTAATGTCCTACCATATTATTATTATTATTATGTATTTATATAGCAGTGACACCTTCTGCAGCACTGTACAGCGTACATAGTCATGTCACTGACTGTCCTCAGAGGGGCTCACAATCTAATCTCTACCATAATGAGTCTAATGTCCTACCATATTATTATTATTATTATTATTATTATGTATTTATATAGCACTGACATCTCCTGCAGCACATTACAGAGTACATAGTCATGTCACTGACTGTCCTCAGAGGAGCTCACAATCTAATTCTACCATAGTCAGTCTAACGTCCGACCATATTATTATTATGTATTTATATAGCACTAACATCTTCTGCAGCACTTTACAGAGTACATAGTCATGTCACTGACTGTCCCAATGTAACCATTATTCATGAAGAAATTATGCAGAGTGAGATTACAGGCACTTCTGGAGGCTGCAAACTGAAGTAAAACAATCATTTTGATAACATGACCACCCCAAAAGCTGTGTGCAGCAACGCCACAGTTTCGTAGCAGTGAAAGTGGATTTTCCCTTTACGGCCCGTTTCCACTAGAGCAAATCTGCATGCGTTTCCTGCACGCAGATTCCCATAAGCAATACAAGTGGATGGGCCTGTTTCCAAAAATCTACACGGCAGACCCATCAGAATTCACACGCTGCACACGCACGCGATTCGTCTGTAATTTAATTAATAGGAAAACCGCAAAGCGTTTTAGTCTTGCAGTTTTCCATGCGTTTTCGTTTAAAAACACGTCAATGCTTACCAGCACTGACATGGTTAAAATCACATAGCGCAAACCGCAAGCGAATAAGTGTTAAAATCCCTATACAAACGCAAACTAATCCGCAACCGCATGCGGATTCATTCACACGTTTTTCACAACGGAATTGTGACGCAGTAGAGGAATAGTGGAAATGAGCCCTCAACTTCCTGAATTTTTCAGGAAACAAAATAAAGCACAAAACTTTCGGAACTGTAGCTAGACTGCGTGATTTTATTTTTAGTTCCTACATTTTCATTTGCTAAAAAACGTTTAGCCCTGTTCAAGAGTTGAAAGAAACGGTTCCCCAATCAGACTGGATAGATTAGCATCAGCAGGTGAAATAATTCCCGGGGAATGTTCTAGGCCTCTGGGCCTGTCTGAGATCAGCAACCTAATAATAGGAATGAATCCTCCTGCCAGCATGAAATGGGTGGAGGCAAGTCCCAGCCCTTGTCAAAAACTATTAGAAAGCTTCTATAAATAGCTGACAAAAACTAGTTCATCCTCTTAATTAGAGGAGGCACAGTGATGCAATAATGACACAATAAAATGAATTAATATGCATGCGGTCCCATCCAATGTCATTGTAACACGTGGAAATGTAATTAGTTTTTACAAATACTGTATATTCCGGCGTATAAGATGACTGGGCCTATAAGACCTATAAGACGACTCCCAACTTTTCCAGTTAAAATACACATTTTGGAATATACTCACCCTATAAGGCTACCCCTCTTGACTGTTGAACATTTGTATACTGTACTGTATGTACTGGTGCTATACTGTATAAACAGGTACAGATACTGGTGCTGTACTGTATGTGGTAGTATACAACAACCAACCAATCACGGCAAGCGATGTACCTTACCGGCGATTGGCTGGTTGTTGTATACAAAGCCTGCTTGGATTGGTCAGCTTTCCTTGTCTCCAAGACTATCAGAGCAGAAGCGCAAACATGCCTCTTTCACCCGTCTGGCCCGCCCTTGTATACTTTTACCTCCTTCTCTGCCTCTCAGATCTCGCATACGCACGTCTGTGCCGCTTCACTGCAGTCCTCAGGAGTGAGATCTGAGAGGCAGAGAAGGAGGTACGGTAATAGGATACAAGGGCGGGCCAGACGGGTGAAAGAGGCGTGTTTTTCTGGGCACAGCACCGCTCTCTCGCTTCTCCATACCCCGGGCGTTCCGGACGCCTGCAGCTTGCTCCGCCCTTCACTTACACTTTCCCAGTGAGGTGTCTCCTCACTGGGAAAGTCACTTATTTCCAGGAATCCTGGTGAGTGCATTTTCTTCTATCATACTTGCAGAGCACCGCCCTTGCTGCTTTCACATGGTCACTGCATTTTTGCACGTTTTTGAGCCCATTCCCCGAAACACCCCCCCCCCCCAAACCACCACCGTATGCGGAAAGCGCAGATTCTCCAGCCCGGCTCTAAAGTTTAAGCACCTGCCCTATAAGACGACGCCCGGCGTACAAGACAACCCCTGACTTTTAAGAAGATTTTCCTGGGTTAAAAAGTAGTCTTACACAACCTGATTATACAGTAAATTAATCGATCCAGTGTAGCGGTAGGGCATAGAAGTCTGTAATACTTCCTACTACCAACTACTGAATCAGAGAGCTTAAGCGCTTTAAGTCTTATGGGAGAAAAGCGCTATAAAAAAAAAAAAAAAGTAGTTGTTTAGGGGGCACAAAAAGCGACCACTGAGATGATCACTCAAGTCTGCAATATTGTCAAATCTCAGCTAGGAGGTAATAAAAAGGTACGTACCCAACTTTTCGCTCGATTTCTCCGGCGATTGTTGTACGCAACGAGCGATCATTTCTGCAATTTTGCAATGTGTACATGATGGCACGAATGAGGTTTTGCAACGCATGGTGATTACGACTTTCAGGGCGGATCGGATCTTTAAGATCCCCGACGACTCCTGCGCAAAGTGCCTTATCCATCTTCTGGTGAGTATGTGGCTTAAAGGATACCCGAACTGAAATGTGACATAATGAGATAGACATGTGTATGTACAGTGCCTAGTACACAAATAACTAGGCTGTGTTCCTTTTTTTCTTTCTCTGCCTGAAAGAGTTAAATATCAGGTATGTAAGTGGCTGACTCAGTCCTGACTCAGACAGGAAGTGACTACAGTGTGACCCTCACTGATAAGAAATTCCCCCTTTTATCTCTTTCTTGCTCTCAGAAGCCATTTTCTGCTAGGAAAGTGTTTTATAGTTGGAATTTCTTATCAGTGAGGGTCACACTGTAGTCACTTCCTGTCTGAGTCAGGACTGAGTCAGCCACTTACATCCCTGATATTAAATGCTTTCAGACAGAGAAAGAAAAAAAAGGAACACAGCATAGTTATTTGAGTGCTTGGCACTGTACATACACATGTCTATCTCATTATGTCACATTTCAGTTCGGGTATCCTTTAAAGTGGATCAGAGATGAAAAACTAAGGGTGGCCCATACATGGTACAATTTTTCATTTTTTTCGATTAGATAATTTAGTTTAATTATTTCGTTAGATCGAATTTAAAGATTTTTCCAGCATGTCTGATCTGATTTTTCTCGAAAAAACGGGATAATCGTTTGAATTTCTTGATCGAAAAAAAATAAAAATATTTTCAACTTTCATTCGATTCGATCATTTAGATCGAATAAACGGGATAATCGAACATTTTTATTGTACCATGTATGGCCACCATAACTATGACAAGTAACTTATCTATATATCTTATCTAAAGTTTTCACAGCAAATCTAGCTGCAAACCACTTCAACAGTTTCATGTGTATTTATTCCTGTGATACAATGACAGCGGACATGTTTTGCTTGTCACATTACACACAGGCAAGCTGCTCTGCATCTCCAACCGTCAGCTCACTCCCCTCTCCTGCTCCCTCTCCTCTGCCTCTGAAATCTCTGGCTAGTAACACCTCCTCCTGCCCAAACTGAGCTCCCATAAGCCCTTGCTACATGGAGTGCCAAGGCACTATGAGTTGTGGGCAAGGCTTGTTTAGTTTATAGGGAATTAGAGTATTAAAACATAAAAAACATTAAAAAAAAGTATTTGGCTTGAGGAATGCCCTATAAACTATATGTAAGGAACACAATTATGCAATGAGTACAAGTTTATCTCGGATCCACGCCCCGTATGGCGGTGTAGTGGATCACACTTCTGCCTTGTTGCGCCAGAGTCCCCAGGCTTCAAACTTGACAAGAAGACTATCTGTATGAGTTTGTATGTTCTCCCAGTGTTTGTGTGGGTTTTCTCCAGGCATTCGATTATTTAATTCACACTGCATGAGCAGGAATTTTTTTTTATAAGCGTATAAACGCCCTTTTCGCATGTACGTGCACAGACCCCCACATACACCAGATTTCACCTTCACCAGATGTAGAAGTTGTTAGCGCTGACGCACACAGTCTCCTGTGACAGAAAACACACAGGTAAGAGACGCTGCCTCAGATATGCCGCCGCCCCTTCTCCCGTTCCCTGCAGAGTAAATGGCTCAGAGAGATGTACTGGGTCACTGCAACCTGCCAACACCTCGCTCTCCACAGCAAGAGGACGGCTTGCTGGCAGCACCCTGCAAAAGGACTTCACACCAGAGAACGGGGTAAGAGGCATATTTCCCAAGCCACATGTCAGAGAGATGCAAAAGGAGTTTTGGAGTCACCAATATCCCATAGCTTTACCTTTCTCGAATAGATCCTCAGCGGGGTCTGTATGGCTGATATTGTGGTGAGACCCCTCCCACAGTGTGATGTCATGACCATGGTCCTGACAGCTTGCTGTCTGTGAACCTCGTTGCATTGTGGGAAATAACGGCTGTTTCCAACTGCCAAGCAAGCAGTATCTCCCTCTGTGCATAGAGCTCTCAGTCACAAACATTCCGTACAGATCACCTGGCAGAATTAAAGAGATCGCCACCAGTGATAAAATATCAGAATGTAAATCAGGGAGAGGAGAGATTTTACAATGGGCAAACACTGACTAAATAATCTATAAATGAATAATGTAAAAAATAAGCAATTTTATATATTATGTTACTTTCACTACAGTTCCTCTTTAAGTTAATGCAAACCGTACATTATAAAACGAATCGTTTTGCTGCAGCAAAGATCGGAATACACCCACAGGTGCCACTCACGTGTATGCGCGCGCCCGCTACCCGCTGTCAATGGGCGGTAGGCAGAGCCAGTCCGAGACTATCTACTTTTCTAAACTTGTGAGGATGCGCCGCCAATCCCTCTCCCCCCCCCCCCCCCCCCCCCCCCCCGAAATGGAATGATCGCACAACACCCGAGAATTTGCAGCACTGCACGTTATAGCCGCAGTGCGCCCTCCAAAAAACACCCTCAGTATAAGTAGGTACCCAGGTATAGGTGCCCCCAGTATTGGTAGCCAGGTACAGTTGCCCCCAGTATAGGTTAGCCAGGTAAAGCTGCCCCCAGTATAGGTTAGCCAGGTACAGTTGCCCCCAGTATTGTAGCTAGGTAAAGCTGCCCCCAGTATAGGTTAGCCAGGTACAGCTGCCCCCAGTATAGGTTAGCCAGGTACAGTTGCCCCCAGTATTGGTAGCCAGGTACAGTTTCCCCCAGTATTGGTAGCTAGGTAAAGCTGCCCCCAGTATAGGTTAGCCAGGTACAGCTGCCCCCAGTATAGGTTAGCCAGGTACAGCTGCCCCCAGTATAGGTTAGCCAGGTACAGCTGCCCCCAGTATAGGTTAGCCAGGTACAGCTGCCCCCAGTATAGGTTAGCCAGGTACAGCTGCCCCCAGTATAGGTTAGCCAGGTACAGCTGCCCCCAGTATAGGTTGGCCAGGTACAGCTTCCCCCAGTATAGGTTGGCCAGGTACAGCTTCCCCCAGTATAGGTTGGCCAGGTACAGTTGCCCCCAGTATAGGTTAGCCAGGTACAGTTGCCCCCAGTATAGGTTAGCCAGGTACAGCTGCCCCCAGTATAGGTTGGCCAGGTACAGTTGCCCCCAGTATAGGTTGGCCAGGTACAGTTGCCCCAAGTACAGGTTAGCCAGGTACAGTTGCCCCCAGTATAGGTTAGCCAGGTACAGCTGCCCCCAGTATAGGTTGGCCAGGTACAGTTGCCCCCAGTATAGGTTGGCCAGGTACAGTTGCCCCCAGTACAGGTTAGCCAGGTACAGTTGCCCCCAGTATAGGTTAGCCAGGTACAGCTGCCCCCAGTATAGGTTAGCCAGGTACAGCTGCCCCCAGTATAGGTTAGCCAGGTACAGTTGCCCCCAGTACAGGTTGGCCAGGTACAGTTGCCCCCAGTATAGGTTAGCCAGGTACAGTTGCCTCCAGTATAGGTTAGCCAGGTACAGTTGCCTCCAGTATAGGTTAGCCAGGTACAGTTGCCCCCAGTATAGGTTAGCCAGGTACAGTTGCCCCCAGTATAGGTTAGCCAGGTACAGTTGCCCCCAGTATAGGTTGGCCAGGTACAGTTGCCCCCAGTATAGGTTGGCCAGGTACAGTTGCCCCAGTATAGGTTAGCCAGGTACAGTTGCCCCCAGTATAGGTTAGCCAGGTACAGTTGCCCCCAGTATAGGTTAGCCAGGTACAGTTGCCCCCAGTATAGGTTGGCCAGGTACAGTTGCCCCCAGTATAGGTTGGCCAGGTACAGTTGCCCCCAGTATAGGTTGGCCAGGTACAGTTGCCCCCAGTATAGGTTGGCCAGGTACAGTTGCCCCCAGTATAGGTTGGCCAGGTACAGTTGCCCAGAGTATAGGTTGGCCAGGTACAGTTGCCCCCAGTATAGGTTGGCCAGGTACAGTTGCCCCCAGTACAGGTTAGCCAGGTACAGTTGCCCCCAGTATAGGTTAGCCAGGTACAGCTGCCCCTAGTATAGGTTAGCTAGGTACAGCTGCCCCCAGTCTAGGTTAGCCAGGTACAGTTGCCCCCAGTACAGGTTGGCCAGGTACAGTTGCCCCCAGTATAGGTTAGCCAGGTACAGTTGCCCCCAGTATAGGTTGGCCAGGTACAGTTGCCCCCAGTATAGGTTGGCCAGGTACAGTTGCCCCAGTATAGGTTAGCCAGGTACAGTTGCCCCCAGTATAGGTTAGCCAGGTACAGTTGCCCCCAGTATAGGTTAGCCAGGTACAGTTGCCCCCAGTATAGGTTAGCCAGGTACAGTTGCCCCCAGTATAGGTTGGCCAGGTACAGTTGCCCCCAGTATAGGTTGGCCAGGTACAGTTGCCCCCAGTATAGGTTGGCCAGGTACAGTTGCCCCCAGTATAGGTTGGCCAGGTACAGTTGCCCCCAGTATAGGTTGGCCAATACAGTTGCCCCCAGTATAGGTTAGGCAGGTACAGTTTCCCCCAGTATAGGTTGCCAGGTACAGTTGCCCCCAGTATAGGTTGGCCAGGTACTCTCTCCATTTCCCGTTTCTGCCTGGTGCTGCCCCCAGACTTCTGCCGCCTGAGGAAGTCGCCTCACTTGGCATCACGGGCCGTAGGGAAGTTTAAAAAGGAGAGGCAGTGTGGGTTTTAACTCTCCTTCAAAAAAAGGCCAGCAATAACTGGAAAACGTAAAATGTATTACGCACTATAAAGACAACGCGTTTCTCTGGACCTCCCCTGCTTCTTCAAAGCGTATATAGCGAGAGTGCCTGTTAGCTTAGGGCAGTAGGAGTGAGCGCCTCTACGAGGGCGAGTGTATGGCAACAAAATATCATTCATTTAAAAAAAAAAATATAAAAGGGGAGTGGGTCTTTTTGGTAAAAAAAAACATTTTTGGGCTCTTCCCCACGCGTTTATGGTTTGCATGAACGCGTTTTGGCAATTTACATAAAAAAACCTGTTTAAAATGTCCGTGGTCATAATTTCCCAAAAACATGCAAAATTCTTTTCAGAATGGATTACGCAAAATCAATTTCATTTTTTTTTTTTAATCGTAATTACTTATAATCGAAATTTCACGTAAGCCAAAATTAGAAAGTGCAGGAAACCCGCATAACAATAGTGTCACTGTGCAATTTTTCTGCAATCCAGCAATTTAAAAAATATTTTTTTTCCCCGTCGCAGAAGCAAGGCAAATGTGCGGTACACCTGGCAGATCGCGGTGGAAACGAAACGGTAGAAAATAGAAAGAAACGTGATCGCATTTCTTAGTGGGAAAAGTTCCCATAGTTTAGTTGACTTGGCGGCCGATCCATCAACCAATTTGAGAATTATTAACGGATAGCAAGGAAATGAGCAGCGCTACTTAAAAACAGACTAGTGCCTACCTGCAAAAGAGTGCAAGCCCCACTTGTGGGGTCGAATACACACCGAGCATACACATGACCTGTCTACCACTAGAGGAGGATGTTTGTTTCCATTAACAGCTTGCATGCAACCTATTAAGTACTCGTCCCTCCCACTGCGAAGAAGTCAATCCTCCATGGGAGGGGCCTAACACTTACTAAATCCTAACCTATGTACATGCATAGCCTGGGTGCGGCCAATCAAATAAAATCGAAAATTGAAAATTGCGCAAAAGGTGGATCAGCGCAACACCAGGCCGCCTCCAAATGGCCTCCATCAGAGATGCGCTGAGCCCCCCCCAGGAACTACAAACGCACCTTGAACCCAAACAGAAGCTCTGCATATACACCAAAAGCATGGCTGTTAAGTGGGAGCAGCTGACCAAAAACGAATTACATTAGTACATAGCAAGGAAATGAGCAGCGCTACTTAAAAACAGACTAGTGCCTACCTGCAAAAGAGTGCAAGCCCCACTTGTGGGGTCGAATACACACCGAGCATACACATGACCTGTCTACCACTAGAGGAGGATGTTGGTTTCCATTAACAGCTTGCATGCAACCTATTAAGTACACGTCCCTCCCACTGCGAAGAAGTCAATCCTCCATGGGAGGGGCCTAACACTAACTAAATCCTAACCTATGTACATGCATAGCCTGGGTGTGGCCAATCAAATAAAATCAAAAATTGAAAATTGCGCAAAAGGTGGATCAGCGCAACACCAGGCCGCCTATATGCAGAGCTTCTGTTTGGGTTCAAGGTGCGTTTGTAGTTCCTGGGGGGGCTCAGCGCATCTCTGATGGAGGCCATTTGGAGGCGGCCTGGTGTTGCGCTGATCCACCTTTTGCGCAATTTTCAATTTTCGATTTTATTTGATTGGCCGCACCCAGGCTATGCATGTACATAGGTTAGGATTTAGTTAGTGTTAGGCCCCTCCCATGGAGGATTGACTTCTTCGCAGTGGGAGGGACGAGTACTTAATAGGTTGCATGCAAGCTGTTAATGGTAACCAACATCCTCCTCTAGTGGTAGACAGGTCATGTGTATGCTCGGTGTGTATTCGACCCCACAAGTGGGGCTTGCACTCTTTTGCAGGTAGGCACTAGTCTGTTTTTAAGTAGCGCTGCTCATTTCCTTGCTATGTACTAATGTAATTCGTTTTTGGTCAGCTGCTCCCACTTAACAGCCATGCTTTTGGTGTATATGCAGAGCTTCTGTTTGGGTTCAAGGTGCGTTTGTAGTTCCTGGGGGGGCTCAGCGCATCTCTGATGGAGGCCATTTGGAGGCGGCCTGGTGTTGCGCTGATCCACCTTTTGCGCAATTTTCAATTTTCGATTTTATTTGATTGGCCGCACCCAGGCTATGCATGTACATAGGTTAGGATTTAGTTAGTGTTAGGCCCCTCCCATGGAGGATTGACTTCTTCGCAGTGGGAGGGACGAGTACTTAATAGGTTGCATGCAAGCTGTTAATGGAAACCAACATCCTCCTCTAGTGGTAGACAGGTCATGTGTATGCTCGGTGTGTATTCGACCCCACAAGTGGGGCTTGCACTCTTTTGCAGGTAGGCACTAGTCTGTTTTTAAGTAGCAATGCTCATTTCCTTGCTATGTACTAATGTAATTCGTTTTTGGTCAGCTGCTCCCACTTAACAGCCATGCTTTTGGTGTATATGCAGAGCTTCTGTTTGGGTTCAAGGTGCGTTTGTAGTTCCTGGGGGGGCTCAGCGCATCTCTGATGGAGGCCATTTGGAGGCGGCCTGGTGTTGCGCTGATCCACCTTTTGCGCAATTTTCAATTATTAACGGATGCCAATCGGTGCCGCTACAAGCATGCTTGATCAACAATGCGACCAATTTCGCCTTACGATTGGTCGAATGCATAGATCGGACATGCTTCAAGATGTCGGGCTGATGCCGTTGACGGCATGCACAGCGCTAACAGCATGCGATATCGGGATGAGTGCCGAACACCACGGAAGCCTGGAAGCCCTGAAGCCCTTTCTCCTAATGTGAATGTGCCCTGCGCCTGCGTATTTAATAAATTACCCGCCCGCTGTCTCCCCTGAGGCTCCCACACATTGTCCGCATTACCGCTGGGCTCCCGTAAGGCACATGGCACGTGTCTGACATCACACCAGCGCCATGTGCTTAAAGTGTAGCTGTCGGGCATAAAATCAAAAATCAATTCTTTATTTTTAGCTGGTAAACAAGTAATAAGGATGCTAATCGGGCAATCCAAAAGTTAAAATCTCTATTACTTTTCTTGTTGATAAATGATCATTCAGTATAATATAATTGGGATTTTATTCCTTTTAGATAGGAGAGGAAGAAAACCTTTTAATCCTTTTTTGGGGTCATCCACTTGGCCCACCGAAAACTTTTTATATATAGAAAGGACCATAAGCAGTTCATGCAGAGTCTTTTTTAGAAAAGAGTTATCAAAAAATACTTTATTGACACAAAATCTTTAAAAATTCCAGGAATGCTCTCAATAGGAAGGCTCCTAGTGAATATACAAAATCTTCCAAAGCAGGAATATAACAACTTAGTGCAATACAAAGCAGGCAACGACACGCTCGTTTCGGGCACAAAGCCCTTCGTCAGGCCCAATGCACAAAGCACTATCTATTAATCCTAGGAAAATTGCATGACAGGAGCATCACGAGACAGGAAAAACATCTGTACCAACCAGACGTATATGGCACAATCCTGAAGGCTGGTGAAGGAGCACTCCCGATTTAGTAGCTGCTTTGATTCTTCACCAGCCTTCAGGATTGTGCCATATACGTCTGGTTGGTACAGATGTTCTTCCTGTCTCGTGATGCTCCTGTCATGCAATTTTCCTAGGATTAATAGATAGTGCTTTGTGCATTGGGCCTGACGAAGGGCTTTGTGCCCGAAACGAGCGGGTCGTTGCCTGCTTTGTATTGCACTAAGTTGTTATATTCCTGCTTTGGAAGATTTTGTATATTCACAAGGAGCCTTCCTATTGAGAGCATTCCTGGAATTTTTAAAGATTTTGTGTCAATAAAGTATTTTTTGATAACTCTTTTCTAAAAAAAGACTCTGCATGAACTGCTTATGGTCCTTTCTATATATAAAAAGATAAATGATCATTCCCCAGTTTACATGACTCTTATTTGGTACACACAAAAATTGGTACACAAAAAGGAAGTTGCAGGGCATGCTGGGTTGTCCTTTTTTGCTTCTCTGCTTACCCTCAGACTTAACTAATGCAGCCAGATTGGCTGAAGCCTCTTTCCCTCCTGTTTTCCCCTCCCACACCTCTGTTCCTCTCTGATTGGCCAATATCTCTCATGCTGATACAATGCACTTTCTATAGGGAAGGGCGGGCAAATCAGACAGAGTAGCGCAAGGGAAGATATTAAAATCAGGATTCGCTTCAAAATAGCCACAGCTAAAATGGGAAATGCTAAGAATGATTTTCTCTTTTTTTACTGTATAAAAATAACTAAAATCAAAACAGGGGCAGTGCAAAACATACGTTATGTAAGCAGAGCAAGTATTTATCTACTTATGTGTTTTTTTATCTAAGATAGTATGGCTGACAGCTCCTCTTTAACATATTAAAGGATACCCGAAGTGACGTGACATGATGAGATAGACAGGTGTATGTATAGTGCCTAGCACACAAATAACTAGGCTGTGTTCCTTTTTTTTCTTTCTCTGCCTGAAAGAGTTAAATATCAGGTATGTAAGTGGCTGACTCAGTCCTGACTCAGACAGGAAGTGACTACAGTGTGACCCTCACTGATAAGAAATTCCAACTATAAAACACTTTCCTAGCAGAAAACGGCTTCTGAGAGCAAGAAAGAGGTAAAAAGGGTAATTTCTTATCAGTGAGGGTCACACTGTAGTCACTTCCTGTCTGAGTCAGGACCGAGTCAGCCACTTACATACCTGATATTTAACTCTTTCAGGCAGAGAAAGAAAAAAGGAACACAGCCTAGTTATTAGTGTGCTAGGCACTGTACATACACATGTCTATCTCATCAAGTCACATGTCACTTCGGGTATCCTTTAAGCTTGCCCGCAATGCGAAAAATGAATGGGGCGAGAGACAGTGGACAGGTCAAATATTACATTCACGGGTGGGGGACAGCGACAGAGGTGGGGAATGCAGAGGCTGATTCTCAAGGGATTTCAGCATCTCTTGGGAATCGGTCTGCTGGTGTATGGGCCGGCAGCAGATCGCTCTCCGATAAGATTCCATAAGTGAGAGATCTGTCTCTTGGTCGATCTGCCCATGAATCGTCTGATGTGTGGGCATCCTTAGAGCTCAGACACACTATACATGCTTTTCTATTCACTTGCATTAAAATTGTGGTAAAATTGCATTAAAATTGCAGCAAAGGCGTAGAATTGTGTACGTGAAAAAATGTACGTGACCGCGGCGATTTTACCGTGATTTTAATGCAAGTGAATGGTAGCGATTTTTAAAAGTGCTTCGAGCCCTTTTCTACTAGCAATCGCAATCACAAACGCCAGCGATTGCCATTTTTCATTAATTTTGTTATGCGATTGCGATTTTTCATTTGCATTGCATTAGCTCTCTTAAAAAAAAAAAAAAAAAAAAAAAAAAAAAATCACACCAGAAAGCGATTGCGATTTGCAAATCGAATCTCTATAGTGGAAAATACTTCTCATGATTTCTATGATGAAGTAGCAAACCTAGCGATTTAAAAGTCACTAGCGATTTGCAATTTTGCAACTCAGCATAGTGTGTCTGAGCCTTTACTAAGCGAGGAGGGGGATGGAAGATTTTGTATTAGGCATTTTATACATGTGTTTACAAAGGAGTGCAAGTAAAATAGACACCCCCAGGAAACCCTCATAATTAGGCACAGAAACAACGCGTTTGGTGGGATAAACCTGTTTCCTCAGATTACAGTACGAGTTATTGCCAGGCCCCAAGTAATAACATGTGAGCCAGCTGCTGAGACCGGTTCATCTCGCAAAACACGTTACTCTGGTGCTTAATAAAGGCTTTGATTTGACATAACATTCAATAAAAATGTTTTTTCCAACTTTTTATTACCCGTACAGTTATATTTGCATTTGAGCACAAGTAATATTGTCTGTCTACAAATTCTCAAAGTACAGTTTATCTGCTCTGAAAGCTGCCATTGCATTTTATTGCATTGCTGCTGTATTTATATATTACAATCTATCTAGTCACTTCTCAGCTCTTTCTGCTTCTCCGCTCAGTACAGCTCAGGCTTCACAGTTTGATAATATTTTCTAAATGTATCTGACAAAGAAATACAGGTAGTCCCCGACTTACAAACGCCCAACTTCCAAAAGACCCGCCGATAAGAACGGCATGGATTCTGTGTTTCCATGGGAACAAGTCAAAAACATTTTTTTTTTCAAATTGGACTTTGAATTTTTAAAAATCTATTTTCTCAAAAACTACAAGAAATAAATGGCTTTTAAACTTGTATAAGCAGGTACAGAGGGCAGAGGTGACCCGGAGAGGGACACTGGAGGCACAGAGGAGGTACAGGGGACAGAGGTGACACAGAGGGGGACACTGGAGGCACAGAGGAGGTACAGGGGACAGAGGTGACACTGGAGGCACAGGGGGGCAGAGGAGGTACAGGGGACAGAGGTGACACAGAGGGGGACACTGGAGGCACAGGGGGGCACAGAGGAGGTACAGGGGACAGAGATGGCACAATGTTACAACTTATGAACAGATTCAGGTTACGAACGGGCCTACAGTCCCTATCTCGTTCATTAACTCGGGACTACCTGTATAAATAAAAGAGAATATTATCACCTCTGATGCGACCAGAAGCTTTCCACTGAAATGCTGTGTTGAACTGTTTGAATGCTGTTTTGCTACAATTTTTTTTTTTTTTTTTTGTGGCAGTACATTTTATGCTGTAAATAATCTTTTAGAACAACAAAGAGAAGATGCTGAGTAACATGCCACTTTGAATAAACATAAAAGGCAAGTGTATATTTTAAAAGTGCTTAAAAGAACAAAGAGAAATCGAGAGCCCAATATGGTGTAGTATTGTTGAGTTGGTTGTGGTTTAAAGCAAAATATTTAGATATACTCACAAACATGGGTTAACCATAGGCAACCACTTCAAGTGCAGGTGGGGAGTATTAGAACCTGACCCCACTCAGGTTTTTAAGATGTCGCTCTCTGTAGATAGGAAACGGGGTAGCACCCCTCCACCGAGAGTGGAATCAAGATTTCAGCAAGGCTTGGTGTACAGAGTAGAATAAAAACGTTTAAAACCAGTCTAACAGAGGGGGGATGTTCAGGTGGACTTACCTCCCTCAAAAATATAAAATTCAATTGAGTCACAATATATCAATACAAATATTTTATTTAACTCCACTTAGTGCAACGCGTTTCGCAGGTGTGGTCCCGCTTCATCAGGCAAACAGGAGTATAACTCAATGGGTCTAAATGCAGAAGTGAGCGCCTCTGCATTTTCATAGATACGATTCTGTTATAACTGTGCTTGTCCGGGTCTGTACTCTGCTATACAGACGCAAGGCCCCTGGCTTCCTGTTCAGAAAGAGAGTCTTAAAAACACACTTCCTGTGAGCTACAAGTCTCCAGCAGGTTATGTCGCAGCTTAAAGGGAACCGGAGGTGAGAGGGATGAGGAGGCTGACATATTTATCACTTTAAAAACAATACTGGTTGCCTGGCAGTCCTGCTGATCTTTTGGCATCAGTGTCTGGGTCACAACCCTGAAACAAGCATTCAGTTAATCCAGTCAAACTTCAGTCAGAGGAACGGAGCACCTGATCTGCATGCTTGTTCAGGGGCTGTGGCTAAAATTATTAGAGGCAGAGGATCAGCAGGACTGCCAGATAACTGGTATTATTTAACCACTTGCCGACCCATGTCCACGCGCAGTACTTGCCGACCGCGTCACGCCGTTGCGCATGGACGCGGGTCGGCCCCAGGACTGCCTAACGCAGATCGTTGTAAGGTCCTTTGGGCGTGGTTTGTAGGAGATTGCGTGCGTCGATTGGCGTGCATCCCTGCTCCGATGACAGAGCTCCGCTCTGCCTTCAGTCTCCCAGTGGCATTTCACCGTCTTTTATTGCTGTACAGCGCTGCGATCTAAGGCAGCGCTGTACTGGGGACACTGGGTACTGGGTACCTGGGAGGCACCACAGCGATCCACTGTCATAGGCTGAAGCCGTTCGCACTTATTGGCTGGTGGGTGGGGGGGGGCTGGTGGTGGGGGGGGGGGCTGGAGTTAAAAAAAATAGACTAATGTATTTAAAAATAAAGGTCATAAATACTTGTAAAAAATAAACACTGGGGGAGCAATCAGACCCCACCAGCAGAAAGCTCTGTTGGTGGGAAGAAAAGGGGGGGGGGGGAAATCACTTGTGTGCTGAGTTGTGCGGCCCTGCAGCGAGGCCTTAACCTCCCTGGCGGTATGAATCGTGCGGCTGCGCGGCCGTGGGAGGGTTTTTCTCACATGTTTTTTTAGCATGTAGCTAGCCTAGCGCTAGCTACATGCTTCCCCACTCACCGCGGCGTCCGCCCGTCCCCTCCGATCGCCACCGGCGCCGCTTCCCCATAAGGAAATCCCGTTCTGAATGGGATTTCCTTGAGGGCTTCCCCCGTTGCCATGGCGACGAACGGAGTGACGTCATCGAGGTCGCCGACGTCGTGATGTCACAGGGAATCCCAATCCACCCCATAGCGCAGCCTGGCGCCAATTGGCCAGGCTGTGCAAGGGGTATGCGGGGGGGGGGGCATGTATCGCGGCGGGTAGCGGCGCATCGGCGGCGGCGATCGCAACAAACACGCAGCTAGCAAAGTGCTAGCTGCGTGTTTGAAAAAAAAATGATGCAAATCGGCCCAGCAGGGCCTGAGCGGCACCCTCCGGCGGCTTACCCCGTGTCCAGCACGGGGTTACCGCTAAGGAGGTTAAAGCTGCAGTGGCCTATTTAGAGAAAAAATGGCCTGGTCTTTAGGGGGGGGGGGGGGTTTAACACTGCGGTCCTCAAGTGGTTAAACGGAAATAAATATGATAGCCTCCATATCAATCTCACCTTAGGTTCCTTTTAAGAAACAAATATGCAAACTATTCCAAGCTCCGCCTGTGTTGCCGCCCTTTATCATCAGTTTCAGTCACATGTTGACTGTCCTTTTTTACTTTGCGAGTCACATGGCCACTCCTGATTGACCCGCCTACCAGCTGTATGTATGTATTTGTCTATCTCTCTGATTCTAAACATTGGCAGAATTATTAATCTTTAGTATTTATATAGCGCCGACATCTTCCGCAGCGCTGTACAGAGTATATTGTCTTGTCACTTAAAGAGAACCTGTAGCAAAAAAAAAGTTCCCCAGGGGGTACTCACCTCCAGAGGGGGAAGCCTCAGGGTCCCAATGAGGCTTCTTCCTCCCCTGTAGCTGCAGACAATCCAGCGCTGGCTCCCCCGGAGTGTCCCGGAATCCTCCCTCGACAAGTGCTGATTTATTTACATTCCCTGGCTCCAGCGGGTGGCGCTGTTGCGGCTCTTCTGACGGAGATAGGCGAAAATAGCCGATCTCTGTCGGGTCCGCTCTACTGCGCAGGCACAGTAGACTTGCGCCTGCGGCCCGACAGCGATCGGCTATTTCCGCCTATCTCCGAGCGGAGAGCCAACACTGCGCCTGCCCTGGAGCCGGGAAGGTAAATATTTACATCCCCGCTGTTCAGGGAGCTTTATCGCCGCCGCCGTGGGCCCGAGGAGGACGGGGGAAGCCTCAAAAGGATCCGGAGGCTTCCCCCACCCCAGGTGAGTACCCCCCAGGGGAGGTTTTTTTGTTACAGGTTTTCTTTAACTGTCTCTCAGAGAAGCGCACAAGCAGGCAGCCGATAAACAAACATCTCTGACACTCCTTCCCGCCATGCAGAGCAGCGCTTGTAATATTACCTGCTTCCAGTGCGGCGCTCTCCTCCATGCATCACAGCACACTCCCTCTCTGCTGCCATTCACTGGTTCCTGATCATGTGACCAATGCGAGTCATGTGATCGGGAGCTTGGCGAAGGGCAGCAGAGAGTGCAGCTGCTGCGATGCACAGAAACTCACAGCGCTGGAAGCAGGTAACTTAAACCTTCCCTGTGCTACTCTGCATGTAAATGGAGGGAGGAGGGGCCGTAATCGTAGAGGTTGCAGGTGCCATTGTTACGCCCTTGGTCATATATCTATGTATGTATCGTGTAGTATACATATCGTAGTCTAGGGCCACTTTAGGGAGAAGTCAGTTAACAGACAGATATGTTTTTGAGATGTGGGAGGAAACTGACGTGCCCGGAGGAAACGCACACATACACGGGGAGAACATACAAACTCCGTGCAAATAGTGGCTGGGATTCGAACTGGGGAGCCAGCGCTGCAAGGCAAGAGAGCTAAGCACTACGCCACCGTGCCGCCTGGTTGCTAGGACCCAGAGTGGGTGAATAAATTAGTTCTGCCATTTATATAATGCGCTGACCTATTACATAACACTCTGCAGAGGACATAAGACTGGTGATGTCATTGGTATTATCAGAAAAAAAAAAAAGAGAAAAGAAAAAAAGGTCGGACAAAAGCCATCCAATAATACTCGCATCAAACAAAAACGCCACAAAGCCGGTTTTAAATTCGCATTACGGGCGCGCACGTCTGTAATGTTACCTTTTGGTCTTCGCTCCATCATCTCGCTGTGTCAACGGTGATCGCTGGATTTAATTAAAAGCGATTCCTCTGCAATATCGCGTCAGGCCGCCGACGTCCGACTGGGAGGCATAAAAACTTTGCGAGAGTCGGGTTTTATGAGAGCTGGGACGTGAGGGATTCAAACGAAAAATTAACCTCTTGGCGAGCGGTCGGCGTCCCAGCGCGCCATCGGGCGATCTTACAAAGGCTGTGTTCCGCGCAGGCGATGTAACGGTTAACAGAGCCGATGAAATCTTACACCCATTCTTACTCGGTCTGGCCCCTACAGACTTTTGAAGTATTTGCTTCGTCCAGTGGGAATTGGGCAAATGAGGCTGGTTGCCACGGCAACCTGAACTCGAGTGATGACTCTTCCACCGACAGAACACACTGCCCCCCCTCCGTTTATTGTTTCAAGCTGAGAACGTTTCCTGAAGGTGAACTGAATACTTCAAGAGCCAGCACAAAATATTTACAATCCTGCCTATTTTACTCGCAGCTCCTGCTGACCCTTGACACAGATATTCACCTGATGAAGCTAGCTGGGTATCAGCGAAACAACTCATAAATAAATTGTTCCATTTTAATTTCTGTCACTTATATTTTTCTAGTCACTAAGAACTGTATCCAGAAGATCAGCAGGATAGCCAGACGAGGAACTAAATATGGAAGCCTCAATATCCCACACGCTTCAGTCATCGCACTCTGCACAGCAGGGAGTATGTCACTGAGCGGGGGCGGGGCTATGCATATGACCCTGTCAGCGTACTCTGCCCAGCATGGAGTACGTCACTGAGCGGGGGCAGGGCTATGCATATGACCCTGTCAGCGCACTCTGCCCAGCAGGGAGTATGTCAGTGAGCGGGGGCGGTGCTATGCATATATGACCCTAACAGCGCACTCTGCCCACCATGGAGTAAATCACTGATCGGGGGACGGTGCTATGCATATGACCCCGTGAGCGCCACCGGATCATATGAGTGAGATTTGCGCTGTGTTGTGGTGTGTCAAAAAGCATGGCAGTGCACCGAAATGCAAAAATCAAGTGCAAAACTGGCTTTAAAGGAAACCCGACGTGAGAGCAATATAAAGGCTGACAAGTTTATTTCCTTTTAAACATTACTGATTGCCTGGCAGCCCTGCTGATCCTCTGCCACTTTAGCCATAGACCCCGAACAAGCATGCAGCAGATCAGGTGCTCTGACTGAAGTCAGACTGGATTAGCTGCATGCTTGTTTCAGGTGTGTGATTCAGCCACTACAGCAGCCAAAGAGATCAGCAGGGTTGCCAGGCAACTGGTATTGTTTATCAGAAAATAAATATGGCAGCCTCCATATCCCTCTCACTTCAGCTGTCCTTTTAAGTGTCTACTGAAAAACACAGAGCGGAGGTGACAAATGGAGGCCGTCACCTGGATCTAATCTCCCATAATTCTATTAGTTGCAGCTTTGTTCCTGGAAGCACAGAGCTTCCCTCCCTCTCTGAGCAGCCAGCCTGTATTACAGCAGAGCAGAGATATTTATGGCACTGTGAGGAAGACCAACGAGCATGTAGATCTGTCTCTGCGAATCACTGCAACGTCCTGATACTGCAGAAATATTCACAGATTAGCAGAAAGTGTGGCAAGGGCCATAAGGAGAAACACTAGCATCTGACTTCTCCAATCTGCTTTCTTTCCACTTACAGGTCTTATTAAAGGGACTCTGTGCAGACTGTTAACCATTTCAGCCCGCTGGGATTTTTCACTTATGCATCAGAGCAATTGTCACCCCCCATTCATTCACCAATAACTTTATCACTACTTATCAAAATGAATTGATCTACAAGGTGGGCTATGTATATGGATACACCTAATATGGCCATTTATATGGATACACCATTTTATGTGAATGGTGAAGTTAACAAATAAAACCCCCACTATTGGTCTGACAACACTAACCCACATACGATAGATCCTTCCAAGACTGTTAGAACAAAAAAAATGGTATGGTGTGGTATATGGGGTGTATCCATATAAATGGCCCACCCTGTATAGCTTGTTTTTTCCGCCACCAGTTAGGCTTTCTTTGGGTGGTACATTTTGCTAAAGGTGGCCACACACCATACAATTTTTTAAATATCTGTTCAATTTTGGGCAGCACGGTGGCGTAGTGGTTAGCTCTCTCGCCTTGCAGCGCTGGGTCCCTGGTTCGAATCCCAGCCAGGGCACTATCTGCAAAGAGTTTGTATGTTCTATCCGTGTCTGTGTGGGTTTCCTCCGGGCACTCCGGTTTCCTCCCACATTCCAAAAACATACAGATAAGTTAATTGGCTCCCCCTAAAAAAAATTGGCCCTAGACTACAGTACTTACACTACATAATATAGACATATGGTAATGGTAGGGATTAGATTGTGAGCTCCTTTGAGGGACAGTTAGTGACAAGAGATATATATATATATATATATATATATATATATATATATATATATATATATATATATATATATATATATATATATATATATATATATATATATATATATATATATATATATATATACATATATACATATACATATATATACATATACATATATATATATATATATACACTGTACAGCGCTGCGTAATATGTCGGCGCTATATAAATACTAAATAATAATAATAATAATAATAATTTAAGAATTGCAATCAATTTTTCTGACTGATTGGCCATATTTTTGAACTGTTACAATGTACCACACACCTATGTTCAATTTCCCCCCAATTATGATAAAAATGATTAGAAACTCTCAGAAAATTGCTAGGGGGTGTATATTAATAAATTGACAATCCAACACACACCATACAATCTTTAGTAGAAATTGGAGAAATATCTGGCATTCCAGATTGATTTAAATCGAAAAAAAACAGGAAATCCGGATTTTTCAGTTGAATGGAAAAAAAAAAAAAGCTTTCGATTTTTTCGAGAGATACGATCGTTTTTATCGAATTGCTGTAAAATCGGATCATTTTATTGCATTGTGTGTGGCCACCTTAAGAATTACCGTAGTTTTTTTCTAAATGCATTTTCACAGGAATATTAAGGAAAAAAAATTATTATTTCTAAAGTGGCCCATACACTGGTCGATTTCAGCCATCGATCGGAAATCTATTCTTTCAAATCTATCAATCGATGGATTTGTGGCCAATTTCAATGGATTTGATCTGACAGGATGGAAGATCTAGGTCGGTCTGCTGCTGGCAGCGTATCGATGGCCCATACTGTTGCATTGTATCTAATAGTCGAAGAATGCATTAATTTTGGATTGATTTTCAATAGATTTCATTCTGAAATCTATTGGAAATCTGTTCCTAGTGTGTGGCACACATCAGATAAGATTCCTGTCAGATTCGACTTTACAGGCATCTGACAGAAATCTATCTGTTGGTCGAATCTGCTGCAAATCTATAAGTGTATTGCCACCTTACGTTTTCGGCTTTAAAATAATACATGCTACCATAATTAAGACCCACATATTGTATTTGCCCATTTGTCCCGGTTATTACACCATTTAAATGATGTCCCTATCACAATGTATGGCGCCAATATTTTATTTGAAAGTAAAGGTGCATTTTTTCAGTTTTGCATCCATCACTATTTACAAGCTTATAATTAAAAAAAAAAAAAAATGTTCGTTATATACCCTCTTTACATGCGTATTTAAAAAGTTCAGACACTTAGGTAACTACTTATGGTTTTGTTTTTTTTCTTTCATTGTATTTTTTTGCCATTAAAAATTTTATTTGGGCAATTTTTGGTGTGGGAGGTAAACAGTTAATTGTAAATGTAATAATGTGGGTTTATTTTATTAAAAATGTATGTAGATGTAGTTTTACTATTTGGCCACAAGATGGCCACAGTGAGATTTTTTTTTTTTTTTTTTTTTAGTCCTGGAAGTGAGATCTTTCTTTTTTCAAAAGCTCTCAGTGAATGGCAGTTGCACCATCCAACTGCCAAAAAAAGTGTGCAGCAAACAGGGAGGCTGGCCAGCATCTCTGTATATTAGGGCCTGTACACACTGCTGCACTTGCGCTGCGCTTTTCAAATCGCACGCGCTTTTTAATCGCAAGGTCTTTTGAAAAATAATGAAAATCGTGAAGACCTGTACACACTGGTGCGATGCGCTTTTTCTATTCTCATGAAGGCTTGCGAAGCGCAGCAGTGTGTACAGGCCCTTAATTGTTTTCAGGGAGTGTCTATATAAAGTATAAAGGCCATGCTGAGAATCCCCCATGAAGAGATGAGATGGTCAAAACCAGTCAGTTCTGGCAGATTTCTACTATCTACTTTAAAGTGGATCCGAGATGAACTTTTACACATTGCATAATTGTGTTCCTTTCCTATAGTTTATAGGGCATTCCTCAAGCCAAATACTTTTTTGTTTTAATACTCAAATTCCCTATAAACTAAACAAGCCACTCCCACAGGTTTTCAGAGAGCCTTGGCATTTTCAGACAGTAGCAAGGGCTCATGGGGGCAGGAGGAGGGGGAGGTATTACTAGCCAGAGATTTCAGAGGCAGAGGGAAGGAGGGAGGAGGAGGGGGGGGGGTTAGTTTTTTTTTTGCTCAAGATACAGATAAGCCTGCCTGTGTGTAATGTTTACAAACAACATGGCTGCTGTCATTGTATCACAAGTAGAAATAATCATATTCTATTAAAGCTGTTTGCAGCTAGATTCTCTGTGTAAACTCTATCTAAACTTTAGATAAGATATATAGACAAGTTACTTGTTATAGTTAGTTTTTCATCTCTGATCCACTTTAAGTGACAGAAACATAGGAAAAAAGTAATTTATGGCTCATTTTACTCTGGAAGAAGCATACTTCTTATTTGTAGGTTTACATGCATTTTAAATTTTACACTTTTTGCGATAGTAGTCTTTAAAATAAAAATCTGCACTGCTTCCTCCAGCCCCCTGTAGCCCGCAAAGTCCCTCGGCATCCACTTGGTCCCCCCTCTCGTGGTCCTGCTGGCGGTCCCATGAGCCTGGCGACTTCTTGTGAAGCCATGCGCAACTGTCTGCCCACCCAGCGTGATCATGCGGCGCGAGCGTCCCGCGCAGGTGCAGTACGAGGTTTTCTCTGATTGTGCCCGCACAGGACGCTTCCGGCGATGGAAGCGCAGGCACAGTGCCTGTCAACTTGCAAGCCGCCAATAACGAGGCTAACTGTTATACTCACCAAGCTTCTGTCAGGCCTGTTGCAGATCGGGCTTCTGCTCGCGCGCGCAGGAAAGGTGGCCATTTGACCTGTCTGTACCAGGGTGTAACGCCGCACGGCGTGACGCGTACGTATTCTCATCTCTGGCCGCATCTACGCGTGCGCGGGACATTGCGGACAATAATACGCATGCGCAATATAAGTGTTGCATGTACGCATGCGCGTAGTAAGACGTACCGCTGTACGCATGCGCAATGCGTATCAATTGGCGCCAAAAGCCCTATTTAAACCCCATCTGTTTGTCAGTTCAGTGCTGTCTGTTTGTGCAGCTTGTGGTACCTGTTACTCTGCTCGTCTGATTACTGGTTGACTTCCTGTTACCGAACCTTGGCTTAGCCTGACTACGATTGAACTCCGCCTGTCCTGACTCCTTGGCTTGTTGCCCGTATTGCTTGAACTCTGCCGGCCTCGACCTCTGCTTGTTACCCGCTTCTGACTGAAGTCCGCCTGCCCTGATCCCGGACCGTCTGACTACTCTTCTGCCTGCTGATTCTGTACCTCGCACTGGTTACTTGCTCTACAACGCAGTATCATCTGTTCTCAGAGTCACTGTTGAATCTTCCTAAGCGCAACCTGGTGGGCACTAGGCAGCGAAGTTCCACTACCCCCTCCTGGGGTTGTGGTCCTGCTTCCTCCTCAAGGGGTCGTGGGTGAAGACCTGTGGTCACTTAGACTCTGTGCTTAGAAGGTTTTGCTCTCAGTGGCAAGGTCAACAGCCTCCAGGACCGTAACACTAACTAACGCTCCCAGCACCGGCCATGTGATCAGCGTGCGCAAGGCTCGGGGCTGCGCATGCTAAGCAGATGCCCGACTGCCCGTGACCGGCCTGCTTTGAGGGGGTCATGCTGCTCCTTGAAGGGTCTCGGAAGGAAGGTACGACCGCAGGATGACTGCAGGGGGTTGCAAGAAGCCACAGGTAAGTTAAACGGCTTTATATATGCGGTTTCGCATATCATTCCAAGTGAATTCACGTACGTTTTTTCCTAAAATCAATGAAAAAGCACACAGGCACTGACATGGTTAAATTCACATACTTACACAAAAACGCATGCAAATTCATTTTCGCGTGTTCTGCAACAAATTTGCACCGCACAAGTGGAAACGGACCCTAAAATTTAAAACACATACAAATAAGAAGTACATTTCTTACAGAGTAAAATGAGCCATAAATTACTTCTCTCCTATGTTGCTGTCACTTACAGAAAGTAGTAGAAATCTGACATTACCGACAGATTTTGGACTAGCCCATCTTCTCATGGGGGGGGGGGGGGTTCTCAGGGTTTTCTTTATTTTTAAAAGCACTTAGTAAATGGCAGTTATTCCCAACTGCCAAAATAGTGTACAGTGATCAGGGAGGCTGGCCAGCATCTTTGTATTAATTATTTTCAGGGAATGTCTTTATAAAGAATAAAGGCCATGCTGAGAATCCCCCATGAAGAGATGGACTAGCCCAAAACCTGTCGGTAATATCAGATTTCTACAACCTACTGTAAAGGTAGCCATACACTGGTCGATTTGCCACCAGAATCGACCAACAGATCCCTCTCTGATCGAATCTGATCAAAGAGGGATCGTATGGCTGCCTTTACTACAAACAGATTGTGAATCGATTTCAGCCTGAAACCGATCACAATCTGTGAAGCTGCCACTGCTGACGCCCCCCCCCCCCCCCACATACATTACCTGCTCCAGCCGGAGCGAGTCCCCCGGTCTCCGATGTCTTCTTCTCCGCTCCGGGCTCCAGACCTGCAGCTACTGAACTTCCTGTCCAGGGGAAGTTTAAACAGTAGAGGGCGCTCTACTGTTTAAACTTCCTGCCGGGACAGGAAGTTCTGTGTAGCTGCAGGTCCGGAGCCCGGAGAGGAGAAGAAGACAGCAGAGACCAGGGGACTCGCGCCGGCCGGAGCAGGTAATGTATACCCGCTGTATTGCGTCGGTCGTCGGGCATTCGAACGCCGCTATCGACGCACTCCCGACCCTCCGGCGATCGTGAAAAATCTTCCGCACGGACGGATCAACGGGAATCGACGGGAACAATCGATTTCGGACGGAAATCGATCGTTCTGTCAGCGGTGTGCGAGCGATTTCACAGCCGATTCGATCACTGTGATCGGATCTGCTGTATATTGGCGGGAAAATCGTTCGGTGTATGGGCCCCTTAAATGACAGCAACATAGGAAAAGAGTAATTTATGGCTCATTTTACTCTGGGAGAAATGTCTGTGTTACAGCAGTATGTGTTTGAAATTTTAAGATTTTCGCGGCAGTTCCTCTTTAAATGACCCAATATTTTCTTGCAATCTGAATGATCTCATCAAAACTATGATCGTTTGCTAAAAATGTTACCATTTATGGGCACCTTACCCATCACTGGATGGCATGTTTTCTTGCAGAATCGTTATCACAATGCTGGAATTCCTCTGATCGATAGACCAGATCTCCATTGCTTAGAGGCACCCATGACCTTTCCTATCTGTCACACCTGTTGTTACGCACACACCTCTCCTGCTATCAGTGCACTCTGTCCTCCTGTCCTCGATAGCACAACACCGGCCTCCCTCCTCCAGGCTGCTCCGCCACAAGTCGGCGATACTCCCAGCTGCTGCATTCCAAAGAGGACCTGTCACTCAGCTAAAAGCTGCCTCTCCAGTAGGGCGACATTGCTGAATGCTTACACAGGGCTAGACACGGCAGCCAATGCTTCAAATAGCAACCGGAAATTACACATCAGGACTGATGACATCAGTGGCACAAGAATGAGGACCGTTAAAAGGTCATTTTGTGCAGGTGTGCAGTTGACCAGAGTACCTTCTTCCACATGGTTGCTGTGTCCCCCCACATGGCTTGTGGCAAACTGCAAACGGGACTTCTTATGCTTTCTGTTAACAATGCCTTTCGTCTTGCCACTCTTCCATAAAGGCCAACTTTGTACAGTGCATGACTAATAGTTGTCCTATGGACAGATTCCCCCACCTACAGATTCCCCCACCTGAGCTGTAGATTCCTGCAGCTCGTCCAGAGTCACCATGATCCTCTTGACTGCATTTATGATCAGCGCTCTCCTTGTTCAGCCTGTGAGTTTAGGTGGATGGCCTTGTCTTGGTAGGTTTACAGTTGTGCCATACTCCTTCCATTTCTGAATGATCGCTTGAACAGTGCTCCTTGGGATGTTCAAGGCTTTGGAAATCTTTTTGCAGCCTAAGCCTGCTTTAAATGTCTCAATAACTTTATCCCTGACCTGTCTGGAGGTACAGACTAACCAGCAAGCTCATGGTGACCCAGAACTCATTGGAGTGTGTAAGGGACTACAATGGTCCTAAAAGCCCCCTTACTAAGATGTTAAGAAAAACAGAAAATTGCTTTCCTAAAACAGAAAGAATTTGCGATAATTCAGGTTGGAGTGAGCTCGAGATGTCTCCCGGAGCACCACTGCTGAATATATGCAAATTAACCATTGTACCCTTAGAAGCTAAACACACCTCCAGAACCGCTGGAATGCAATGATGTGTCAGCTTGTTAAATTGTACAGAGCCATAATAATCCAACATGCATACAGACTGTTTCGGATTGTTTGATCCTCATCAGTGCATGGCATGGATTAATTTGGCTCTATGGAGTAGGGCTTGCATGTTGGATTATTATGGCTCTGTACAATTTAACAAGCTGACACATCATTGCATTCCAGCGGTTCTGGAGGTGTGTTTAGCTTCTAAGGGTACAATGGTTAATTGACCTGTCTGGAGTGTTCTTTGGACTTCATGGTGTTGTTGCTCCCAATATTCTCTTAGACAACCTCTGAGGCCCTCACAGAGCAGCTGTATTTGTACTGACAGATTACACACAGGTGCACTCTATTTAGTCATTAGCACTCATCAGGCAATGTCTATGGGCAACTGACTGCACTCTAAACGAAGGGGGCCGAATAATTATGCACACCCCACTTTGCAGTTATTTATTTGTAAAAAAAAAGGTTTGGAATCATGTATGATTTTCGTTCCACTTCTCATGTGTACACCACTTTGTGTTGGTCTTTCATATGGAATTACAATAACATTGATTCATGTTTGTGGCAGTAATGTGACAAAATGTGGAAAACTTCAAGGGGGCCGAATACTTTTGCAACCCACTATATTTACATCCCCGCCGTTTGGGGAGCTGTATCACCGCCACCGTGGGATACAGGAGGACGGGGGAAGCCTCAATAGGATGCGGAGGCTTCCTCACCATCAGAGGTGAGTACCCTGCAGGGGAGGTTTTTCTTAATACAGATTTTCTTTAAGTGCTGCGGGGAGACATGGGTGATTGGGGAAAAAAGATTGGAAATAGTCAACGAGATGCTAAGGATTCTGAGTTGATGCAAATGTTATGATAAGTTTGGAAGCATCCAACGCAGCAGATTTGTGCCCAGAGAGGGGCTCCGATCTCTCTGCAGACCTGGCACACGGAGCCCCATGGAGAGGGAGGCACAGGGTCAGCAGAGGATGGAGTCACTTATCTGCCATCAGGCTGAGCCGTTTTTATTTATAAGAGATCAGATAAAAGCTCACACCCTGCTGAGCCGTAAATCTTACTGAATTCCAAAGTTCACTCCGCCGCTCTGATTCCCGGCTTTACGAGAGGAGCAAACACAGCACAGTGACTACAGTCATCCTTCTGCTTCTACCAGTCCTCCCGCCGCTTCTACCAGTCCTCCCGCCGCTTCTACCAGTCCTCCCGCCGCTTCTACCAGTCCTCCCGCCGCTACTTCTACCACTCCTCCCACTCCTACCACTCCTCCCGCTCCTTCTACCACTCCTCCCGCTCCTACCACTCTACTAGTCATCCCGCTGCTTTTAACAGTCTACCAGTCATCCCGCCGCTTCTACCAGTCCTCCCGCCGCTTCTACCAGTCCTCCCGCTGCTTCTACCAGTCCTCCCGCTGCTTCTACCAGTCCTCCCGCTGCTTCTACCAGTCCTCCCGCCGCTTCTACTAGTCATCCCGCCGCTTCTACCAGTCTACCAGTCATCCCGCTGCTTTTACCAGTCTACCAGTCATCCCGCTGCTTTTACCAGTCTACCAGTCCTCCCGCCGCTTCTACCTGTCCTTCTCCCGCTGCTTCTAACAGTCCTCCTCCCGCTGCTTCTACCAGTCCTCCTCCCGCTGCTTCTACCAGTCCTCCTCCCGCTGCTTCTACCAGTCCTCCCGCTCCTTCTACCACTCTACTAGTCATCCCGCTGCTTTTACCAGTCTACCAGTCCTCCCGCCGCTTCTACCAGTCCTCCCGCCGCTGCTTCTACCGGTCCTCCTCCCGCTCCTTCTACCACTCCTCCCGCTCCTTCTACCACTCCTCCCGCTCCTACCACTCTACTAGTCATCCCGCTGCTTTTACCAGTCTACCAGTCCTCCCGCCGCTTCTACCAGTCCTCCCGCTGCTTTTACCAGTCTACCAGTCCTCCCGCCGCTTCTACCAGTCCTCCCGCTGCTTCTACCAGTCTACTAGTCATCCCGCCGCTTCTACCAGTCTACCAGTCATCCCGCTGCTTTTAACAGTCTACCAGTCATCCCGCCGCTTCTACCAGTCCTCCCGCTGCTTCTACCAGTCCTCCCGCTGCTTCTACCAGTCCTCCCGCTGCTTCTACCAGTCCTCCCGCTGCTTCTACCAGTCCTCTCGCTGCTTCTACCAGTCCTCCCGCTGCTTCTACCAGTCCTCCCGCTGCTTCTACCAGTCCTCCCGCCGCTTCTACCAGTCTACCAGTCATCCCGCTGCTTTTACCAGTCTACCAGTCATCCCGCTGCTTTTACCAGTCTACCAGTCCTCCCGCCGCTTCTACCTGTCCTTCTCCCGCTGCTTCTACCAGTCCTCCTCCCGCTGCTTCTACCAGTCCTCCTCCCGCTGCTTCTACCAGTCCTCCCGCTCCTTCTACCACTCTACTAGTCATCCCGCTGCTTTTACCAGTCTACCAGTCCTCCCGCCGCTTCTACCAGTCCTCCCGCCGCTGCTTCTACCGGTCCTCCTCCCGCTCCTTCTACCACTCCTCCCGCTCCTTCTACCACTCCTCCCGCTCCTTCCACTCTACTAGTCATCCCGCTGCTTTTACCAGTCTACCAGTCCTCCCGCCGCTTCTACCAGTCCTCCCGCTGCTTCTACCAGTCTACCAGTCCTTCCGCCGCTTCTACCAGTCCTCCCGCCGCTTCTACTAGTCATCCCGCCGCTTCTACCAGTCTACCAGTCCTCCCGCTGCTTCTACCAGTCTACCAGTCCTCCCGCTGCTTCTACCAGTCTACCAGTCCTCCTCCCGCTGCTCCTACCGGTCCTCCTCCCGCTGCTCCTACCGGTCCTCCTCCCGCTGCTCCTACCGGTCCTCCTCCCGCTGCTCCTACCGGTCCTCCTCCCGCTGCTCCTACCGGTCCTCCTCCCGCTGCTCCTACCGGTCCTCCTCCCGCTGCTCCTACCGGTCCTCCTCCCGCTGCTCCTACCGGTCCTCCTCCCGCTGCTCCTACCGGTCCTCCTCCCGCTGCTCCTACCAGGTCCTCCTCCCGCTGCTCCTACCACTCCTCCTCCCGCTGCTCCTACCACTCCTCCTCCCGCTGCTCCTACCACTCCTCCTCCCGCTGCTCCTACCACTCCTCCTCCCGCTGCTCCTACCACTCCTCCTCCCGCTGCTCCTACCACTCCTCCTCCCGCTGCTCCTACCACTCCTCCTCCCGCTGCTCCTACCACTCCTCCTCCCGCTGCTCCTACCACTCCTCCTCCCGCTGCTCCTACCACTCCTCCTCCCGCTGCTCCTACCACTCCTCCTCCCGCTGCTCCTACCACTCCTCCTCCCGCTGCTCCTACCACTCCTCCTCCCGCTGCTCCTACCACTCCTCCTCCCGCTGCTTCTACCACTCCTCCTCCCGCTGCTTCTACCACTCCTCCTCCCGCTGCTTCTACCAGTCATCAGACACGACTCATCAGAGTAACTTCCCTGCTACAGAGGCCCATGATTAGACAATAAGTGCCGACAGTGGTGGCCAACAGTTAAAGGACACCTGGAGTGAGAGGTATATGGAGGCTGCCATATTTATTTCCTTCTAAGCAATACCAGTTGTCTGGCTGTCCCGCTGATCCTCTGCCTCTAATACTATTAGCCATAGCCGCTGAACAAGCATGCAGCAGATCAGGTGTTTCTGACATTATTGGCAGATCTGACAAGACCTTAGATGCATGCTTGTTTCTGGTGTATTTCAGACACTACTGCAGCCAAATAGCTCAGCAGCACTGCCAAGCAAGTGGTATTGTTTAAAAGGAAATAAATATGGCAGCTTCCATATTCTTCTCACTTCAGTCACCCTTTAATCTGTCCATATATCACTCAATGTATGTCCAGATTAACCCATTAACCACCCTGGCGTTCTATTAAGATCGCCAGGGTGGCTGCGGGAGGGTTTTTTTTTTTAAATAAAAAAAAAACTATTTCATGCAGCCAACTGAAAGTTGGCTGCATGAAAGCCCACTAGAGGGCGCTCCGGAGGCGTTCTTCTGATCGCCTCCGGCGGCCAAAAGTGACACGGAAGGCCGCAATGAGCGGCCTTCCGTGTTTTGTTTACTTCGTCGCCATGGCGACGAGCGGAGTGACGTCATGGATGTCAGCCGACGTCCTGACGTCAGCCGCCTCCGATCCAGCCCTTAGCGCTGGCCGGAACTATTTGTTCCGGCTGCGCAGGGCTCAGGCGGCTGGTGGGACCCTCTTTCGCCGCTGCTCGCGGCGGATCGCCGCAGAGCGTCGACGATCAGGCAGCACACGCGGCTGGCAAAGTGCCGGCTGCGTGTGCTGCACTTTATTTGATCAAAATCGGCCCAGCAGGGCCTGAGCGGCACCCTCTGGCGGTAATGGACGAGCTGAGCTCGTCCATACCGCTAAGGTGGTTAAGGTGGCTATACACCTCTCGACTTGGCGGCCAATCGACCATCCGATTCGATAATTATCGAATCTGATGAAATTTGGTCTGCCAAGAGCACGCCCCCCACGCGACCAATTTCAGGCTGAAACATTTGGCGTTGGATGCGGTGTCACAAGGGCGATTTCTGATCGATTTCAGCATAAAATTGATAATGAATCGGCCTGCGGTGTATTGGCAGCCGACAGATCTTTCCCTTATCAGATTTCGTCAGAGATTTGTCTGTCGGTCAAATCGGCCCATCAGCGCTAGATGAAATAAATATGTCTCCATATCCCTCTCACTAGAGTCTAGGGGCTTGATTCACAAAACGGAGGTTTGCGCGCGTAAAGGATTAAGTTCTGGTGTAAATGAAGGTTTGCGGGTGATCACGCTGCAAGCGCACAAGTCATCGCGAGCAAACCATCGTTTACACGCAAATGTAATCCTTTATGTGCGCAAACCTTCGCGCGCGCGCGGCAGATCGCATGATAACTGCTGTGCTAGCACTTTTGTGACTCAAGCCCTAGGTTTGCTTTAATAGAATGGGTTCAGAAATGGGTTATCGGTCGTACATATAGGCCAAGTGCACCCCTAGCCAATAGGCCAAGTGCACCCCTAGCCATAGAGACCTCACTGTTACCTTTCAGCGTGAAGACAACGTAAAAGGTGTCCCTAATTCAAAAAAAACCTGGACAATGCTGCTGTAACTTTCCCCACTTTAAAGAGACTCCGTAACAAAAATTGCATCCTGTTTTTTATCATCCTACAAGTTCCAAAAGCTATTGTAATGTGTTCTGGCTTACTGCAGCACTTTCTACTATCACCATCTCTGTAATAAATCAACTTATCTCTCTCCTGTCAGACTTGTCGGCCTGTGTCTGGAAGGCTGTCAAGTTCAGTGTTGTGGTTCTGCTATGAATTCCCCCTTCCAGGCCCCTCTATGCACACTGCCTGTGTATTATTTAGATTAGGGCAGCTTCTCTCTTCTCTTTTACAAGCTGGATAAATTGTCCTCTGAGCTGGCTGGGCTTTCACATACTGAGGAATTACAGACAAGGGCAAAGCTGTTTGCAGGAAGAAAAGAGCAGCCTGAAACTTCAGTGCATGAGAGATGCAGGGGGAAAGAAACACACATATGATCTCTTGAGATTCAAAAGGAAGGCTGTATACAGCCTGCATGTGTATGGATGTATTTTCTATGTGTGGACATACTGTACATCAACCTACTTCCTGTTTTGGTGGCCATTTTGATTGTTTATAAACAAACTTTTTAAAACTGTTTTTAACCACTTTTAATGCGGCGAGGAGCGGCGAAATTGTGACAGAGGGTAATAGGAGATGTCCCCTAACGCACTGGTATGTTTACTTTTGTGTGATTTTAACAATACAGATTCTCTTTAATGCTAGGCATACACGGCTCTTTTTTGCGGCTCGATTCTCCCGTTTGATCGTTTCGCCGCTCGATTCTGCAGACGATTCTCTTATCTCACGCTCGTTTTTCTTATCCCTTTCCATTCACTGCTATCCGGAATCGAGCAGCGAAACGATTGGGCGGGAGATCGGACGTCGGAAATTATCCATCGAGCCGTCGAAATGGCTCAAACACAAGCCGTGTACTCCCAGCATCAAGGACAGCTGAAGTGAGAGGTATATGGAGGCTGCCATCTTTATTTACTTTTAAGCAATCCCAGTTACCTGGCAGCCCTGCTGATCCTCTGCCGCTAATACTTTTAGCCATAGCCCCTGAACAAGCATGCAGCAGATCAGGTGTTTCTCACATTATTGTCAGATCTGACAAGACTAGCTGCATGCTTGTTTCTGGTGTGATTCAGACACTACTGCAGCCAAATAGATCAGCAGGACTGCCAGGTAACTGGTATTGTTTAAAAGGAAATGAATATGGAAGCCTCCGTGTCCCTCTCACTTCAGTTGTCCTTTAACAAAATAAAATAAAACTATTTGCCACTAAAGAAAACAAATATGATTTCATTTCAGACGAAGCCTAAAATCCATCAGAAAGTGTTTTACATGGGTTAAAATCTCGGCTCTTCCTGTTCAGTAAGCCAGCACCTATTTGGTAAGGAATCCTTGCGCTAGAGTCCCTAACTCTGCTACTGCCTACTAAGCGCACCCTAGTGGCTGCAGCTCTGGCACTTCGCATACGCAGGAGAAAAGTGCGATATAAATGTCATTTGTCTTGTCTTGAAACGGAGTGTAGGAACGTGTTGGAAGAAATGACCGGTTTCCACGTCCTGTACCTGAATGTAGGTGTCACAATTATTCCCTCCTCGGTGCGCACAGATTTGCTTTCCCATCAGGTACAGCAGGCCGTTTATAATTGTTCCGGGAACGTGAGAGGTTACTTTAAGGAACCTATCAAGGACAAATTCTTCCTACATTTTACACGCGTCACAGGAGGAAGAGAACACAATGACGCAATTCAGCAGACAAACCCTCATTTTATAGGATTTATATACCTTCATTGTTCTAGTTTATCCAACACAGAGCAATTGGGAAATAAAAGGAAACTACCAAGAAAGCTGTTACTTGTCACAGATCCCTTCCAATACTGCACCTTCACTCTACTCCTTATGCTGAGAGGCGCCTAAACTCTACTCCTTATGCTAAGGCATTTTTTGTATTGACCTGAGGAAGAGGCCATAACCCGCAAAACACTGTCAACTTTTTTAATAAAGATTTTTCCTGTTGAACTGGCAACCAAAAATTGCAGGGATAACTGTGAAGGCACCCTTAAGGCTCGTACACACGCCGTACTAAAGGCAACGACGGGTCCGTCGTCACCTCCCGCTGAGCGGGTTTTCAGCAGACAGTACAGCGTGTGTAGTCTGTCGGCGGACTGATAATGCTGTTTCTGAACGATCGGCCCGGCGGAATCGTTCACAATCTGTTTGCAGTAAAGGCAGCCTTACGATCCCTCTCTGGTCAGATTCGATCAGAGAGGGATCTATCTGTTGGTCGATCTGATGGAAAATCGACCAGTGCATGGCTACCTTAAGACTGCAGAGATCATCCTCAGACAGGGATAGGCATCACACTGCTGTCTGATATCTCCGGCCTAAAGGGGGCTATAGACGTATAGATTTGCAGCAGATTCGACCATCAGATAGATTTCTGTCAGATGTCTATCAAGTCTGGATGTGACAGGAATCTGATGTGTACCACACACTAGAAACAGATTTCAGAATGGAATCTATTGGAAAGCGATCTAAATGCATTATTGCTCCATTAGATCCAATGCAAATCTATGAGCCATCGATCTGCTGCCAGCAGCAAATGGACCTAGATTTTCCATCCTGTCAGATCAAATCCATCGAAAACCGCTGCAAAATTGATTTGCTGATTTGAAATAATCTCCAATCAATCGATTCTATAAAATTGATCGATCAAAGGCTGAAATCGAACAGTGTATGGGCTCCTTAAACGGAACCTTAACTGAGAAGGATATGGATTTTTCCTTTTAAAATAATACCTGTTGCCTGACTCTCCTGCTGATCCTGTGTCTCTAATACTTTTAGCCACAGCCCCTGAACAAGCATGCAGATCAGGTGCTCAGACTGAAGCCAGACTGGATTAGCTGCATGCTTGTTTCAGGTGTGTGATTCAGCTACTACTGCAGCCAAAGAGATCAGCAGGACTGCCAGGCAACTGGTATTGTTTGAAAGGAAACATCCATATCCGTCTCAGTTTAGGTTCCCTTTAAGACTGCAGAGCTCATCCTCAGACAGGGATAGGAATCACACTGCTGTCTGATATAATCCCCGGCCTAATATAACGTGTCGTCACGGGGAGAACACAAATTGCTCAGTGATCTCTGGATTATTCATGCCCAGGTTTAATTATTCATGCTTGTGGCATCCTAGGAAATGAATCACCGCTTTCTATAACCGCGGCTGGGAAACACCAGAGGAGGCTGCCCGAACCACACGGCGGCCATATTTCTTCTCCATCCAGGGAGCTGGACTTGGCCAACGCCCCCTAAACACACACAGGCTTAATGGCCCATTCACACTTGAGCGTTTTGCCGGCGATTTCGGCAACACGCTCAAACGCTAGTGCTTTTCAAAGCGCTAGTGTAATAAAAGTATATGGGCCCGTTCTCATTTGGGCGATTTGCACTAATAAATGGTTTACAATATTTATTTATAGATTATTTAGTCAGTGTTTTTCCCTTTATAAAATCTTTCCTCTTCTCGATTTAAAGTCTGAATTTTATCACTTACGGTGACATCTTTAGTCCTGCCAGGTGATCTGTACGGAATGTTCTTTACTGAGAGTTCTATGCCCAGAGGGAGATACTGGTTGCTTGGCAGTTTGGAAAAAGATGTTATTTCCCACAATGCAACAAGATTCACAGACAGGAAACAGTCAGGACCATGGTCATGACATCACACTGTGGGAGGGGTTTCACCACAATATCACCCATACAGATTCAGCCACTACTGCAGCCAAAGAGATCAGCAGGATTGCCAGGCAACTGGTATTGTTTAAAAGGAAACATCCATATCCCTCTCAGTTTAGATTCCCTTTAAAGTCAGTGTGACGGCGGGTAAGGACCACTTCTCCCGATAAACTGGGGTGTGTAAAGCAGCCTCCCCAACCCCTCCCCCCCCCCCCCCCCCCAGCCATCCACTAAGCTGATCAAGTCAGATGAGCAAAGGCCAATAGCTATGTTTTCCCCGCTCATCCCGCCATCCACCCCGGGTCCTCTCCCCCCCCCCCCCATTGCAAACAGAACATGCTGTTTGCCTACAGGCTAACTACCCATCTGTATAGCCTTGGCCCAGCGATATTTACCTACCCATATTTACCTACATGTGTCTTCCTCTCTCTTGAGGAAAGGTTCACATCACCAGTGTCTGCATAGTGTACTGGTTAAAGGACAACTGAAGGGGTGAGGGATATGGAGGCTGCCATATTATTTCCTTTAAGCGATACGAGTTCCCTGGCAGCCTTGCTGATCTATTTGGCTGCAGTACTGTCTGAATCACACACCAGAAACAAGCATGCAGCTAATCTTGTCAGATCTGACAGCAATGTCAGAAACACCTGATCTGCTACATGCTTGTTCAGGGGCTATGGCTAAAAGTATTAGAGGCAGAGGATCAGTCAGGGTTGCCAGGCAACTGGTATTGCTTAAAGGAAATAATATGGCAGCCTCCATATCCCTCACCCCTTCAGTTGTCCTTTAACCAGTACACTAGGCAGGCAATGGTGATGTGAACCTTTTCTCAAGACAGAGGAAGACATGTGTAGGTAGGTAAATATGGGTGTCACCTGCATACAAACGCCTGAAAGAGGAAATTAGTTTTCCAAACTAAGAGTTGAAAAGAAGTTTCCGCCTAAGAACTTCATATTCTGCAAACAATAGAGAGAAACTGGACTGGGAGACGCGTGCAAGAGATCTGGAACCATCAGTTGGACAAATAAGAGAATCAATGGGGGTCGCACTCCTTTCTTTTCATCTCAGCAGGGGTGACCCTGGGAAATGCTCCCATAATGCACTGTAATCTATGAGAGGAACCTACGTGGCCAGGCTGCCTACGTGGCTCCCATAATGCACTGTAATCTGTGAGAGGAACCTACGTAGCCAGGCTGCCTACGTGGCTCCCATAATGCACTGTAATCCGAGAGAGGAAGCTGTATGGCCAGGCTGCCTTCGTGGCTCCCATAATGCACTGTAATCTGTGAGAGGAAGATGTGTGACCAGGCTGCCTACGTGGCTCCCATAATGCACTGTAATCTGTGAGAGGAAGCTGTGTGGCCAGGCTGCCTACGTAGCTCCCATAACGCACTGTAATCTGTGAGAGGAAGCTGTGTGGCCAGGCTGCCTACGTGGCTCCCATAATGCACTGTAATCTGTGAGAGGAAGCTGTGTGGCCAGGCTGCCTACGTGGCTCCCATAATGCACTGTAATCTGTGAGAGGAAGCTGTGTGGCAAGGCTGCCTACGTGGCTCCCATAATGCACTGTAATCTGAGAGAGGAAGCTGTGTGGCCAGGCTGCCTACGTGGCACCCATAATGCACTGTAATCTGTGAGAGGAAGCTGTGTGGCCAGGCTGCCTCCCTGGCTCCCATAATGTACTGCAATCTGTGAGAGGAAGTTGTGTGGCCAGGATGCCTACGTGGCTCCCATAATGCACTGTAATCTGTGAGAGGAAGCTGTGTGGCCAGGCTGCCTACGTGGCTCCCATAATGCACTGTAATCTGTGAGAGGAAGCTGTGTGGCCAGGCTGCCTACGTGGCTCCCATAATGCACTGTAATCCGTGGGAGGAAGCTGTGTGGCCAGGCTGCCTACGTGGCTCCCTTAATGCACTGTAATCTGTGAGGAAGCTGTGTGGCCAGGCTGCCTCCCATAATGCACTGTAATCTGTGAGAGGAAGCTGTGTGGCCAGGCTGCCTACATGGCTCCCATAATGCACTGTAATCTGGGAGAGGAAGCTGTGTGGCCAGGCTGCCTCCCTGGCTCCCATAATGCACTGTAATCTGTGAGAGGAAGCTGTGTGGCCAGGCTGCCTACGTGGCTCCCATAATGCACTGTAATCTGTTAAAGGAAGCTGTGTGGCCAGGCTGCCTACGTGGCTCCCATAATGCACTGTAATCTGTGAGAGGAAGCTGTGTGGCCAGGCTGCCTCCCTGGCTCCCATAATGCACTGTAATCTGTGAGAGGAAGTTGTGTGGCCAGGCTGCCTACGTGGCTCCCACAATGCACTGTAATCTGTTAGAGGAAGCTGTGTGGCCAGGCTGCCTATGTGGCTCCCATAATGCACTGTAATCTGTGAGAGGAAGCTGTGTGGCCAGGCTGCCTCCCTGGCTCCCATAATGTACTGTAATCTGTGAGAGGAAGCTGTGTGGCCAGGCTGCCTCCTTGGCTCCCATAATGCACTGTAATCTGTGAGAGGAAGCTGTGTGGCCAGGCTGCCTACGTGGCTCCCATAATGCACTGTAATCTGTGAGAGGAAGCTGTGTGGCAAGGCTGCCTACGTAGCTCCCATAACGCACTGTAATCTGTGAGAGGAAGTTGTGTGGCCAGGATGCCTACGTGGCTCCCATAATGCAATGTAATATGAGAGAGGAAGTTGTGTGGCCAGGATGCCTACGTGGCTCCCATAATGCACTGTAATCTGTGAGAGGAAGCTGTGTGGCAAGGCTGCCTACGTGGCTCCCATAATGCACTGTTATCTGTGAGAGGAAGCTGTGTGGCAAGGCTGCCTACGTGGCTCCCATAATGCAATGTAATATGAGAGAGGAAGTTGTGTGGCCAGGATGCCTACGTGGCTCCCATAATGCACTGTAATCTGTGAGAGGAAGCTGAGTGGCAAGGGTGCCTACGTGGCTCCCATAATGCACTGTAATCTGTGAGAGGAAGCTGTGTGGCCAGGCTGCCTCCCTGGCTCCCATAATGCACTGTAATCTGAGAGAGGAAGTTGTGTGGCCAGGATGCCTACGTGGCTCCCATAATGCACTGTAATCTGTTAGAGGAAGCTGTGTGGCCAGGCTGCCTACGTGGCTCCCATAATGTACTGTAATCTGTGAGAGGAAGCTGTGTGGCCAGGCTGCCTACGTGGCTCCCATAATGCACTGTAATCTGAGAGAGGAAGTTGTGTGGCCAGGATGCCTACGTGGCTCCCATAATGCACTGTAATCTGTTAGAGGAAGCTGTGTGGCCACTGGCCAGGCTGCCTACGTGGCTCCCATAATGCACTGTAATCTGTGAGAGGAAGCTGTGTGGCCAGGCTGCCCCCCTGGCTCCCATAATGCACTGTAATCTGTGAGAAGAAGATGTGTGACCAGGCTGCCTACGTGGCTCCCATAATGCACTGTAATCTGTGAGAGGAAGCTGTGTGGCAAGGCTGCCTACGTGGCTCCCATAATGCACTGTAATCTGAGAGAGGAAGTTGTGTGGCCAGGATGCCTACGTGGCTCCCATAATGCACTGTAATCTGTGAGAGGAAGCTGTGTGGCAAGGCTGCCTACGTGGCTCCCATAATGCACTGTAATCTGTGAGAGGAAGCTGTGTAGCCAGGCTGCCTCCCTGGCTCCCATAATGCACTGTAATCTGAGAGAGGAAGTTGTGTGGCCAGGATGCCTACGTGGCTCCCATAATGCACTGTAATCTGTTAGAGGAAGCTGTGTGGCCAGGATGCCTACGTGGCTCCCATAATGCACTGTAATCTGTGAGAGGAAGCTGTGTGGCCAGGCTGCCTACGTGGCTCCCATAATGCACTGTAATCTGTGAGAGGAAGCTGTGTGGCCAGGCTGCCTCCCTGGCTCCCATAATGTACTGTAATCTGTGAGAGGAAGTTGTGTGGCCAGGATGCCTACGTGGCTCCCATAATGCACTGTAATCTGTGAGAGGAAGATGTGTGACCAGGCTGCCTACGTGGCTCCCATAATGCACTGTAATCTGTGAGAGGAAGCTGTGTGGCAAGGCTGCCTACGTGGCTCCCATAATGCACTGTAATCTGTGAGGGGAAGCTGTGTGGCCAGGCTGCCTCCCATAATGCACTGTAATCTGTGAGAGGAAGCTGTGTGGCCAGGCTGCCTACGTGGCTCCCATAATGCACTGTAATCTGTGAGAGGAAGATGTGTGACCAGGCTGCCTACGTGGCTCCCATAATGCACTGTAATCTGTGAGAGGAAGCTGTGTGGCCAGGCTGCCTACGTGGCTCCCATAATGCATTGTAATCTGTGAGAGGAAGCTGTGTGGCCAGGCTGCCTACGTGGCTCCCATAATGCACTGTAATCTGTGAGAGGAAGCTGTGTGGCCAGGCTGCCTACGTGGCTCCCATAATGCACTGTAATCTGTGAGAGGAAGCTGTGTGGCCAGGCTGCCTACGTGGCTCCCATAATGCTCTGTAATCTGGGAGAGGAAGCTGTGTGGCCAGGCTGCCTACGTGGCTCCCATAATGCACTGTAATCTGTGAGAGGAAGCTGTGTGGCCAGGCTGCCTCCCTGGCTCCCATAATGCACTGTAATCTGTGAGAGGAAGCTGTGTGGCCAGGCTGCCTCCCTGGCTCCCATAATGCACTGTAATCTGAGAGAGGAAGTTGTGTGGCCAGGATGCCTACGTGGCTCCCATAATGCACTGTAATGTGTTAGAGGAAGCTGTGTGGCCAGGCTGCCTACGTGGCTCCCATAATGCACTGTAATCCGTGGGAGGAAGCTGTGTGGCCAGGCTGCCTACGTAGCTCCCATAACGCACTGTAATCTGTGAGGTGAAGCTGTGTGGCCAGGCTGCCTCCCTGGCTCCCATAATGCACTGTAATCTGTGAGAGGAAGCTGTGTGGCCAGGCTGCCTCCCTGGCTCCCATAATGCACTGTAATCTGTGAGAGGAAGCTGTGTGGCAAGGCTGCCTACGTGGCTCCCATAATGCACTGTAATCTGAGAGAGGAAGTTGTGTGGCCAGGCTGCCTACGTGGCTCCCATAATGCACTGTAATCTGTGAGAGGAAGTTGTGTGGCCAGGCTGCCTACGTGGCTCCCATAATGCACTGTAATCTGTTAGAGGAAGCTGTGTGGCCAGGCTGCCTACATGGTTCCCATAATGCACTGTAATCTGTGAGAGGAAGCTGTGTGGCCAGGCTGCCTACGTAGCTCCCATAACGCACTGTAATCTGTGAGAGGAAGCTGTGTGGCCAGGCTGCCTACGTGGCTCCCATAATGCACTGTAATCCGTGAGAGGAAGCTGTGTGGCGAGGCTGCCTCCCATAATGCACTGTAATCTGTGAGGGGAAGCTGTGTGGCCAGGCTGCCTCCCATAATGCACTGTAATCTGTTAGAGGAAGCTGTGTGGCCAGGCTGCCTCCCATAATGCACTGTAATCTGTTAGAGGAAGCTGTGTGGCCAGGCTGCCTACGTAGCTCCCATAACGCACTGTAATCTGTGAGAGGAAGCTGTGTGGCCAGGCTGCCTACGTGGCTCCCATAATGCACTGTAATCTGTTAGAGGAAGGAATGACAGTATTACAGGTAGCGAATCAGCACTGCATCCCGGCAAATGGCAGCTTCAGGATTCCTATTCCTCTCATTACAGGTTTCCTTTAAAGCGGACCTGAATTTAGAACTTCCTCTCTGCTCTAAAAGATAAGCTACAGCAAAATAACCTTTAAAGAAAAAACATTTGTTACAGTTGACAGAGCTACTGCAATAGCTCTGCATAATGTCTACTTCCTGCTTTCATGGAAACAGACGTAGGGTTAACATTCTGTGTTTACAAATTAGCTGCTCTGCCGAGACTGACGAATTTCTGTGCCGACACAGCTGAGAGCTCAAATTACACTTGTGATTACTTACAGATGAGGGGGAAATCAGACAGGCTCTTCCCTCTAAAAACACACAGGGTGCATTTCTCTCTGGTTTCCTTTTGTCCTGTGCAAGAGTTCACGTCCACTTTAAAGGAAACCATAAGGGTCCATTCAAACTTGCGTTTACAAAATGCCGGCGATTTTTGCCGGCGTTTTGCAGGAGTGATTTTTCCGCGATCTCAGAAAAAATCACTGAACACTACGGCGATTTTTCCGCGATCGCGTTTAGCGCTTCAATAGAACTGAAACGCGATCAACGGGAAATCGCCTGAAAATGGTGCCGGCGATGTGTTTGCGTTTTTGGGCAATTTGCGGCGATTAGCGCAAATTGCCCATGTAAGAACAGGCCCATAGACTTATTACACTGGCGCTTTTAGAAAGCGCTAGTGTTTGAGAGTTTTGCCAAAATTGCGGCAAAATGCTCTAGTGTGAATAGGCCCTTAGGGTTTGTTCACACCTAGAGTGTTTTGCGTTTTGTTTTTTTTTGAGCGCAGGCGATTTTGAAAATCACCTTAAAAGCGCTTGTGCGATGATTCCTTATGGGATAGTTCATATCGGCGCATTTTGCCCACTTTCCGATCAGCAAAGCGCTGTATGCACAATTTTCGGGACGATTTTGCTACAATGGAAGGTATAGGAAAAGCGCAAAATGCTCACAACTCGCTTTATCCAGCGATTGCTTTCGCAGTTTTATGAATAAATACATTGTATTTATTCATTTCTGGGTGAAAGAGTTCACTTCCTGACTGACGTCAGGAAGTGAAAAAACAGAATTGTTCTGCAAAAGCGCTTTGTACAAAATTGTAGTGCGCAGTGGAGCGTCGGGAGGGAAAAAAAAAAGCACAAAATCGAAAATTGCTGGCGTCAACGATTTCGATGTAAACAGAGGGATATGGATGTTTCCTTTTAAACAATACCAGTTGCTTGTCAGTCCTGCTGATCTCTTTGGCAGCAGTAGTGGCTGAATCACACACCTGAAACAAGCATGCAGCTAATCCAGTCTGACTTCAGTCAGAGCACCTGATCTGCATGCTTGTTCAGGGGCTGTGGCTAAAAGTATTAGAGACACAGGATCAGCAGGAGAGTCAGGCAACTGGTATTATTTTAACCACTTGCCGACCGCACGCTTATACCGTGCGGCAAAGTGGCAGCTGCAGGACCAGCAACGCAGTACTGCGTCGCCAGCTGCAGGCTGATTAATCAGGAAGCAGCCGCCATCTGGTCGCTCTGCCTGCAACCTGATCTGTGCTGGGGGCTGCACAGCCCACCCAGCACAGATCAGCTAAAACAGCGCTGGTCCTTAAGGGGGGGTAAAGGGTAGGTCCTCAAGTGGTTAAAAGGAAAAATCCACATCCTTCTCAGTTTAGGTTCCCTTTAAGGGCCTGTTAAATACTCGAGCACTTAAAAAGGCCTACATTTTTAATATGAGCTTTTATGCATATTTTGTTTTTTCTTTTTTTTTGTACTGTAGTTCGGTGAAACGCAAACCGGTTTGTATTTTAAAGCGCAAGTCAACTTACAAACCATCCTTCCCCCCCTCTGCCAAGACCAGCCATAAACTTATTGTGCAGCATGCTAAATTGCTTATACAAAAAAACAGCAGCTTACTGCCCAAACACCAGGCCTTCTGGAGGTGCAACAAAACCATGCAACAAAAAATATAACACAGGAACCAGACTCAAACCAATACAGCTCTCAATAAGGCTGCTTATCGCAAAATCGCACTACCAGGTGATTGTGCAACCTTCAATTTTCACGATTGCGCCATGAACAGAGTGCAATCGAACCAATAATCGTGCAGCCAGACGATTGCAATTTGCTAGGAATCGAAACACGCTAATGGCAAGAAGGCACTGCGACTTACAAGTAAATCATGATCGGAAAAATGGCCACGATCCCCTTTTTGAAGTGGATTGCATCAAGTGGAAAAGGAGCTTTAGAGATGGTCAGTGAGATGGTAGTTACTGCAACTTACATGCAAATTTAATGAAAACTGTATGCAGTTTGGAATTGCGCATTTGTACTGGATAGGTTTGGCTTACTTTCTAACTTTAATTTGCATTAACCACCCTGGCGTTCTATTTTTTTGCGGCGCTCGGCCGCGGGTGGGTTTTTTAAAAACCTATTTTTTCTTTTAATCATATAGCTAGCCTAGCGCTAGCTACACGATTCCCCCCTCCCTGCGCCATCCCGCCCACCCCTCCGATCGCCGCCAATCATACCCAACAGGAAATCCCGCTCTGAACGGGATTTCCTGTTAGGGCTTCCCTCGTCGCCATGGCGACGATTGGAATGAAGTCATCAACGTCATGACGTCAGGAGAAGTCCCTATCCACTCCATAGCGCAGCGGCGATCAAATTAAACACGCTGCTAGCAAAGTGCTAGCTGCGTGTTTAAAAAAAAAAAAAATTGTAAACACAAAAAAAAAAAAAAAAAAAAAGACCCACCAGGGGCTGAGCAATCCACCGCGGCGGTAATGGACGAGCTGAGCTCGTCCATACCGCTAAGGTGGTTAAAGTTGTATGCAAGTTGGAACTATTTGCATCTTAGTCTAGGTCCACACTTGTCCGTTCCAAAAGGACCAGTTTTTGTAAATACATTTTTTTTCCTCCCAGTTTTCTTTAAAAACACCTTTTTGCAGCCTATGTTTCCAGTCCGTGGAAAGGTATCCCCAGCCCTGGCAATGGGTGGGGGGGGTCCGCCATGCTGTAAGGGGTAGTAGCCAGGGCGGGGGTTGCAGCAGACAGCGGGGGTCCCCCCTCCTCACCTGGGTCCCCCCCTTCCGTGCTCCCCCTCCAGCTAGTTTCTGCTTGAAATGCTTTATAAGATTGATTTTTAGGCCTCTTTCACAGCGGGACGTTAAAGTCGCACGTTACAAAATGTTTTAACGCAGACTAACGCACAGCAATATTAAGTCTGTGCGACATTCTCAGTGCACACGTTGCGTCAGTGTGTAATGTGTAGCGTTATTAGAAAGTGCTGCATGTTGTGCGTTTAGCAATAAATGTGCTGCGTTGTGTGTGTTGCACATGCTCAGTATTATTTGTGTTTTTTTTAAACGCATGCGCCGTTTTCGTTCCATCACTGTGCGACGAAAACGGCGCGCCAAACGCAGGGCTAAAGAATGTACTAGAACGTCCAAGCTATAGTCTTTCAATGCGTTGCATTAGTGGCGCGTTATGCAACCTTAACGTCGCATCAAACGCACCATCCTACTGTGAAAGAAGCCTTAAAGTAAGCCCAGAGCGGGGAACTTAGTTCTTTGCATTCCAGCACTCGACGCGTCACTTCCTGTAATGTCGCCCTCTGTACTTCATTGGCCGACATACAGGAAGTGACGCGGTGAGTGGTGGTGGAGCGCAAGGAAGTAAGTTCCCCGCTCGGCGCTTGCTTTAGAATATTGATTTTTAAAGTATTTTAAGCAGAAACTAGCTGGAGGGGGAGCGGGAAAGGGGGACCCAGGTGTGTGTGGGGGGGAACCCTCCCCTCCGCCGCCGATTGCAAACCCCCACCCCCGGCCTGGCTGCTACCCCCTCCAGCATGGCGGCCCCCTCCCCTGGGACACAGAAAGAGGATCAGTTTCTGTGTCAAAAGATGCCTGTGTAGAGGGGGATCCGTTTTCCTATTGCTTCACTACCTCTGCATGTATCCGGATCCATATGCGGCCCGTGAAAATGCAGCAAATCTGGACCTTCTATTCAGGTTTTGAAAACAGGTCCCCCTAAACGCAGATCCGTTTTTTGTTTAGGTAAAGACGGCTGCTATTTTTAAAGGATACCCGAAGTGACATGTGACATGACGAGATATACATGGGTATGTACAGTGCCTAGCACACAAATAACTAGGCTGTGTTCCTTTTTTTTCTTTCTCTGTCTGAAAGAGTTAAATATCAGGTATGTAAGTGGCTGACTCAGTCCTGACTCAGGACAGGAAGTGACTACAGTGTGACCCTCACTGATAAGAAATTCCAACTATAAAACACTTTCCTAGCAGAAAATGGCTCCTGAGAGCAAGAAAGAGGTAAAAAAGGGGAATTTCTTATCAGTGAGGGTCACACTGTAGTCACTTCCTGTCTGAGTCAGGACTGAGTCAGCCATTTACATACCTGATATTTAACTCTTTCAGGCAGAGAAAGAAAAAAAGGAACACAGCCTAGTTATCTGTGTGCTAGGCACTGTACATACACATGTCTATCTCATTATGCCACATGTCAGTTGTGGTATCCTTTAACATTGCTATCCGTGGCTCCGATTTTGTTCAGGTTTGAAAAACTGAGCCACGGATACGTTTCCAGACCTAGTGTGAACCCAGTCTTATGGTCCATCTGTACTACTAACAGTACTACAAACCCAACCCCTCCCCAGCTCCTTATAAGGAACCCAAGATGAGAGATATATAGAGGCTCTCATATTTCCTTTTAATCAATACCAGTTGCCTGGCAGTCCTGCTGATTTTCCATGCATCCATATTGTCGGAATCTCACACCGGAAAAAAGCATGCAGGTAACCCTGTCAGACTTCAATTAGAAACATCTGACCTGCTGCATGCTCGTTCAGGGGCTATGGCTAATAGTATGAGAGACAGAGGGTCAGCAGGGCTGCCAGGCAACTGGTATTGCTTAAAAGGAAATAAATATGGCAGCCTCCAGGTGCCTAATTTTTGGTTCCTTCAAATCCAAAACCCTCTATAAGCACTGTATCTGGGGTGCCCAAGGGGTGACACACAGACCTGGGCTGACACACGCCACACCCCTGGGATATCCTTGCAAAGGCATTTGGGCGCCAACATAATCCAGTATCTCTTCCCATTCCTGCCAGCTATCTTAAAGAACAACTGTAACGAGAGGGATATGGAGGCTGCCAAAGATATTACCAGTTGCCTGGCTATCCTGTTGATCATCTGCCTCTAATACTTTTAGCCATAGCCCCCGAACAAGCATGCAGCAGATCAGGCGTTTCTGACATTGTCAGATCTGACAAGATTAGCTGCATGCTTGTTTCAGGCATGCGATTCAGACACTACTGCAGCCAAACAGATCAGCAGGACTGCCAGGCAACTGGTATTTTTTTAATGAAATAAATATGGCGGTCTCTTCTCACTTCAGTTGTCCTTTAAAAACTTTCCCCTCAACTTAAAGTGAATCAGAGGTGAAAGAGATATGGATATTTATTTCCTTTTAAACAATACCAGTTGCCTGGCAGCCCTGCTGATCTATTTGACTGCAGTAGTGTCTGAATCACACCAGAAACAAGCATGCAGCTAATCTTGTCAGATCTGATAATAATGTCAGAATCACCTGATCTGCTGCATGCTTGTTCAGGGTCTATGGCTAAAAGTATTAGAGACACAGGATTAGGTGGACTGCCCGGCAACTGGTATTGCTTAACCACTTGAGGACCCACCCTTTACCCCCCCCCTTAAGGACCAGCGCTGTGTTTAGTGATCTGTGCTGGGTGGGCTCTGCAGCCCCCAGCACAGATCAGGTAACAGGCAGAGAGATCAGATTGCCCCCCTTTTTTCCCCACTAGGGGGATGATGTGCTGGGGGGGTCCGATCTCTTCTGCCTGCGTGTGGCTGGCGGGGGGGGGCACCTCAAAGCCCCCCTCCGCGGCGAAATTCCCCCCTCCCTCTCCTACCTGCTCCCCCCCCCCCCCCCCCCCCGGAGATCGGGGCTGCACAGGACGCTATCCGTCCTGTGCAGCCAGTGACAGGCTGTCACATGGCGGCGATCCCCGGCAGCTGATTGGCCGGGGATCGCCGATCTGCCTTACAGCAGCGCCGTACAATGTAAACAAAGCGGATTATTTCCGCTTGTGTTTACATTTAGCCTGCGAGCCGCCATCGGCGGCCCGCAGGCTATTCACGGAGCCCCCCGCCGTGAATTGACAGGAAGCAGCCGCTCGCGCGAGCGGCTGCTTCCTGATTAATCAGCCTGCAGCTGGCGACGCAGTACTGCGTCGCTGGTCCTGCAGCTGCCACTTTGCCGACGCACGGTATAAGCGTGCGGTCGGCAAGTGGTTAAAAGGAAATAAATATGGCAGCCTCCATATACCTCTCTCTTCAGATTCCTGTCCTGTGGAGCTTCTAATACTTTTAGCCATAGCCCCTGAACAGCAGATCAGGCGATTGACATTATTGTCAGATCTGACAAGATTAGCTGCATGCTTGTTTCTGGTGTGATTCAGACACTACTGCAGCCAAATGGATCAGCAGGACTGCCAGGCAACTGGTATTGTTTAAAAGGAAATAAATATGGCAGCCTCCATATCACTCTCACCTCGGGTTTACTTTAAGTTGAGGGGAAAGTTTAAAGGACACCTGAACTGAGAAGAGACTGCCATATGTATTTCATTAAAAAAAAAAAAAAAATACCAGTTGCCTGGCAGTCCTGCTGATTAAGTTTAGTTGCATGCTTGTTTCTGGTGTTATTCGGACACTACTGCAGTCAAATAGATCAGCAGGGCTGCCAGGCAACTGGTAATGTTTAAAAGGAAATAAATATGGCAACCACCTTATTCTTCTCACTTCAGTTGACTTAAAAACTTTCCCCTCAGCTTAAACTTTCTCCTGTGTAATTAGGATTTCATCATCTCCGTAGGAAAACATTCCTTTGCAAATCCACATAACCAGCGGGCCAGACAGCCCTCCTGCATCATGTGTTATCCTTACAACACGTTTAGCAGACATGGCAACCCAGCCAAAGCCCTGGAAAAAGGGATGCCGTCCAAATGTTCCCATACCACCCAGAGAATGATGATGTAGCGAGGATGGAACAGAGGGCCAATAACAGGATAAAACCGTTTAAAAAAAGCGGTTAAAAGAGGAGGTAGTGGTGGACTTACCTCACCAGTAAGTAGACACTGAATTGGTTGATTTAAAGAGGAACTCCAGTGAAAATAATGTAGTAAAAAAGTGCTTCATTTTTTACCATAATTATGTATAAATGATTTAGTCAGTGTTTGCTGATTGTAAAATCTTTCCTCTGCCAGATTTACATTCTGACATTTATTACATGGTGACATTGTTACTGTGGGCAGGTTATGTAGCTGCTCCTAGCTGTTTTGGCTGATAGAGACAGCTGTAAACAGCTATTTCCTGTCTGTGAACATTGTTACATTGTGGCAGTTTGCCCAGAGTACCGCGGTACTCAGAGCTTCTTGTGGGAGGGGTTTCAGCACAAAATCAGTCACACAGCGCCCCCTGATGGTCTGTTTGTTAAAAACATATTTCTCATGTAAAAGGGGGTATCAGCTACTGATTGGGATAAAGTTCAATTCTAGGTTGGAGTTTCTCTTTAATAGTCAATAACAAAATGTATTTATACACTTCACAATGCAACGCGTTTCGCAGGATCAAACCTGCTTCATCAGGCAATAACGGGAGCAATAACTAGTACTGGTCAGTCCAGCTGCCAAGCGCCTGATACTGTGTCTACTTACTGGGGAGGTAAGTACCTCCTCTTTTAAAAGTTTTTTTTAACGCTTTTATCCTGTTATTGGCGCCTCTGTTCCCTCCTCGCTACATTCTCGAGTCCACCCTCAGTGGAGGTGTGTTACCTCTTGTCTCCTATCTACAGAGAGTGACCTCTTAACCTGAGTGGGGTCAGGCCCTAATGCTCCCCACCCGCCTATACAGTGGTTGCCTTTGACGTAACCACACTTGTGAGTATAACAGCACAGAAGGCCTCAATTCTGGTAGCGATGTGAGGTAAATATTTTTTTGTAGGTAAAATACCTCAACAGGTATTTTCCTGTTTGTTTGTTTTTTTAGCAATTCTGAAAGATTTTTCTCCAATTCCAAACATGAGGCAAAACTGAAGGTAAATGCATAAAGTGAGGTAAAAAGTGCGGTATTTGAGCAGTAAGCATGCAGTAAATAAATAATAGTCTTTAAAGCAGGGGTCTCAAACTCACGGCCCGCGGGCCATTTGCGGCCCTCGATACAATATTTTGTGGCCCTCGCCGGCAAAAGCTTCCTTATAGTTCGCTTCAGTGCCCCCAAGTAATCCGCCGCATCCCCGCCGCTAAACGAGGGCTGCAGAGCCCCCAAATCGCCCGGGGGGCAATCCGCCGGCATTTCCTGGAAGGGGCAGAGCTTTCAGCTTCAGCTCTACCCCCCTGACGGATCGCCGCCTCTTCCGGCCCCTCTCTGTGAAGGAAGAGTGAGAGGGGCGGGCAGTGGCGGCGATGCGCTGCGATTGTGAAATTCCTTATGCGGCCCTGCCTGACTTTGCCTCCTGCGGCCCACAGGTAAATTGAGTTTGAGACTCCTGCTTTAAAGAGAACCAGAGATGAAGCACCCTCATGTATTTTACCTTATAAATCAGTGGGAACATGACAGTAAACACCTAACCTGCTCTTTGTTTCATTGTTTTCTGTTTAATCTGACTGTTATCACCTCTGATAAGAATCCCCGACTAAGCACTCAGTCTAGCTTCGCTACGGAAAGATTATAGCCAAGTCTGTCTTCTCTGGTGTCTTTTCAAGCCCAAGCCTGCCCCCGTGTGGCTCTGCTATAAATGACTCAGCTATAATTATTCCCTGCAAACCCAGACTGAATGTTCAGTCCAGGATTCTTATCACAGCTGATAACAGACACTTTTAGCAGTGAGGATGAAACAGAGAGCATGGTAAGTGTTTTCTCTAATGTTCTTACTGATATATATGGTAAAATACACAAGGGTGCTTCGTCTCTGGTTCCCTTTAATTGTCTTCCATAAGTTAGGATGTCTTTGGAATATGTTTAGAGGGGAGAAGGTGTATTTGATTATGTAGCAACCTATGAAAAGTATATTTATAGGCATCCCTTAAAAAAAAAAAAAAAAAAACTTAAATACTTGGGAGTTTTATTTCTACCATGCTTCTCTATTACACAGCCTGAATAAGAACGGCACTAGAAACAGCAATAGGGACTCCACTAAAAACTGCAAAATGCATACAAGTTGACTTTACCTCCAGGTCCAGGCAGGTCAAGAGGCTCTGAAGCGAGTCCAAATCCCCTTTTTGAACTTGTATTAATGTTAAGCAGTATAATCCCTGCTAAACCGCTGCTATCCCGTGGCAACACGAGGGGTTTATAACCCCCCAAATCCCCTCTGATGTGTCCGGGGAGCGCTTCCTCATAGAGGCAGAACTTATGGCTGTAGCTCTGCCTCTCAGCGCGTCAATCCCGCCCCTCTCAGTCTTCCTTCACAGAGGGGCGGGGGAGAGGCGGAGATCCGCCGGCAGATTGATGCTATTGGAGGCAGAGCTGCAGCTCATAGCTCTGCCTCCATGACCAGCCGAATCTACGACCAAGAAAGTCGTGGATTTTGCAGGGGGGGATTTGGGGAGTATAAACCCCTCGTGTTGCCGCGGGATAGCGGCGGTTTAGCAGGGATTATACTAAACATAAATACAAGTTCAAAAAGGGGATTTAAACTCGCTTCAGAGTCTCTTTAGACCCCATTCACACTAGAGCGTTTTGCCGTGATTTCGGCAAAAAGCTCAAACACTAGTGCTTTTTAAAAGCGCAAGCGTAATGAAACCCTATGGGCCCGTTCTTGCTTGGACGATTTGCACTAATCGCCGCAAATCGCCCAAAAACGGGCAAACGCGTCGCCTGCACCATATTCAGGCTATTTCCCAGCGATCGCGGTTCAGTGGTATAAAAGCGCTAAACGCGATCGCGGCAAAATCGCCGCGGGGGTACAGTGATTTTTCCATGTGAAATGGCGGAAAAACAAAAATCACTACTGCAAAACACCGGCAAAAATCGCCGGCGTTTTGTAAGTGTGAATGGGGCCTTAAACTGATCGGTCAATTATGTGCTAACATGCCCCCTAAAGTCCAAGAGAATAGCTATTTTCGGTAAAACTAATGCAAATTACCTCATGAATTACCTCATAATTTACCCCGAGGTAAAACGTGACTAAAATCGACCATAATTGCTAAATGTCATTACCTCATGAGGTAAATTACCGTACATGAGGCAATTTGTTTGATAACCCTACCAGAATTGAGGTTAAATCTTTCTCCACAGCCTGGTTATACTACACTATATTGGGCTCTCGGTGTCCCTTTCTGTTTTCCCTTTACAGAAAATGACAACAGCATCTATCGGATGTGAGATTGCTAGACAGTGAGCGAGTCCCTAACTTCTGCCCTGTCGCTCTGCCAACTCCGTCAAAAGTCCCCTGGCACGGAAACCAACCAAGTAACACTATGCCAGCTCATCGATGTCAACAACAAGGGTGCCAGCGAAATCTCCAGAACTGTCTGAGAGACCAAAGTTAAAGGACGCCCAAGGCGAAAATAAACTAGTGAAATAAACGATTGTATCTATCTTCCTTCTCCTAAAAATGACTTTTTAAGATATTCCACAGTTTTATTTTATGTTTAAATCTACTTTTTAAGTCTTAACTGTTTCATTGTCTCTGCCCAATGATACATTCATTGAAGTATGTCAGAGCTAAAATCTATGAACTACGGACCTTTATATCTCTTCCCTGATCTCAGAAGCCATTTTCCGCTAGGAAAATCCTGTCTGAGTCAGGATTGAGTCAGCCACTTACATACCTGACATTTAACTCGTTCAGGCAGAGAAAGAAAAAAAAAAGGAACACAGCCTAGTTGTTAGTGTGCTAGGCACTGTACATGCTCATGTCTATCTCATCATGTGACCGTGGGTATCTTTTAACCTTTTCGGTACCGGCCGCCTAACCCTCCTTAAGGACCAGGCGTTTTTGCTGAAAAGTGGGGGCACGTTTGAGGGGTTAAGGCAGCTGATTCCCTGCAGTGTCTTGCTGGGCAGTGTCCTCCCATGGTGACCAGGTGCACCCCCTTCACTCACCTTCCAGGCTCCAGTGATGAGCCGCAGCGTACCCCTCTGCTCCGGCCGGCATCTCAGCTCCTACTGCCGCTCAGTTCTGGGTCGCGACTTGATGATGTCATCAAGCCAGGACTCCGCGCTAACGTCAGAAGGAGCAGAGATGCTGGCAAGAGCGGTGGGGAGCGCCGATCGTCGTGGGAATGGCAGGGAGGTGAGTGGATCCTCTTCTTTCCCCCCTACTGCTGCAGCTGTCAAATTGATCACTACGATCCGCCGGCGATCATAGTGATCACGTGATCAGCAGCCATACGCGATAGCTGCTGATCACTGAGGGGAGATGTGAGCTGTCATGGCGGCAACACCACCTGCTGGATGTAGATTCAACGTACGTTGGTCCCCAAAAGGTTAAAGTGGACCTGAACTCGGAACTACTTCTCTACTCTAAAATATACGCAGCAGCATAATAACCTTTAAAGAAAAACATTAATTTGTTACAGCTGATACAAATCCTACAATAAATCTGCTGTGTGTCTACTTCCTGCTTTCAAGGAAGCAGACATATTGCCAACATCCTGTTCTTTCAAATGAGCTTATCTGCCGTGGCAGTCAGGTGACACAGGGGAGAGATCAACTTAATACTTGTGATTAGTACAGATGAGGGGGAATTAGACAGGCTAAACTCTCTAAATACATACAGGGTGCATTTTTCTCTGTTTTCCTTCTGCCCTGTGCAAGAGTTCAGATCCACTGTAAAGGGAACCTAAACTGAGAAGGATATGGATTTTTCCTTTTAAAATAATACCAGTTGCCCGACTCTCCTGCTGATCCTGAGTCTCCAATACATTTAGCGACAGCCCCTGAACAAGCATGCAGATCAGGTGCTCTGACTGAAGTCAGACTGGATTAGCTGCATGCTTGTTTCAGGTGTGTGATTCAGCCACTACTGCGGCCAAAGAGATCAGCATGACTGCCAGGCAACTGGTATTGTTTAAAGGACCACTATCGTGAACAAAGTGGGCAGTTAAAATCTGACAGAACCGACAGGTTTTGGACTAGTCCACCTCTTCATGGGGGATTCTCAGGGTTTTCTTTATTTTCAACAGCATTTCATGAGCAGCAGTTTAAATTGACAAAATAGTGTGCAAGTAACTAGGGAGACGGGCTGGTATCTTACCATGTTGGCAGTTAAGCTGCTGTGCAGGAAAGAAACCCCAGAGATTCCCCCATGAGGAGATGGACTGGCCCAAAACCTGTCGGTTCTGTCCGATTTTAACTGCCTACTTTTTTCCCGCGATCGTCGTCCTTTAAAAAGGAAACATCCATATCCCTCTCCGTTTAGGTTCCCTTTAAAGAGTAGGCGACAAAGGGGTTAATCAGAGGATGGCTGCCATGTCTCCGCCTCCTCCCAATAACACTGCCAGGCGTTCAGTTGTAAATTCCCTACAAGAGGTGGAGGCGGGAGAGAAATATACAGTCTATCTGTACAAACCTCTGATGTAAAGGGATGATAACGAGGTGACAGGGGACCTTGGGCGCCCCAGACACCACCAGTCACAGATGTCACCCTTGGACCCTCACACCCCCTAGCATGACATCATGTTTACAGAGCCCTTTTTTCTTTTTTTTTTTGTAATTTCCTGAGTCACGTCACCCACCCTGCATGTCAAAGTACAGCAGAATGCAGCATTCGCATACTTTCCCCTGCTGCATAGTCTAGTTAACCCTTCATATGACTGCAATCGCCATTCAATTATTTCCAAACCCCCCCCACACACACTAGATGTTTGTTACACTCACACCCCCGCACAGTCGTAAAACTCCTGTGGCGCCCCAATAAAATATTTATAGCAAGTTCCTTCAACTCCTATTTATAAGCACCAGCTCGGAGCGGCAGGAAAAAAACCAACAAACAGGTTGGCGACGCAACGGGCAAGAAAAATAACGAAGCAAAACGCGGCCGATAAGCGTTCCCCCTTTCTATTGCTTTATAACGGGGGTGTTAAAAAGTTTTGTGGTAAGGGGACCGCACTAAACCAAGGGAACGGGCGGATTTGCCCCACCCCACCACAGAACAACATGGCAAAAGCATCACACAAATGGCACCAAGTTAAAAAATTAAAATAAAACTGGCATATCTACAAGTCATGCCCCCCTCCCCCCATCACTTGGTGCCCTTCAGGGCCTTGGGGCCCATCTCACAAGGGCCATAAAACAAGTGTAGCCATTATAATCTTCACACCCATAACAAGTGTAACCACAAAACACCTGATCTGATATAGTCCCCTGTATTGGAGGAAGGGGAGGTTAGTAGATGGAGTCCCCCACAGCTCTGGGCCCCAGCGATCGCAGCTCTGCTCCCCTCCAGTTATGCCCCGGGCGTAAAATGGGAGTAAAACAGCCCAGGCGAATCCTTTTTTGGAAAGGGGAGATCTCTTGGGCAGCTTAACAGGCAATGCTGCAAGGAGGTCTTTCCCCAATCTGCGACGCAGCCGATGATGTCATATATTCAGCGGGGCACTGTACTGAGTCACGGTAGACCCAGGCGCAGACACAAAAGCAAGCGGAATGATCAAAAGCACAGAAAAACGGACGTGGCGGTTGCCCAGAGCAGCTAAATAAATATCAGCTGAAAAAAAAAAAAAAGGAAGAATAGGATAGAGATTGTCGCAAAGTAAACAATCCAGATTCCCTGCTTCGTGCGATTGGCGAAGCCTGATTGGATGCCCTGGGCAACTGCACTATGTTTGCTCTGGACGTAATAAATCTGTTGCTGTTTCCACGGGCAACGGCTCGACTTTTGTTTGCGTCAATCGCGATAAAGCTGCGGTGGACGCCAATGGACACTACCCTGAGGGCAGTAGGGTCACCCAGCAGATGCCAACAAACTACTGGTGACAGTTTTAAAAGGTGGCCACTAACGATACAATTTGCGGAACAATCGTTTATGAACGATTCTTCGTATGAACGATCGTAAGTGATCGTTTGGAACCACTAATGGACAAAAATCTCCTTGATTAATCTGATCTGGTTGCTTCTGGGAGTTTTGTCCAGCAGTGGTCCCAGACAATAATTTCCAATCGTTCATATGAAGAATAGTTTGTAAACAATTGTTCGCCAATTGTATCGTTAGTGGCCACCTTTAGAACGATTGCTTTACACTATAGATATGCCAAAGCTGCCAGTCTCAGACTTGATCGAAAAGCGATTGAGGGATCCTATAAGTAGATTGTACCGTTGACAAGAGCGTTATGCGTAATCGGCAGGAAGCCTGGCGCAAGCATGGACTCACAAGGCGGGGACATTTTTCTAAACGTCCAATCATTTCTCCATCACTGAGGCTGACCACACATGTATCGATAGTTTCAGCCAGTTCAATCCCGTTGATTTGGTCCAATCTCCCAGGAATCAGTTGCCCGCCAATAAATCCCAATCAACCAACCTACGATCGATTTTAAGCGGTTTATCAATAAAAAAAAGTGAAGTATTGTAAATGTCTGTGGCGTGGATAGGGAGGAGAGTAGGCAGAATCGACGGCAATTAGCATAACTGCTCGCTGTTCAGACGATATTAGATTTAAGTGAGATCGCAAGGAAGTAAATATAGCTTGAACGCCGCGATCCGTCTGATGGCGAATTTGAGAGTGATCGATCGCTTGCTGGCTTGGGTCGTTTTTGATACATGCAGGAGTAACAGGACTAGCAATAGTCACACGAAACCTACAGACATAAGATTATCACACAATAAACCCACACAGTACACTATCAACCTATGGCGCCGTTCATTGCTTTGACTGTTTCACATGTATCTCTGGACAGCTGCTGCTCCGACCATCTCGGCCGACTTGCGTACAACAGCGAGAATAACGACAGCCGATGGCTGCCATGGGCTACTCCAATATACAGCGTGCGTGCATACATAGCAGCAGATGCATGGAGGGTGTACATAGTGTATAAATAGTAGCAGGAGATGCATGGAGGATGTACAGAAGGCATACACAGCATCAGATGCATGGAGGATGTACAGAAGGCATACACAGCATCAGATGCATGGAGGATGTACAGAATTCAAGAAGAAGGAGTTACATGGAGGGTGTACAGCATACATAACAGTAGATGCATGGAGGAGGGTGAGGGAGGAGGGTGAGGTGCATGGAGGATGTACAGCATACAAGCAGTAGATGCATAGAGAGTAAAGCATACAAGCAGTGGCTGCATGGAGGGTGTACAGCACACAAGCAGTGGCTGCATGGAGGGTGTACAGTACACAAGCAGTGGCTGCATGGAGGGTGTACAGCACACAAGCAGTGGCTGCATGGAGGGTGTACAGCACACAAGCAGTGGCTGCATGGAGGGTGTACAGCACACAAGCAGTGGCTGCATGGAGGGTGTACAGCACACAAGCAGTGGCTGCATGGAGGGTGTACAGCACACAAGCAGTGGCTGCATGGAGGGTGTACAGCACACAAGCAGTGGCTGCATGGAGGGTGTACAGCACACAAGCAGTGGCTGCATGGAGGGTGTACAGCACACAAGCAGTGGCTGCATGGAGGGTGTAGAGCATACAAGCAGTGGCTGCATGGAGGGTGTAGAGCATACAAGCAGTGGCTGCATGGAGGGTGTAGAGCATACAAGCAGTAGCTGCATGGAGGGTGTACAGCATACAAGCAGTAGCTGCATGGAAGGTGTACCCCATACAAGCAGTAGCTGCATGGAAGGTGTACCGCATACAAGCAGTAGCTGCATGGAGGGTGTACAGCATACAAGCAGTAGCTGCATGGAGGGTGTACAGCATACAAGCAGTAGCTGCATGGAGGGTGTACAGCATACAAGCAGTAGCTGCATGGAGGGTGTACAGCATACAAGCAGTAGCTGCATGGAGGGTGTACAGCATACAAGCAGTAGCTGCATGGAGGGTGTACAGCATACAAGCAGTAGCTGCTTGGAGGGTGTACAGCATACAAGCAGTAGCTGCTTGGAGGGTGTACAGCATACAAGCAGTAGCTGCATGGAGGGTATACAGCATACAAGCAGTAGCTGCCTGGAGGGTATACAGCATACAAGCAGTAGCTGCATGGAGGGTGTACAGCATACAAGCAGTAGCTGCCTGGAGGGTGTACAGCATACAAGCAGTAGCTGCCTGGAGGGTGTACAGCATACAAGCAGTAGCTGCCTGGAGGGTGTACAGCATAGTGGATGTACTGAGCAGAAGGATGAGATCCAGTAGCAGCAGTCAGTGGAGGAGGATAAGATGCATGGAGGGTGTACAGCATACATAACAGTAGTAGCAGCAGTCAGTGGAGGAGGATAAGATGCATGGAGGGTGTACAGCATACATAACAGTAGTAGCAGCAGTCAGTGGAGGATGATAAGATGCATGGAGGGTGTACAGCATACATAACAGTAGTAGCAGCAGTCAGTGGAGGAGGATAAGATGCATGGAGGGTGTACAGCATACATAACAGTAGTAGCAGCAGTCAGTGGAGGAGGATAAGATGCATGGAGGGTGTACAGCATACATAACAGTAGTAGCAGCAGTCAGTGGAGGAGGATAAGATGCATGGAGGGTGTACAGCATACATAACAGTAGTAGCAGCAGTCAGTGGAGGAGGATAAGATGCATGGAGGGTGTACAGCATACATAACAGTAGTAGCAGCAGTCAGTGGAGGAGGATAAGATGCATGGAGGGTGTACAGCATACATAACAGTAGTAGCAGTCAGTCAGTGGAGGAGGATAAGATGCATGGAGGGTGTACAGCATACATAACAGTAGTAGCAGCAGCAGTCAGTGGAGGAGGATAAGATGCATGGAGGGTGTACAGCATACATAACAGTAGTAGCAGCAGTCAGTGGAGGAGGATAAGATGCATGGAGGGTGTACAGCATACATAACAGTAGTAGCAGCAGTCAGTGGAGGAGGATAAGATGCATGGAGGGTGTACAGCATACATAACAGTAGTAGCAGCAGTCAGTGGAGGAGGATAAGATGCATGGAGGGTGTACAGCATACATAACAGTAGTAGCAGCAGTCAGTGGAGGAGGATAAGATGCATGGAGGGTGTACAGCATACATAACAGTAGTAGCAGCAGTCAGTGGAGGAGGATAAGATGCATGGAGGGTGTACAGCATACATAACAGTAGTAGCAGCAGTCAGTGGAGGAGGATAAGATGCATGGAGGGTGTACAGCATACATAACAGTAGTAGCAGCAGTCAGTGGAGGAGGATAAGATGCATGGAGGGTGTACAGCATACATAACAGTAGTAGCAGCAGTCAGTGGAGGTGGATAAGATGCATGGAGGGTGTACAGCATACATAACAGTAGTAGCAGCAGTCAGTGGAGGAGGATAAGATGCATGGAGGGTGTACAGCATACATAACAGTAGTAGCAGCAGTCAGTGGAGGAGGATAAGATGCATGGAGGGTGTACAGCATACATAACAGTAGTAGCAGCAGTCAGTGGAGGAGGATAAGATGCATGGAGGGTATACAGCATACATAACAGTAGTAGCAGCAGTCAGTAGAGGAGGATAAGATGCATGGAGGGTGTACAGCATACATAACAGTAGCAGCAGCAGTCAGTGGAGGAGGATAAGATGCATGGAGGGTGTACAGCATACATAACAGTAGTAGCAGCAGTCAGTGGAGGAGGATAAGATGCATGGAGGGTGTACAGCACACATAACAGTAGTAGCAGCAGTCAGTGGAGGAGGATAAGATGCATGGAGGGTGTACAGCACACAAGCAGTAGCTGCATGGAGGAAGTACAGCATACAAGCAGTAGCTGCATGGAGGGTGTATAGCATAGTGGATGTAGTGAGCAGGAGGATGAGATCCAGTAGCAGCAGTCAGTGGAGGAGGATACGATGCATGGAGGGTGTACAGCATACATAACAGTAGTAGCAGTCAGTGGAGGAGGATAAGATGCATGGAGGGTGTACAGCATACATAACAGTAGTAGCAGTCAGTGGAGGAGGATAAGATGCATGGAGGGTGTACAGCATACATAACAGTAGTAGCAGCAGTCAGTGGAGGAGGATAAGATGCATGGAGGGTGTACAGCATACATAACAGTAGTAGCAGCAGTCAGTGGAGGAGGATAAGATGCATGGAGGGTGTACAGCATACATAACAGTAGTAGCAGCAGTCAGTGGAGGAGGATAAGATGCATGGAGGGTGTACAGCATACATAACAGTAGTAGCAGCAGTCAGTGGATGATGAGAGGAGACACAGACCTGGAGAGGTGTTTGAGGATCTGCTTCTTGATGATCCCGGCCATGGTGGTGCAGGAAGGGGGGGGGGCAGTCCGGGGTCTCCGGGGCTATACTCGGGGCTCTCCCCGTCCCTCCATAGTCACACAGCGGGACCGGCTCCTGATGGGGGGGAGCAATCCTCGCAGACACGGATCACAGCATCACACAGCGTCCATCTTACCCCCACCAGTACCGACACACAGGCGGAGGGGGCGGCGCGTACTGACTGACTCAGTGACGGGGGGCGGGGCGGGGGAGGAGGGAGGCCGGAGCAGGAGGGCCGCACAATGACAGGGGGCAGAGGGATGCCGGAGGAGGCGGGCCGCACAGTGACAGAGGGCGGGGGAGGAGGGATGCCGGAGGAGGCGGGCCGTACAATGAGCGGGCAGTAGCTAGGAGGAGGAGGAAGAGGGCTGCATAATGATAGGAGGCGGGGCAGGGGAGGAGGGATGCATAATAGAAGTAGGCGGGGCTGGAGAGGATGGATGCAAGAGGAGGAGGGCTTCACAATAGCAGGGGGCGGGGCGGGGAGGAGGGATGCAGGAGAAGGGCCGAACAATGACAGGGGGCGGGGCGGGGGAGGAGGCATATCTGAGGAGGCGGGCCGCACATTGACAGGGGGCGGGGCGGTGAGGAGGAGGGCTGCACAATGCAAGGGAGAGGAGGGATTAGGGGCTGCACAATGATGGGAAGGGCAATGATCCCAATGATGGGATTAGCTGCTGATTCTGTGCAGAGGGGACACAATCAGGGCCGGATTTCTGGCAAGGCCACATAGGCCATGGCCTAGGGCGCTAGAAATGTAGGGGCGGCTCAGTGAAGGGCAGTAAAGCTGTTCTATGCAGCCATCCCTATCTACAAGGACAGCTTTAACATTTGAACTCTCTGTCCTGTACTTGTCATCCCTGCAAGACATGTAAGCTCCATCCTGAAGGTACTGTACACATCAGCCTAACTCACATGGTGACACAATAAATGGGTCCATCATTAACAAGATGGCAAACATAACTTAAAAGTTCTTAAGGAAAACATAACTTATAATCTATATGCGTATTACTAAAATAGCTATTGTCTGTGAAACCAATGATGGAAAATAAGGAGAATTCTCATTGGGGCAAACAGAGATAACAACCATACAGATGGTATAATTGGCCTAGGGCGGTAAAAAGTACAAATCCGGCCCTGGACACAATGAGGGTCCCATGCTGGGGACGCAGCTGCCTCATCTCCAGGGACACAGCTGTTTTTTTTCCTGGAAAGCATCAGACAGAAATGTCAGACCAGCCATGACCTCCCTGCTACACACAGACAGAGGATTGGGCAACGATTGTACGACTGTACTGAATGACAGTCTTGAGGATGATCGCTGTACAGACATCCTGCACCCTGGCTACTAGGTAGCCAGAGGTACTCCCCAGTACAGATAGCCATAAATAGCCCCCCTCTCCAGTATAGGTAGTCAGAGATAGCTGCTCTCCAATTCGATCAGGCGAATGGAATCGATCTAAAGACCATATCAATGTTGTCAATATTACGATCAAATTGGAGAAGCGATCATCTTCAAAATTGTATTGTTAATGGCCACCTTTATTGAGATCAAATCTAAAAGTCTTATCGATCAAATTTTATCGAGATCAAGTGGGCAAGGTGACAGAATCAATCACTACCACCCAATCCATTCCCCAATGATGCGGAATCCACCACCTGCCATATCTGGGTGTTATTTACTTGTTTAGCGAAGGATCAACCTTTCCAGTCAATCAGATCATATAGTGTTGTTGGTGCCAATTCACCACAAAAGATAGTTTTATTGATCAGATGATTGATCCATTTTTCAGATCAATGCTATTTGAATTTATCGTATTGGGTATACTCTTTATCCCATTTACAGGCTCGACCAATCATAATCTACGATCACAGTTTTCACATCAAAAGGTCAATCGCCCCCCTAAATTGCATGGTTAATGCACACCTTAAAGAGGAACTGTAACTTTATCCCAATCAGTAGCTGATACACCCTTATCCCATGAGAAATCTTTTCCTTTTCTCAAATAGATCATCAGGGGGCGCTGTATGGCTGATATTGGGCTCTATTCTCAATGACTTCCCGCATGCGGTAAAGTCAGTGTGGGAAATTTGCGACCAAAACATCGCCATGTTGAGATTCACAAAATTTTCCGCATGTTATTTCCGCATGCGGTAAATGTGCGCAAAAAAAACATATTCACAAAATATTTCAGGCGCATTATTTCAGCGTTAATTACCGATTTTTTACCACCTACAAGTAGTAGGTGATATATTTCACATCCCATTGATTTTAATGATGTCTGGAGGCTTAAGTGCTGTGCTTGGTGGACTTTTAATTTTTTTTTTTAAACTATTTTTCATGCAACCTTTTTACTGCATGTTTACCGCACGTTTAATTGCTGTTTCCGCACTCTTTTTACCGCATACGGAAAATTTTAGTGAATGCAGAAAAAATGCGGAGATTACCGCTGGCGGTAATTTTGCGGTAATATTTTGCGGTGATTTGGCCTCTTTGAGAATAGAGCCCATTGTGGTGAAACCCCTCCCACAGTGTGATGTCATGACCATGGTCCTGACAGTTTGCTGTCTGTAAACCTCATTGCATTGTGGGAAATAACGTCTTTTTCCAGCTGCCAAGCAACCAGTATCTCCCTCTGTGCATTGAACTCTCAGTAACGAACATTCCGTATAGATCACTTGACAGAAATAAAGATGTCACCACCAGGGATACATTTCAGAATGTAAATCAGGAAGAGGAAAGATTTTACAATGGGCAAACAAACTGACTAAATCATCTCTAAATAAATACTGTAAAAAAATAAGCAATTGTATTCATTACCGTATGTTCTTTTCACTACAAATCCATATTTAAGTCCCATAGACATAAAGTTAGCATTTGCTGTTTATCTAACTTTGATCAGTGGAAGGCACGTGTCATCATATCTATAATATTTCTATTTGATTTACGTACTATTTATATAATGTGAATATATTAGGCAGAGTAATATATATATATATAGAACCATTAGCATAAGTGCTGCCTGTCTTTGGAGTATGAGATGTAAATGAATAGTTTGGTATGTAGAGACACAGGTGTGTTCCTGTTCAAGATGTCTCTATCAACCTGGAATGTGAATTAGATTATTTATATCTATGGACATATATATATGGATGGTGAAGAGGCCCTGATACAGTATAATCTCATTATTATAGACTCGGGTATAGTAAACATTTGGGTATAGCAAACTACCTCTCCAGGTCCCGGCCAATCTCCACTACAAGTCTATGTCATATGTCAGTGGGCGGTGCATGCATCACATGTCCGTGGGCAGTGCATACGTCATATGTCAGTGGGCAGTGCATACGTCATATGTCAGTGGGCAGTGCATACGTCATATGTCAGTGGGCAGTGCATACGTCATATGTCAGTGGGCAGTGCATGCGTCATATGTCAGTGGGCAGTGCATGCGTCATATGTCAGTGGGCGGTGCATGCATCACATGTCAATGGGCCGTGCATGCGTCACATGTCAGTGGGCAGTGCATGCGTCATATGTCAGTGGGCAGTGCATACGTCATATGTCAGTGGGCAGTGCATGCGTCATATGTCAGTGGGCGGTGCATGCATCACATGTCAATGGGCCGTGCATGCGTCACATGTCAGTGGGCAGTGCATGCGTCATATGTCAGTGGGCAGTGCATACGTCACATGTCAGTGGGTGGTGCATGCGTCATATCTCAGTGGGCAGTGCATACGTCATAGGTCAGTGGGAAGTGCATGAGTCATATGTCAGTCGGAAGTGCATGTGTCATATGTCGGTGGGTGGTGCATACGTCGTATGTCAGTGGGCGGTGCATACATCATATGTCAGTGGGCAGTGCATGCCTCATATGTCAGTGGGCAGTGCATGCGTCATATGTCAGTGGGCGCTGCATGCGTCATATGTCAGTGGGCGCTGCATGCGTCATATGTCAGTGGGTGCTGCATGCGTCATATGTCAGTGGGCGCTGCATCTGTCACATGTCAGTGGGTGGTGCATACCATCCCTGGAGCTATTCAAATCCAGACTGAAAAGCCACCTGTTTAGCCTGGCATTTCCAGATTTATAAAATTCTTCCTCTGTACCACGATGGTCGGAGCCATGCTTATGCGCTTTGAGTCCCACGGGAGAAAAGCGCTTTACAAATGTTATTTGTTGTTGTTGTTGTTGTTGTTCTTACAGAGCTATGGAAACCGTTTTGCCCATGCGATAAAGTGAGGTGCAAAAATGAAATCATGCCTAGCAGAGGATGGTTTCGATCCATCAACCTCTGGGTTATGGGCCCAGCACACTTCCGCTGCACCACTCTGCAGTCTGCTTACATTTGTATACAATCTTCAAGTTTAAGAAAGGTACATTAGTTGAAATAGTTACACTACAATCTATGTTACAATAAGGCCCTAATGACACTTTCTTTTAAGGGGCTATGTAAGATGGCTTTTGAAATCCTACAATTCCCTAAGCAAGCTAATTTTTTTCTTGGATATATCGTAGTAGTGTGTTGTGTTGGTGGTATAATGGTTAGGATAGCAGCCTACAGAGTGGTAGGCCTGGGTTCGATTCCTGGCCAATGTATGTGAGTTGGCTTTGGACATCCTACAAATCCCTAAGCAAGCTCATGTTTCTCTTGGATATATCATAATGGTACATGCTAGGCTGGCTTCAGCATGTAGTGTTGGTGGTGGTATAGTGGTGAAGAGAGCTGCCTACCAAGCACTAGACCTGGGGTCGATTCCCGGCCAATGTATATAAGCTGGCTTTTGAAATCCAACAATTCCCTTGAAGACGAGACCCTCCTCCCTCCGGGAGGAAGGACGAAGGGAGGAGAAAAAGGACTAAGGGAACAGTCAATAGGGTCTATGTACTACCATATCGCATCAACAAGGTTCCATTTGCGATTATTTTAATTTTTCCGCCGGAATCCGGAATTCCGTGGAATTTCGCAACAATCCGGCGTAATTTTCATAGCGACGGAATTCAGCGCTGGCGAATTCCGGCGGAACGGAATATGCTCTTTCCGATCATCCCTACTGGCTACATATACTGGGGACACATATACACCTGGCTACATATACTGGGGACACATATACACCTGGCTACATATATTGGGGACACATATACCCCTGGCTACATATACTGGGGACACATATACCCCTGGCTACATATACTGGGGACACATATACACCTGGCTACATATAGTGGGGAATACTATACTCCTGGCTACATATATTGGGGACACATGTACCCCTGGCTACATATACTGGGGACACATATACCCCTGGCTACATATACTGGGGCCACTATACACCTGGCTACATATACTGAGGACACATATACACCTGGCTACATATACTGGGGACACATATACACCTGGCTACATATACTGGGGACACATATACACCTGGCTACATATAGTGGGGAATACTATACACCTGGCTACATATATTGGGGACACATGTACCCCTGGCTACATATACTGGGGACACATATACACCTGGCTACATATACTGGGGCCACTATACACCTGGCTACATATACTGAGGACACATATACACCTGGCTACATATACTGGGGACACATATACACCTGGCTACATATACTGGGGACACATATACACCTGGCTACATATATTGGGGACACATATACCCCTGGCTACATATACTGAGGACACATATACACCTGGCTACATATACTGGGGACACATATACACCTGGCTACCTATTCTGGGGACACTTATAGGCCTGGTTTCTTTCACTGAGGACACCTATAGGCCTGGTCACCTATACTGGGGGCACCTATTTTGGGGAAACTGCTGCCAGATTAACTGTATATTTGGGGAACCGCTGCTGCCAGACATTGCCTTTGATATGAGCGACCAGAGCGGTCGCTTAGGGCGCCGGCTTCCAAGGGGGCGCCTATAGCTGGTTGCCTTTACTGAGAGCACCAACACCTGGCTACCTATACTGGAGGCACCTACGCCTGTCTACCTATGGGGGGGATGGAAACCTTCAACTGACTTCCTGTACTGGGGCACCTATGCTTGGCAGCCTATATTGAGGGCACCTACACATGAGATCCTATACTATGGCACCTATACCTGGCTACCTACCTATACTGAGTTTGAGGGCGTTTATTTTTTTAAGGGGGGGGGGGACACTGCGGCTATAACGTGTGGTGCAAATTGTCTTTCTTTGTCATTCTAAATGGTAGGGGGGAGGGGGGAAGAGCGGCTAACTGTCCTACTGATTGTTTTTATTAATATTCCTGAAAGGTTCTAGCCTTCATTTTTAAGTATATTCAGGATAATGCACTCTTTCCATCCAGTCGTGGTTATTAATAGTATTTTTTCTATTATAAATATGAGACGTGTCACAGAGATCTGAGCATTTGGCGTGATGTGTCACAACGTCAAAAAAGGTTGGGAGATGCTGTCCTAGGAGATATCTCAGGAGGAAAGGAATTGTGTGTGTGTGTGTGTGTGTGTGTGTGTGTGTGTGTGTGTGTGTGTGTGTGTGTGTGTGTGTGTGTGTGTGCGTGCGTGCGTGTGCGCGCGCGCGCGTGCACGCACAAAGAGGATGAAGGGGGGCACAAAAATCATTTTTCGCTCAGGGCGCTGTGAAACCTAAGGCCGGCCCTGCTGCCAGATTAAGTGTATTTTGGGAAACAGCTTCCAGATTATATGTATGTTGGAGGAACCACTGCTGCCAGATTATGTCTATTTTTGGGGAACCATTGCCATATTATCTGTATTTTGGAGGAACCTTTGCCAAATTACATGTATTTTGGTGAAATGCTGTCAGATTACATGTATTTTAGGGGGAAACACTATGGCAGAGCTCAAACTTCCCCGGCACACCTTTTACACCACTGCTAACGTCATGTATATTTGACCCCACCCATTACAACGCCTACATTCTGTTGCGTGGTCACGCCCTTTTTTTGGGCACGGCGCAGGTCCCTCCATGGAGGGTGCATTAATAGTCTTTGTCCCCAGGCGCTGAAAGCCCTAGCTACGCCTCTGCTGGAAGCGCTGTACCGTTTACTGTGCACGCGTCAAAATTGCGGTGAAACATGAGCACAATCGCCCTAGGAATTGCTGCACACAGCCCATTATCTGCACACAGGCCAGAATCATGGGCATCTAATTGACCATGCCTATGCCCACAAGCTCAGTAGGTGAAAAGGTCGGAAAATTGATCCAAAGTCCACAGAATACGAATCGGGACACTCGACAAGAAGAGCAGATCTTGGCAGCCAAGTTTAAATCAGGGACGTTTCCTGTGACAGATTCGGGACAATTGGCGTAGTTGGCAGCAGATGGCACAGATTGCTTCAGTTGTTCTTCAGGGACTAATAGCCAAGATTCTGCTAAGTAGGACGAAAGTAGATGAATGCTGCAGCTACTGAACAGGAGATTTTAACCAACTCCTAAAAAATATAACGCCCATGCTCTAATCAGGCTAACGGTAGCCACACACGGTACGGTTTTTAAAAAATCTATGATTTGACAAAACTGATTCAATTTCTCAGGTGATTCGAGGAAGTTGTTTGAGGTTGCCGCAATTTCATAAGAGTCTATATGGCAAAAAGGGGGGTTAGACTGAAAAACATTTTACTCAATTATCAACTTTTGATCTTTTTGATTTTTAATCGGAATACCTTTTTTAACGTGCACCCAGTGGCATAGCTACAGACCTCTGGGCCCGATGCGGAATTTGGACCCGTGCCCCCTCACCCTACATTAAATAGCCAGGTATAGGTGCCTCCATTATAGGTAGCCAGGAATAGGTGCCCCCAATATAGGTAGCCAGGAATAGGCGCCCCCAGTTTTGGTAGCCAGGTATAGGTGCTCCAGTATAAGTAACCCAGGAATAGGTGCTCCCAGTATAGGTAGCAAGAAATAGGTGCCCCTGTATAGGTAGTCAGGAATAGGTGCCTCAGTATAGATAGTCAGGAATAGGTGCCTCAGTATAGGTAGTCAGGAATAGATGCTCACAGTATAGATAGCAAGAAATAGGTGCCCCAGTATAGGTAGTCAGGAATAGGTGCCTCAGTATAGGTAGTCAGAAATAGGTGCTCCCAGTATAGGTAGTCAGGAATAGGTGCCTCAGTATAGGTAGTCAGAAATAGGTGCCCCAGTATAGGTAGTCAGGAATAGGTGCCTCAGTATAGGTAGTCAGAAATAGGTGCTCCCAGTATAGGTAGACAGGAATAGATGTTCACAGTATAGATAGCAAGAAATAGGTGCCCCAGTATAGGTAGTCAGTAATAGGTGCCCCAGTATAGGTAGTCAGGAATAGGTGCCTCAGTATAGGTAGTCAGGAATAGATGCTCCCAGTATAGGTAGCCAGGAATAGATGTTCACAGTATAGATAGCACGAAATAGGTGCCCCAGTATAGGTAGTCAGTAATAGGTGCCCCAGTATAGGTAGTCAGGAATAGGTGCCTCAGTATAGGTAGCCAGGAATAGATGCTCACAGTCAGAGCTGGGAGAAGGTCCTCCAGCGCCCAAGGCTGAGACACCAAAGGTCGCCCCTCCATCCCTCCCACCCCAGCTGTCACACACTGATTGCTATTAGACTTTGAGGTGCCCCAGGGCCCCTAAAACCTTAATCTCTAGTTATCTGGCTTGCAGTCACTGCCATGTATCCCCTTTAATTATTTCTCTATGCTTCAAACACAATAGGGAAATGATAACTGAGTGAGTTGTGCACCCCCTCCTACATTGCGCCCTGAGGCTGGAGCCTCTCTCGCCTCTGCCTCGGCTCTGCTCACAGTATAGGTAGTCAGGAATAGGTGCCCCAGTATAGGTAGTCAGGAATAGGTGCCCCAGTATAGGTAGTCAGGAATAGGTGCCTCAGTATAGAAAGCAAGAAATAGGTGTCCCAAAAAAGGAGCTTTCTGGCCGCATGGGCAGGCACACTAGCACCATCGCGCTCTGCTATCTTCTGAAAAAGCAGCGCCGGATCAGGACCGCGGTACTGCGCAGCCTTCTGCACCTGCACAGCAGCACAGACCCGATCTGGTCGCAAGGCTATTTCTGCCGGAACCCGAGCGGAATGGTGCTAGCACTCGTGCACAGAGAGGCCACACAGAAACGAATCAATCCTCTAATAAGGATGAGTTCTGACAGTTCAGCAAGCTGCAGTAGATGTGTCACCAGAGAGCTGGGCTCTGGCGCATACCCCTCCCACTTAAAGAACATGGCCACACCTTTCCTGTATTTCCACCACTGGAGGATCCACAGGCGTCCCCCTCCAAAAGGTAAGTGTCCGATATTTTTTATTTTTAAATCTCACAGATGAAAAATTACCTCCTAAGAGAAAAAGTGAATTGAATTAGCCCCACTGCCTCTAGGTATACATATTGTACACTACCTCCACCTCTTGTATCCCTATTCCTTTAGATTGCAAGCTCGCAAGGGCAGGGCCCTGTCACCCTTTTGTGTCTTGGAATGTGCTATATGTATATTTTGTTCATCGTGTTACATTTGTCACTGTAATCGCTACGTCTACCAATTCTGTATTATGTACCAATGTCTATATTCTGTGTATACCGTTGTCTGTATTATTATGTACCCCATGTTTGTTTCTCATACCTCCCAACTTTTTGAGATGAGAATAGGGAGGCTTTAAGACATGCCCCTGCCACGCCTCTAACCACACCCCCACCACACCCCTAGCCACACATGCCGCTAAAAATAAATAAGCAAAAGGTGTAATTTTATAGAGTTTAAACCACACTGGTCCGTTCTATCATCACCAGGGGCATTGCTAGGATCCTAAGAGATCCGGGGCACTTTTGGGCACTCCAGTCAGAAAATGGGTGTGGCCAGGCACCAGAATGTGGGTGTGGTCATGACGGGAGCCAAACTTACTTGAACTTAAAGAGAAACTCCAACCAAAAATTTAACTTTATCCCAATCAGTAGCTGATACCCCCTTTCCCATGAAAATTTTAACCTTTTCACAAACAGACCATCAGGGGGCGCTGTATGGCTGATATTGTGGTGAAACCCCTCCCACAAAGAAATTCTGAGTACGTACTCTTGGCAGTTTCCTGTCTGTGAACCTTGCTGCATTGTGGGAAATAGCTGTTTACAGCTGTTTCCAACTGCCAAAACAGCAAGCAGCAGCTACATCACCTGCCAGCAGAGAAAATGTCACCATGTAATAAATGTCAGAATGTGAATCAGGGATTTAAAAGATTTTACAATGGGCAAGCACTGACTAAATAATTTATACATAATTATTGTAAAAATGAAGCACTTTTTTATTACATTATTTTCACTGGAGTTCCTCTTTAACAGCGGTCTAAGTAGCCCTGCACAGCAAAATGTTGGATGAAGCCCCCTCTCCATTAATAAAAAAAAATGCAGCATATCACATAAGTAGGCAGTGCCACTTAAATATGACTAGGTAGAGATACCTGGCTTCTGTGCTGGCTGGTCTGGCTTTCTGCTGGGTGGGCTGGCCTGCTGCCCCCATAGCATTACCTGACCATCTAGTGGACCCCCACCTCACAGGCCTCCCTCCTATTGATGCACCACAACTCTCAGCATGCCCCCATAGAAGAACCCCAGCTCCCTGCATGCCCCCATAAAGGCATCACAGTGCCCAGCATGGCACCACAGCACCTAGTAGGCCCACATAGAGGCACCACAGCACCCAGCATGCCCTTCATTGAGGCACCACAGCTGGGGGACATCAGGGGCACCCCAGAATAGATCCGGGGCACTAGCCTAGCAAGGCCCCAGATCACCATTAGTTTTTTTTCATATTAACATTTGAAATGAAGAAATATAAATTAAAGGATGGTAATTACGTTTAGAGTCAAATAAACACATTTTCAGTAGAAAAATACATATATTCACATAGATCTGTACATCAGTCCTGAAAGAGGGACAAATGAGGAAGAAAGAGGGACAGATGAGGAAGAAAGAGGGACAGATGGGGAAGAAAGAGGGACAGGGGGACATGGCTCCCAAAGAGGAACTGACCTTCTGAAAAAGGGACAGTTGGAAGCTATGTGTTTCTCAAAGCAGGTGGTTTCGACCCTTAGCACCGAGCAGTGAAGCTGTGCGCTGTCATAGCACTGGTGCTATAGTGCGCAGGGCGCATAAGGGTAATTCTGGTATTTGGCGATCGCTGGACCCTGAATTACTTTGGGTTATAGCTGAGTCATTAGAGCAGAACCAGAAGGGGGCAGACTTGGGCTTGAAAAAACATCAGAGAAGACTGACTCAGCTATAATGATTCCTGAGCAAAGCCAGACTGAATGCTCAGTCGGGGAGTTTATCAGGGCTGATAAGAAGCAGGCTGAGCAGTGAAGAATGAAACAGAGAGCAGGGTAGGTGTTATGGCGTGATTGATAGGTAACTAGTAGCGTTGGTGGTGCGTTGACCCTTCCACTAGGGAGCAAGGTTTTACCCAGATGCGGAGTCTAGGTGACCACGGGTCTTCACCAAAGAACGACCCGAGGGGGTCGCTTCTGGTCTTCGCTGCCTAGTGCCCTACCAGGTCGCAAACTGGGATCACCTTCTAGTGGTCGAGAGAACGGATCCACGATGTGGAGAAGGTTAGCTGGTCAGAGTTCAATCCGGGTAAAGAGGCAGGCGGCAAGCAGAATGATCAAGATACAGTCCGGGGTCAGAGGCAGGCGGCAGGCAAGCAGAGTTGTCAAGGTTCAATCCGGGGTCAGAGGCAGGCGGCAGGCAAGCAGAGTCGTCAAAGGTTCAATCCGGGGTCAGAGGCAGGCGGCAGGCAGGCAGAGTGGTTCAGGGTACAGTCCAAGGAACAGGGCAGGCAGCAGACAGATGCGGAGTCCAGTAAACAGGCCGAGTCAGAGCGAGTGGCAGGAGATCGAGAATAGTCAGGCGAACCGGGTCAATATCAGGCAGAACAAATCAAAGGCAGGCTTGGCCAGAGGCACCAACAGGATCGGGCGAACCCACTAGCTGTTAGAACGAACAGCACCGAGCCATGGCTGGGGGAGGCCTTTTATACCTAATTCTGGCGCCAAGTTTACCACGCATGCGTGCGCGCATGCGTACTTGCGTATCCCCGCTCTCGCGCATGCGTACATGCGTATCCCCGCTCTCGCGCATGCGTACATATCTATGCGTCCGCGTGCACCGAACCTCGCGCCTGCGCACGCAAGGTCCCATGCCGCCACGCACAAACGTGCGCCCGCCTCCTGCCCCAGTCATCAGACCACGGCCGGCGGCGCGCGCGCGCATGGAGAGAACGGGACGCCAGGACAGCGCGGACAGGTGAGTACAACATTGCCCCCCCCTTAAGGGCATTCTCTGAATGCCTATCGGAGCTGGTTTTCCTGGATTTGCTTTGTGGAAAGCCCTGATCAACCTTGGTGCATGAACATTGCGTGACGGTTCCCAAGAGTTCTCCTCTGGGCCAAAACCACGCCACTTGATCAAATACTGCACAGACCTTCCCCGTCTCCTGGAATCCAAGACCCTTTCCACCTCGAACTCCTCCTCTCCGTCCACCAGAACCGGACCTGGAGAGCTAGGATTCCTGCCCTGAACAGGATCTGTAACCACCTTCTTCAAGCAAGAGACATGGAAAACTGGGTGGATACGTAAAGAATTAGGTAAGGAGAGTTTAAAAGCGACTTCATTGATCTTTTTCAGGATTGAGAAGGGACCAATGAATTTAGGGCCCAGTTTCTTGGAGGGGCACCGTAGCTTAAGATTTGTTGTAGATAACCATACTTGATCTCCAGGTTCCAAGTTTGGACTCTCTCTTCTTCCCTTATCTGCATAATACTTAGCTCTGTCCTGTGCCTGCTGAAGATTTTCCTGAAGTTTAATGAAGTTTTCAGATAGCCAACCTAGTCTTTCTTGAACTTTGGGGACAGCAGATTCAATAACCACTTTAGGAAAGGTTGTTGGATGGAACCCAGAATTTGCAAAAAATGGGGATTGACCAGTAGCAGAATGTTTAGCATTATTATAGGCAAACTCAGCCATGGGTAGCAAAGAGAACCAGTCGTCCTGAGCAGAGGAAGTAAAACACCGCAGATATTGCTCCAACGTCTGGTTCGTTCTTTCCGTTTGTCCATTTGACTGGGGATGATAACCTGATGTTAGAGATGAATGAATTTCCAGTCTTTTGCACAGCTCCTGCCAAAATTTCGAGGTGAATTGGACCCCCCTGTCTGACACAATATCTGACGGTAAGCCATGTAATCTGACGATTTCTTTGATAAAAGTTTCTGCCGTGATTGCTGCAGACGGAACTTTCTTAAGAGCAATGAAGTGAGCCATCTTGGTAAGGCGATCCACTACCACAAAGATAACAGTGTTCCCAGCAGAAGGAGGCAATTCAACAATGAAGTCCATAGCAATCATTTCCCAAGGACGGTTAGGGATAGGTAGTGGAGATAGTAAACCCCAAGGCTTAAGTCTGGAGGACTTAGACCTGGCACAGGTGGGGCATGCTGAAACATAATTAGCACAATCAGACTGCATCTTTGGCCACCAAAAACTCCTTTGCAGCAATTCCAGAGTCTTTGAATTACCAAAATGCCCAGCTAACTTATGGTCATGATACATCTGCAGGACTTCACTCCGAAGGACTTCAGGAACGAAGATTCTACTTTCAAATTGAAACACCCCATCCTGGAATTGTAATCCTTGAACTTGATCCAGTTGAATAGAACTTGAAGCCTGCTTAATTCGAGACAAGATATCTGATTGGATGAGTAGAAAATTCTTTGATGATAAAATAGTATCAAGAGTCTGTGGAGTATCCTTTTCTGAGAACATACGAGACAACGCATCTGCCTTGCCATTCTTAGAACCAGGACGGTATGTCAGATGAAATTCAAATCGAGAAAAAAAAAGTGCCCATCTGGCCTGTCGAGGTCGGAGTCTCTTTGCTGTGCGTAAGTACTCAAGGTTCTTATGATCAGTATAGATTAAGATTGGATGTTGAGCTCCTTCCAACAGATATCTCCATTCCTCCAATGCCAATTTTATTGCCAGAAGTTCCCTATCTCCAATGTCATAGTTTCTTTCGGCCTGACTCAATTTCCTAGAGAAGAAGGCAACAGGATGAAGTAGAGCCTTGGGACCAAAGCGCTGTGAAAGGACTGCTCCAGCAGCGGATTCCGAAGCGTCCACTTCCAGAATGAATGGTTGAGTTGGATCAACATGTTTCAAGATAGGAGCTGAGGTGAATAGTTCCTTTAACTTATCAAAAGCTGCCTGAGCCTCTGAAGTCCATGAAAAAACACGTTGGTTCTTGGTAAGGTTAGTAATTGGAGCCACAACTGCAGAGAAATTCTTGATAAATCTGCGATAGAAATTTGAAAATCCAATGAACCTCTGGACTCCCTTTCTATCCGAGGGAGCTGGCCAGTTCAGGATTGCAGATATTTTCTGAGGATCCATAGAAATTCCCTCCGGGGAAATATGTAAACCAAGGAATTGAATATCAGTCTTTTCAAACTCGCACTTCTCCGGCTTAACAAAAAGACCATGAACCCGAAGTCTCCCCAAGACCTTTTGTACATGTTGTCGGTGTTCATCCAGGCATGACGAAAAAATCAGGATGTCATCCAAATATACAATCATAAAAGAATCAATAAAATCTCTGAAAATATCATTGACCAGATGTTGAAAAGTAGCCGGAGCATTGCATAATCCGAAAGGCATTACGGTGTATTCAAAGTGACCAAACCTAGATCGAAATGCAGTCTTCCACTCATCTCCTTCTCGTATTCTTACTAAGTTGTAGGCCCCACGAAGATCAAGTTTAGTAAAAATTTGTGCTGAACGAAACTGTTGGAATAAATCCGGAATCAGAGGAAGAGGGTAACGGTTCTTGACTGTAATCTTATTAAGTTCTCTGTAATCAATGCAAGGCCGAAGTGAACCATCCTTCTTTTCGACAAAAAAAATGCCTGCGCCTGCGGGAGAAGTGGATGGTCGGATGAATCCCTTGCGTAAATTTTCATTAATATACTTTCTTAATACTTCCGTCTCTGGATCTGATAGAGGAAAGATACGTCCGAAAGGAATTTCTGCTCCAGGAAGAAGTTCAATGGGACAATCATAAATGCGATGGGGTGGTAATGTGTCCGCTGCCTTCTCATCAAACACATCCAAAAAATCATGATAAGCTGTAGGGATGAATTTCTTGTTTCCTGAACTGAGGCAAAGTAGCTGCCCAATCCTTGGAAGACAGAATTGTTGACAATACCTGGATGAAAAAATTATCTCCCCTGATGACCAGTTAATTATAGGGTTGTGTGCCCTTAGCCAGGGCATGCCAAGAATAATAGGGAATAATGGTGACGGGATCACATCAAAGGTTAAGTATTCCTGATGGCCGGACGGTGTAGTTACCAGCAACGGTAATGTTTCTTGTGTGACGGGCCCAGTACTAATAGATGATCCATCAGCTAATTGGACAGGAAGAGCCTGACTCCTGTTGTGAATTGGAAGATCAAGTTGCTGGGCCAGGTTGTTATCTATAAAACAGGAGCAGGCACCGGAGTCTACGATTGCCTTAACTTCGGTCACTCCTCTTGGTCCCTGTAGGGATAAAAGTAAAGGAATATGAGAAGACAACCCGACAGGAGTTTTTGAACAAACCTCACATGGATCAATGTTCTTACTTGAAGGTCTCACAGGACAGGAACTCAGATAATGACCGGACGCACCACAGTACAGGCATAGATTTGACGCTCGGCGACGTCGTCGCTCTTCAGGGGACAACGCTGCCCTGGCTAATCCGATCTGCATGGGTTCGGGTTCCTCAGGCCCCTGAGAAGCTGAAGGTGGAGCAGGAACTAGAGGAATGGAAGTATGAACTGAAGGTGATCCACCCCAAGGAAGCCGAGCCACTCCCAACTTCTCCTGTCGTCTTTCCCTGAGGCGCCTGTCGATTTGGATAACCAGTTGAACCAGCTCCTTGAGAGTACCGGGAAGTCCTACTCTAGCCAGCTCATCTTTAAGTTGCTCACTGAGCCCCATCCTAAATTGATATTTCAGGGCCGCGTCATTCCATTGGGAATCCTCACTCCAATGGCGGAAATCTGTAATATATTCTTCAACCGGCCGTCTCCCTTGTTGGAGAGAAGTGAGAGCTGCCTCGGCAGAAGCTGCACGACCTGGGTCATCATACAACTCGGCAAGTGCTGTGAAGAAAGACTCTACGGTATCTAGAGCAGGGTCTTGTTTATCCCGCAACTGCAATGCCCAGGATTGAGGCTCCCCTTGGAGGAGGGAAATGATGGTTCCGACCTTGATCACTTCCGACGTATAGGTACGGGGCTGTAAAGAAAAAAAAAGTAAACAGGCTCCCTTAAAAACTCGGAACTGTCGGCGATCTCCAGAGAACCGTTCAGGTAAAGGAATTTTAGGTTCTCGCTGTGGAACAGGAATAGGAGCCATAGGTGGTGCTGGAGCAGCTGGAGCCATGCCTCGTACCTGATTCTGTAGCTGGAAACAGTCCTGTTGGACTCCTTGTACTGAAATGCGTAATTCCGCAATCTGACGACATAATTGTTCCATGGGTGATTCTTCTCCAGTGGCATCCATGTTTAAGGCTGTTCGTATCTGTTATGGCGTGATTGATAGGTAACTAGTAGCGTTGGTGGTGCGTTGACCCTTCCACTAGGGAGCAAGGTTTTACCCAGATGCGGAGTCTAGGTGACCACGGGTCTTCACCAAAGAACGACCCGAGGGGGTCGCTTCTGGTCTTCGCTGCCTAGTGCCCTACCAGGTCGCAAACTGGGATCACCTTCTAGTGGTCGAGAGAACGGATCCACGATGTGGAGAAGGTTAGCTGGTCAGAGTTCAATCCGGGTAAAGAGGCAGGCGGCAAGCAGAATGATCAAGATACAGTCCGGGGTCAGAGGCAGGCGGCAGGCAAGCAGAGTTGTCAAGGTTCAATCCGGGGTCAGAGGCAGGCGGCAGGCAAGCAGAGTCGTCAAAGGTTCAATCCGGGGTCAGAGGCAGGCGGCAGGCAGGCAGAGTGGTTCAGGGTACAGTCCAAGGAACAGGGCAGGCAGCAGACAGATGCGGAGTCCAGTAAACAGGCCGAGTCAGAGCGAGTGGCAGGAGATCGAGAATAGTCAGGCGAACCGGGTCAATATCAGGCAGAACAAATCAAAGGCAGGCTTGGCCAGAGGCACCAACAGGATCGGGCGAACCCACTAGCTGTTAGAACGAACAGCACCGAGCCATGGCTGGGGGAGGCCTTTTATACCTAATTCTGGCGCCAAGTTTACCACGCATGCGTGCGCGCATGCGTACTTGCGTATCCCCGCTCTCGCGCATGCGTACATGCGTATCCCCGCTCTCGCGCATGCGTACATATCTATGCGTCCGCGTGCACCGAACCTCGCGCCTGCGCACGCAAGGTCCCATGCCGCCACGCACAAACGTGCGCCCGCCTCCTGCCCCAGTCATCAGACCACGGCCGGCGGCGCGCGCGCGCATGGAGAGAACGGGACGCCAGGACAGCGCGGACAGGTGAGTACAACAGTAGGTGTTTTCTCTAATGATATATATGGTAAATACATGAGGGTGCTTCGTCTCTGGTTCTCTTTAAAGGGATACTGTAGGGGGGTCGGGGGAAAATGAGTTGAACTTACCCGGGGCTTCTAATGGTCCCCCGCAGACATCCTGTGTTGGCGCAGCCACTCCCCAATGCTCCGGCCCCGCCTCCAGTTCACTTCTGGAATTTCTGACTTTAAAGTCAGAAAACCACTGCGCCTGCATTGCTGTGTCCTTGTTCCCGCTGATGTCACCAGGAGTGTACTGCGCAGACACAGACCATACTGGGCCTGCGCTGTGCACTTTTGGTGACATCAGCGGGATCGAGGACACGGCAACGCAGGCGCAGTGGTTTTCTGACTTTAAAGTCAGAAATTCCAGAAGTGAACTGGAGGCGGGGCCAGAGCATCGGTGAGTGGCTGCGCCAACACAGGATGTCTGCGGGGGACCATTAGAAGCCCCGGGTAAGTTCAACTCATTTTTCCCCGGCCCCCCTACAGTATCCCTTTAAGCACACTTAAAGAGAACCTGAACCAAGTGAAATTATTTAAAATACACGTGATGTACCTGCAATTGAATATTACATACTTACCTCGCCGTCAGTTCCTCTCAGAAGCTCGCCATTTTCTTCTAACAACGACTCCTTCCAATTCTGACAATATTCTGACAGGACTGAAATATATTAGTTGTCAGTTATATATCAGTTGCTGTCAGTTATAGATCAGTTGTTGTCAGTTATAACTGAAAGGACAATTGATGTACAAGGAAGTATCCATGTTTCCCTTTGGCTTAAGTGGGCAATATTACATTTTAACAGTGTCCTGACCCGGAATGGAAGCTGTTACAACTTCATCACCCTTTTTAAAATGGAGGACGGAGAATTCCATTGATCACAGTGAACAAATGGGATGCAGGAGAGGAGAAAGAGATTGAGGAGTAGACTACACGGGAGGTAAGCATAGCTCCCAACTGTCCCTCTTTTGGAGGGACAGTCCCTCTTTGGGAGCCGTCTCCCCCTGTCCCTCTTTCCTCCTCATTTGTCCCTCTTTCAGGACTTTGTCCCTCTTTCTATGTAACTATATATATTTCTCTACTAAAAAATGTGTATGATTGACTTTAGACTTTATTCCCATCCTTTAAATTGATATATTACTGATTTTAGAATGTTAATATGAAGGACAATGAACCAGGATAGAAAGGACCAATGTGGTTTGAATTATAAAACAACATTTTTCTTATGAAATCTGTATGAAATGCATGACTAGGGGTGTGACGGGGATGTGATCAGGGGGTGTGGCAGGGGCATGGCTTAATTGTCCCTCTTTCTCATCTCAAAAAGTTGGGAGGTATGGGTAAGTATGACCTGTGTATAGTTATTTTGGCTTTTAATTTTCAGTGCAGGTTAGCTTTAGCTTTAAATATACTAACACTTTAAACAGAATGATACGAAGCAGAGATCAGCAATACGAATTATAATCACGGGGCGATCATACGATACGCAGGTTCCCCTGATGCGTAATCCTTCAGTAAATATAGCAGTACATCTGAGAGGATGTTGGACATTTAGAGCACTTTGATGAGCGGATACATTGTGGAGCAGCATTATTCAGCGGCCACATGTCAGAGATATGATTCCAACGTCCTCGTCACTGAATGATGATGTGCTGGCCGGTTCCTGCAATCAGTGATACTCAGAATATCTGATGGAGGGGAGTGACTCATCAAATTCCAACCATTTATACATTATCTACCTTCATGGAGCGGTGGAAATATAGCACATGTGCTGCATGCATTATATACAGGGACAAATGGCATCGCCAGACATTATATTCATCATAGCGTGAATTTACAGTGGACCTGAACTCTTGCACAGGGCAGAAGGAAAACAGAGAGAAATACACCCTGTATGTATTTAGAGAGTTTAGCCTGGCTAATTCCCCCTCAGGGCCCATTCTCACTAAGGGCGTTTTTTCAAGCGCAGGCGATTTTTCAAAATTGCCCTAAAAACGCTTGTGCAATGATTCCCTAGCTGGGTGGTTCGTTTGCGATCCGTTCAGCAAAGCGCTGCCTGTACCATTTTTGAGGCGATTATGCCTCAATAGAAGGTTTAGGAAAACCGCAAAACGCTCACAAATTCGCTTTGTGCAGCGATCGCGTGAGCGTTTTTAAGAATAAATGTATTGTATTTATTATTTTCCCGGGTCAAAGAGTTCACTCTTCCGACTTGCGTCAGGGAGTGAATTACAAAACCACTCTGGAAAAGCGCTTAGTAAAGCATTTTTACCAGAAACGTAGCGCATAGTGGAGCGCCATGAGAGGGGGAAAAAGCGCACAAAAACGCAAAATGCTTGCGTTTGCATTTTTTTATTTTTAGGTGTGAATAAGGCCTCAGGCCTGGAACCCACTAGAGCATTTTTTTTTTAGCATTTAGGGAGCGCTTTCAATCGCTAGCGTTTCCCTTCAACGCAAGCAAGTAAAAAGAGCAGGAAAGCTGGCACTGCTGCAAGTGTTCAATTTATTGTAGCATACATAAAGTGCAGGCGTGCAACATCTTGCAAAATGGCATAAAAAGTCATCAACATATCCTTGTGAGAGGAGGCGTGGGTGGTGGTGGGTGCTGGGCAATGATGCCTGACGGCCGTTTCGCGCTGGGATAGCGCTTCTACGGAGGCTGCAAAGTTATGGGCAAAGGCTCTGGTTAAATATCCTCCAGAGCCGTCATGTAACATTTATTTCCGGTGGCAGCGCCGCCCATATTTCCGCGTCACGTGTGCGTACGTATTGACGCTTGACGTCATACATACGCTGCACGCGTACGTAATACCGCATGGCGCCAGTGATGTACGCATGTCAATTGGATGCATGCGTACTGCATTATTATGCTTATGGCGCATGCGTCAAAATGGTCACATTGGGAAGGGGAAAACTCCCCCTAGCGGCCAAATTAAGGTAGGGTCCGACTCAGTCATACCTGCACCAGGGTGAAAGAAAGAAAGAAAATGAAAAAGATAAAGGGGGAGAAAAAAAGAGGGGAAAGGAACCAGAAAAAAAATGCAAGAAAAAAACATGTGAGACGAAGTAGAGGTGGATGATCAGGAGATCCTGAAACAGTGAAACAAAGTGCATACTCAAGGTGTCAGTACGTTTGAATCGTGCCCCACAAAAACGCAAATTACTGCTATTAAAGGCACAAGGAAGCCACAAGTCTTCAAAGTGTGCAAAATCAAGAGGGGAGGGAAATGGGAGGTTATGGGAAAGTAAAATTGCCCACTACCCCTGGTGAATTTTCACCATGGGGGCAAACAAGCCATGGATCGAGAGAAGGAGAAGGAGGACCAGCCACCGGTCGTGTTGCCACTCTATACGAATTAACAGCAAAAGTGATCGTATATAGCATATAAGACAATAGACAGACATCAAATAGGACACATCGGAGGAGTCCGAATATGGGGAGGGAAGATACGGCCTCAAGGGTCAAGGAAGCATGACAGATCTGTGTGATCATTAAGGCCCAAAGGTCCCATAGCTTCCGATTGCAGAATCAACATTGCTTCTTCTCTTTTCAATCGTTTCTCCCTGTCTCCACCTCTTGATAATGGTGGGACATGGATAATTCCTGCAAATGTCAGCTTTGTGGGATCATTACTATGGCTCTCTCGCATATGTTGGATCACTCTGGGGGAGCCTTTTCCTGATTTTAGGGAGTTGTAATGTTCTCTGAATCGTTCATTAATTGATCTCGTCCCGCAATCAGGACGTAAAACAAAATAAATGACGATCATGGCAACATTGCCGCAATTTTAACCTGATTTTAATGGATGGGGTCCCCTTCCCCACAGACCTCAAACCTGCAGAGAGCAGAAAGCTTTTTCTCTCCATGCCCAGACTCCTCAAGCATCACTACAGGACACAGGACTTGGAAAGGGGTAAAAAGGCTGGGGGTATAAAAGAGCTGTACACAAGACCCTGCTGAACACTGAATAGGGATTGTCTACAAATCTTTGTCTGCAAAACTTGGTATGATTCCTTGACAGATGCAGTCATTAGAACAAATTTGCAGAGAGCAGAAAGCTTTTTCTCTCCTTGCCCTTTGTTGTCAGTCTCTCAGGGCGGGGTCCCCTGTTGCTTCTGGGCCCCCTGCATCCCTTGCAGGGCTATTGTAGTAGAGACAGATGATCAGCAGTATAGCCAGGCAACTGGTATTGCTTAAAAGGAAATAAATATGGCAGCCTCCATATACCTCTCACTACAGTTACAGTTCTAGCTACAGTTGTCCTTTTACAGCTCTAGCTACAGTTGTCCTTTTACAGCTCTAGCTACAGTTGTCCTTTAACTGTTTCCAGGCTCCAGCAGTGTGCACTGAACAGGAAAAACAGCAACAGAGTTAAGGAATTCCAGGTACTCAAATGATATGCATTTATTTCAGTCACAGAGCTGAATTCCTCTGTTATCAGCTCATTAATTCACTGGCTATCCAGACCAGAACATAGCACTCTGACAGCAGCAAATACTAGAGAATCCAGACTTCTACTCTCTGCCTCCCCCTCCCTTTCTTCCCCCACTCTTCTTTCACTCCTGATTTAAAGGATACCTGAGGTGACATGTGACATGATGAGATAGATATGTGTATATGCATGGGCGGCGCCAGTTGGTGCTTTAGGGTGCTGAAGCACCCCCTAAAATTCCCCAAGCACCCCCTGAGCACCCCCAGCTGCTCGCCGCCCCGCTCTGTCTATTCCTTCTTTAGTGCTACAAGAAAATGGCCACCGATGTCCACAAACGTGGACATCGGTGGCCATTTTCTTGTAGCACTACAGAGGAAGAGGAGGCGGGGAGACGCCTGACGCAAGCGGCGGGAACAGCCATAGAGGTAGCGGCCACCAGCTCAGAAGGTTGTACGAGCGGCAGCCGCTCTGGCTGGGGCAGCATACTACCTACGCTGGGGGCAGATCTACTACCTACACTGGGGAAGCATACTACCTATGCTGGGGGTAGATCTACTACCTACACTGGGGCAGCATATTACCTATGCTGCAGGGGCAAACCCAGGATTTTCAAGGAGGGGATTCCTGAAAGGTCTACCTCAGCCATGCACAATACAGTATAATAATATGGTAGGACATCATGCTGGGTACACATAATGCAATTTTCCATCTGGCCAAAAACAGGATAGATCAGAAGCAGTTTGTATACTGATAATAATGAGGACAGTCGACACTGGTAATGAAGGGGAAAGTGAAGCATTCACACAGCAGGGGCACAGGGCTGGGCTCATACCCAGGGCCGGGCCGAGGCATAGGCTGGAGAGGCTCCAGCCTCAGGGCGCAGTGTAGGAGGGGGGCGCAGAATTCATTCAGCTGTCATTCCTAATTGTGTTTGAAGCAGAAAGAAATAAGAAAAGGGGATACATGGCAGTGACTGCAAGCCAGATAACTAGATATTAAGGTGTTGGGGAGGTTGTGGGCCCTGTGGCGCCTCTTAGTCTAATAGCAATCAGTGTTTGATGGCTCGGGTGGCAGGGATGGAGGGGCGCACTTTGGTGTCTCAGCCTTGGGTGCTGGAGGACTTTGTCCCGGCTCTGCTCATACCTGACTCTGTTAAGTTCCTCAGGGGCGGGGCTGTGAGCTGCAGGATACGTGCAGATATTCTGGTGTCTCAACTTTTGCCTTTCCCCAGACACTGCACCGGCCCTGGTCTGGGGGGATTCTGGGCAGCTGTAATTCCCCCCCCCCCCCCTGCGTTTGCCTATGCGCTGGGGCAGCTATACTACCTACACTGGGGGCAGACCTACTACCTACACTGGGGCAGCATACTAACTACGCTGGGGCAGATCTACTACCTACACTGGGGCAGCACACTACCTACACTGGGACAGCTGTACTACCTGCACTGGGACAGCTGTACTACCTACACTGGGGCAGCTGTATTACTTACACTGGGGCAGCTGTACTACCTACACTGGGGCAGCATACTACCTACACTGGGGCAGCTGTATTACTTACACTGGGGCAGCTGTACTACCTACACTGGGGCAGCATACTACCTACACTGGGGCAGCTGTACTACCTACTCTGGGGCTACATACTACCTACACTGGGGCGGCTGTACTACCTACACTGGGGCAGCTGTACTACCTACACTGGGGCAGCTGTACTACCTACACTGGGGCAACTGTGCTACCTACACTGGGGCGGCTGTACTACCTACACTGGGGTGGCTGTACTACCTACACTGGGGCTGCATACTACCTACACTGGGACAGCTATACTACCTACACTGGGATAGCTGTACTACCGACACTGGGGCAGCTGTACTACCTACACTGGGGCAACTGTGCTACCTACACTGGGGCAGCACACTACCTACAGCTGTACTACCTGCACTGGGACAGCTGTACTACCTACACTGGGGCAGCTGTATTACCTACACTGGGGCAGCATACTACCTACACTGGGGCAGCATACTACCTACACTGGGGCAGCATACTACCTACACTGAGGCGGCTGTACTACCTACACTGGGGCAGCTGTACTACCTACACTGGGGCAACTGTGTTACCTACACTGGTGCAACTGTGCTACCTACACTGGGGGTGGCATACTACCTACACTGGGGGCAGATCTACTACCTACACTGGGGCAGCATACTACCTACACTGGGGTGGCTGTACTACCTACACTGGGGCAGCTGTACTACCTAAACTGGGGCAGCTGTACTACCTACACTGTGGCAACTGTGCTACCTACACTGGGGCGGCTGTACTACCTACACTGGGGGTGGCATACTACCTACACTGGGGGCAGATCTACTACCTACACTGGGGCAGCATACTACCTACACTGGGGTGGCTGTACTACCTACACTGGGGCAGCTGTACTACCTACACTGGGGGTTGCATACTACCTACACTGGGGGCAGATCTACTACCTACACTGGGGCAGCATACTACCTACACTGGGGTGGCTGTACTACCTACACTGGGGCAGCTGTACTACCTAAACTGGGGCAGCTGTACTACCTACACTGTGGCAACTGTGCTACCTACACTGGGGCAACTGCGCTACCCACACTGGGGCAACTGTGCTACCTACACTGGGGGTGGCATACTACCTACGCTGGGGGCAGATCTACTACCGACACTGGGGCAGCATACTACCTACATTGGGGCAGCTATACTACCTACACTGGGTCAGCATACTACCTACACTGTGACAGCTGTACTACCTACGCTGGGGCAGCTGTGCTACCTACACTGGGACTACCTACGCTAGGGGAAGCTATACAGCCTATGCTGGGGAAGCTACTACTTATACTGGGGAACTATACTACCTATAATGGAGCAACTTTTTTACCTATACGCGCTCACTTTCCAGTGCATAGACACACCCCTTTTTGCCCACCCCCCTGGTTTTTAGCCACGCCCCATTTTTTGAGCTTAGTGCGACGCAAGTTTGAAGTTACCCCTAGAAAAGATCAAACACCTGCATAGCACCCCCTAAAAAAAATTCCTGGAGCCTCCACTGTGTGTATGTATAGTGCCAAGCAACCAAATAACTATGCTGTGTTCCTTTTTTTATTTCTCTGTCTGAAAGAGTTAAACATCAGGTATGTAAGTGGCAGTTTCTGAGTCTGAGTCAGACTACAATGTGACCCTCACTGATAAGAAATTACAACTATAAAATACTTTCCTAGCAGAAAATGGCTTCTGAGAGCAGAAAAGAGTTAAAAAGGTTCAATAGTTCATAGATTTTTAGCTCTGACATACTTCAATGAAGGTGTCATTGTGCAAAAACAAAAGTAGATTTAAATATAAAATAAAACTGTGGAATATCTTAAAAAGTCATTTTTTAGGAGAAGGAGGATAGATACAATTGTTTATTTCATTAGTTTCAATAGTATTTTCATTTTGGGTGTCCTTTAACCATTTCAGCTGCCCAGACGTGATCCTCACGTCCAGGCGGCTGTTCTGCTGCAGTCCCCCGTGCTGTTCCCCGGTAGCCCTGTGATCAGTGAATGGGAACATGGTTCCCGATCACCGATCAAAGTCCCCACCGGTGGTTTTTCTGAAAATAAAAAGTTCTTCGTCCTCTTTATGCTTCCGGGAAAACGAGGAGGACATTGAAAAAAAACTCAATGTGGCCATCTTGTGGTCAAATAGTAAAACTACATCTACATGCATTTTTGAAGGCAATTTCCACACATTTTAACATTTAAAATTAACTGTTTATTTCCCACACCCAAAAATTAACCAAATAAAATTTTTAATGGAAAAGAAAAATTACAATTAAAAAAACAAAAAACAAAACATAAATAGTTACCTAACGGTCTGAACTGTTATGCATGTGAAGGGGGTATACTACGAACATTTTTAAAATTATAAGCTTGTAAATAGTGATGGACGCAAAAAGGAAAAAATATACCTTAATTTCCAAATAAAATATTGGCGCCATACATTGTGATAGAGACAAAATTTAAATGGTGTCATAACCGAGACAAACGGGCAAATAAAATACTTAGGTTTTAATTATGGTAGTATGGATTATTTTAAAGCTATAATGGCCGAAAACTGAGAAATAATGAATTGGGGGGTTCTCAGGGTTTTCTTTATTTTTAAAAGCACTTAGTGAATGGCAGTTGCTCCGTCCAACTGCTAAATTAGTGTGCAGGTAGGCTGGGCAGCATCTTTGTACAAATCATTTTCTGTAAATGTCTTTATAAAGAATAAAGGCCATGCTGAGAATCCCCTATGGAGAGATGGACTAGCCCAAAACCTGTCGGTAATGTCAGATTTCTACTACCTACTGTAAGTGGTGGCAACATAGGAGAGAAGTAATTTATGGCTCATTTTGCTCTGGGAGAAATGTACTTCTTAATTGTATGTGTTTTAAATGTTAAGATTTTCGCGACAGTTCCTCTTTAAAGAGAGTCTGAAGCCAAAACAAATTCTTGAGTAGACCTGAAATGTCTCATTCCAGCGGCAGAACAAGGTTTTATTACCCCCCAAATCCCCAGGGCAAAATGTGGGCAGTGCTTCCCGGTAGAGCCAGAGCTTAGCCCTGTAGCTCTGCCACTACTGAAGTCAATCTCCGCTGATCGCTGCCTCTCCCCGCCCCTCTCAGTCTTCTTTCACAGAGAGGGGCGGGGAGAGGCGGAGATCCGCCAGCAGATTGACTTCAGTAGAAGCAGAGCTGCAGCGCTAAGCTCCGCCCCCCCAGACAGCAAAATCCACGACTTTGAATTTAAGCCATGGATGGTTGCCCTGGGGTTTGGGGGGTATAAAGCCCTCGTTTTGCCGTAGCAATGCGACGTTTCAGGTGTACTCCTACTGCTTAAGATAAATAGAAAGTAAAAAGATGATTTTATAATGGCGTCATTATAATCTCCAACCCCCCTATTATTATTATTATTATTGTTTAATATTTATATAGCACCGACATCTTCCGCAGCGATGTACAGAGTATATATTGTCTTGTCACTAACTGTCCCGTAGAGGAGCTCACAATCTAACCCCCGTCATAGTCATATGTCTATGTATGCATCGTGTAGTGCATGTATCATGTCTAGGGCCAATTTAGGGGGAAGCCAATTAACTTTTCTGTATGTATTTGGGAGGAAACAAGAGAGCCCAGAGGAAACCCATGCAGGAAGAACATACAAACACCTTGCAGATAGTGCCCTGGCCAGGGGCGCCTCTAGGCATAGGCAGTACAGGCCATTGCCTGGAGTGCCATTGGTCCTGGGGGGCGCCATGTTGCCTGCCCTTAAATTAAGCCCCACCCAAAATTAAGCCACACCCCTGTGGGTGTTCTATTACTTGCTTCTGCTGTATCTACTTAGCGTAAGTTGCAGGCAGCTGACACCTCTGTGCCTTGTGCATCCTTCTTTCCCTCTGTGTGCCATCTCTGCCTCCTTCTGTGCCCTTTGTGCCTCCTTATGTCTATTTTGCCTTTGTCCCCTTGTGCTACCTCTGCCCTCCTGTTCCTCCTTCAGTCCCACTCTTCCTCCTTCTGTCTCCATGTGCCACTTCTGTCCCCTGTGCCTTTGTCTGTCCCCCTGTGCCTCCTTATGTGCCCCTTCGTGACTCCTTCTGTCCCCCTTTGTGCCTCCTTCTGACCCATTGTAGAGGGTGCCAGGCCGACCAGGTGGTCATGAGTGCTGTGCAGGGCGGACAGTGGTCACCCCTCCCCGCCCTAGTGGCCCCAGGTGGTGAACAGGCTTGCGTCAGTTCACTGGCCTGCAGCACGTAAGCTCACTTCTGCAGCTTTACATTACGTGTATTTTCTGGTGAAACACTGCACGCATTGCAAATTTTCTGATGAAAAACGCTGCCGCATTATGATTATTTTCTGGTGAAACGCTGCTGCATTACGATTATTTTCATGGAAGGGCGCCATGGGGGTGAGGGCGCCACAGATTTTCTCGCCTGGAGTGACAAAATGGCTAGAAGCGCTCCTGGCCCTGGCATTTGAACCAGTGACCCAGTGCTGCAAGACGAGAGTGCTAACCGCTACTCCGCCATGCTGCTGGTGTATGCCCCCATCCCCCCCGACCACCTTGCACATCGCAGTACTGCTGACTCCACATAACGGCGGCAGATGCACACAGCTCCCCCTAGAGGTGAATGAGCTAACTGCCGCAAGGCCGATCTTCATCTGACTGCTCAGAGGGAATGAATTCTCTGTGACTCTGAACGCAGGATGGACAATGAGATGTAAATAAATACACATTGATGGAAATATCTATGATAAAGGTATGGAATTGTAGTCAGCATTGAAAAAGGAACAACCAAATACCACTCTTGTGAATCTGACTGATCTGTCTTCAAGCTGCATACATTTACATTCAACTATCCTAGAAATGTGCATCGATTAGAATGATTTGCTATTTTAATCTTCAGGCCTGAATTTACCTCACAGGAGCCTACAGGCCAGGGGTGCCCACACTTTTTCAGCTTGCGAGCTAATTTAAAATTTGCAGAGTCCAGGAGATCTACCAACATTTCAAGTGTTGCAGAATCCCCCCCCCCCCCCCATTATGAACAGCCCCCAGGTACAAGTGCCTCCAATATAGGTAGCTAGGTATAGGTGCCCTCAGTATAGGTAGCTAGGTATAGGTGCCTTCAGTATAGATAGCTAGGTATAGGTGCCTTCAGTATAGGTAGCCTGGTATAGGTGCCTTCAGTATACGTAGCTAGGTATAGGTGCCCTCAGTATAGGTAGCTAGGTATAGGTGCCCTCAGTATAGGTAGCTAGGTATAGGTGCCTTCAGTATAGGTAGCCTGGTATAGGTGCCTTCAGTATACGTAGCTAGGTATAGGTGCCCTCAGTATAGGTAGCTAGGTATAGGTGCCTTCAGTATAGGTAGCAAGGTATAGGTGCCTTCAGTATAGATAGCTAGGTATAGGTGCCTTCAGTATAGGTAGCCTGGTATAGGTGCCTTCAGTATAGGTAGCTAGGTATAGGTGCCCTCAGTATAGGTAGCTAGGTATAGGTGCCCTCAGTATAGGTAGCTAGGTATAGGTGCCTTCAGTATAGGTAGCCTGGTATAGGTGCCTTCAGTATAGGTAGCTAGGTATACGTGCCCTCCGTATAGGTAGCTAGGTATAGGTGCCTCCAATATAGGTAGCTAGGTATATGTGCCTTCAGTATAGGTAGCTAGGTATAGGTGCCTTCAGTATAGGTAGCCAGGTATAGGTGCCTTCAGTATAGGTAGCTAGGTATATGTGCCTTCAGTATAGATAGCTAGGTATATGTGCCTTCAGTATAGGTAGCTAGGTATAGGTGCCTTCAGTATAGGTAGCTGTGTATAGGTCCCTTCAGTATAGGTAGCTAGGTATATGTGCCTTCAATATAGGTAGCTAGGTATAGGTGCCCTCAGTATAGGTAGCTGTGTATAGGTCCCTTCAGTATAGGTAGCTAGGTATATGTGCCTTCAGTATAGGTAGCTAGGTATAGGTGCCTTCAGTATAGGTAGCTAGGTATATGTGCCTTCAGTATAGATAGCTAGGTATATGTGCCTTCAGTATAGGTAGCTAGGTATATGTGCCTTCAGTATAGGTAGCTAGGTATTGGTCCATTCAGTATAGGTAGCTAGGTATATGTGCCTTCAGTATAGGTAGCTAGGTATATGTGCCTTCAGTATAGGTAGCTAGGTATATGTGCCTTCAGTATAGGTAGCTAGGTATTGGTCCATTCAGTATAGGTAGCTAGGTATATGTGCCTTCAGTATAGGTAGCTAGGTATATGTGCCTTCAGTATAGGTAGCTAGGTATTGGTCCATTCAGTATAGGTAGCTGGGGATAGGTCTACTTAAAGGGAACCTGAAGTGAGTAAAATTATTTAAAATAAACACATTACGCAGCTGCAAATGAACATTACATAGTAACCTTGTCATCAGTTCCTCTCAGAGGCTCACCATTTTCTTCTTACAGCGATCCCTTCTAGTTCTGACAAGATTTTGTCAGAACTGAAACATACCAGTGGCTGTCCATTATACATCAGCAGCTGTCAGTTACAACTGAATGTGCAAGGTAATGTCCATGTCTCCCTATGGCTCAAGTGGGTGATATTACAGTTTAACAGTGTGCTGACCAGGAAGCTGTTGTGGGGTAATGGCCATTTTTAAAATGGAGGATGGAGAATTCCATTGATCACAGTGGACACACAGGACGCAGGAGAGGCGAAAGAGATTGAGGAGTAGACTACACGGGAGGTAAGTATGACCTGTGTATGGTTATTTTTACTTTTTATTTTCAGTTCTCTTTAATAATCACTTACCTCCCTCCAGGTGTCTGGTCTCCCCTCTTTCAGCTGCAGGGCAGGAGCGCTCCGGCAGGCAGCGTGATTGAGTGAGTAGTGCGTGCATGTGTTGTGCCCGGCACCGCCCCCAGCCTTCACGTAGTGCAGAACCGCCCCTGGCCTCTCTTCAGCCGCACCACCTCCCCTGCTCCCTATTGGCCAGCGGCCGGCAGCAGAATTTGACAGGACAAGCAGCCGCGTTATACAGCTGCCTGCCGCAAAATGTAATGGATATGGCCGCGATCTACCAAATAGGCGGTCGCGATCTACCAGTAGATAGCGATCGACCTATTGGGCACCTATGCTATAGGCACAGATGTCCTGGCAGCTTAGACTCTGCCCTCCATGAATCTACAAACCCTACTGAACAGTACCACAAGTGTGCTGGCTGGCTCAGCTGTCACTTCTCTCTTACTTCCCTTACCCGTCATAGGTAGCTAGAGGTGCCCTCAAGCATTAGGTAGCTAGAGGAACCTCAGTATAAAGTCGCTAGAAGTGTCCCTAACTGAAGGTCCTGTCAGTGGAATGCTGAGAGCCAGATGAGTAACCTCTCAGGAGGGAGGGAGGCACTCAGGGAGGGCAGTGAGCCACCTTTCCATCATCAGGTGCCTGTAGGCATGTGCCTACAGTGCCTTATGGTAAATCTGGCCCTGTTAATGTCCAATACCTTTATGTCACACAAGTTTAGAATGACTTCAGAGTAAATGCGAAGTATCTGCTTACCTTCAAGCAGTAGGATCAGCCATACTTTGCCAGGGAAAAAAACACATATATAAGTAGATAAATACTTGATCTACTTACAAAACACATGTATTGTACTGTCCACGTTTTGATTTCAGTGAATGTTATATAGTAAATTACGAGAATTCTGTTCCTGGTGGGGGCCAGGTCTTTTGCCCACAGCTGAGGCTAACTCGTGATGTCATTTCTGCCCTTTACCTTTTTTCTTGTCTCCTCCAATCGCTGAGTCGCCTCAGCCTTGCTTGTAAACACAAGTGATCAGGGATCAGGTTTTAGATAAGAAGCTGGCAGGGAAATAAAGGGAAGAGGAGGAATATATTATAGATAAAAAGAACCCCCAGCATGCAATTCTTTGGCACGAAAATTAAAAGTCAAAATAACCATACACAAGTCATACTTACCTGCTGTGTAGTCTACTCCTCAATCTCATTTTCCTCTCCTGCGTCCTGTTTGTCCACTGTGATCAATGGAATTCGCCGTCATCCATTTTGAAAATGGCCATTACCCCATAACAGCTTCCTGGTCAGCACACAGTTAAACTGTAATATCGCCCACTTGAGCCACAGGGAAACATGGACACATCAGCTCTCCTCTCAGCTGTAACTGACAGCAACTGCTATATAATTGACAGCAACTAATATATTTCAGTTCTGACAAAATGTTGTCAGAACTGGAAGGGATCATTGTCAGAAGAAAATGGTGAGCTTCTGAAAGGAACTGATGGCACGGTAACTATGCAATGTTCATTTGAAGTTACCTCATGTGTTTAGTTTAAATAATTGTACTCAGTACAGGTTCAGTATGTGATAACTCCAAATCATAACAGCAGAAAAAGTTTTGAAAGTTTTGAATGCAGGATTAGCATCTTTATCACTTAATACACTCAGACCAGTTGCTGTTGAGATTTGATTTTTATGGTGACGATACCGCTTTCAGGGAGATGTGTGACTCTGTGGTGACACCTGCTGGTCACTGTAAGCACTAATAGTGTTATGATGAAAATGTCCAGTGCAGTCAATGTGCTCGATTCACAAAGCGGTGATAACCCAGTTATCACGCCTAAAAGACTTTAGGCATGATAACCATTGCACCACGCTGCTGAAAAGCCCCTTATCACGCCTAAACTCAGTTTAGGCGTGATAAGTTTAGCCGTGATAAGTTTAGATAAGTTTAGATCTCGCACAAAGTCCTGCGCAAAGCAGCACCATTAAACTCTATGTGACGTTTCGCGCACACCAGACTTTGCTAGCGCAAAACTTTTGATCAGCTGTGCACTGTGGTGCTAACCCAGTTGGTGCTATAGTTATCATGCCTAAACTTATCACGCCTAAAACTTATCACGCCTAAACTGAGTTTAGGCGTGATAAGGGGCTTTTCACCAGCGTTCTAACTGTTAGCACGCTTTTGTGAATGAAGCCCACTGTATTAGATCATACACGTCAAACTCAACTCAAACTCCAACCTGTCCTGCAGAGCCATACAATTTGGCCCGCAAGTCGTTTCTCCACCTCACATCATGTTTGGCCCACTCTAGACCACCAGGGGAGCGATATTGGAGGTGAAGCCCTAGATCAGGAGTCCCCAAACTTTTTCGGTCAAGGGCCGAGGTCAACATACTTCAGATTGCTTAGAGGCCGAAACATGAATACAACGATGTTGAAAAACATGACATTGAATCCAGGTATTGATTCCCCCAATCATGCCTGGAGTAGAACTCCCAGCAGCAGCCATTCAGTCATGCGGAACCCAAAGAATGTCTTTGTGCACCAGACAGTGAAGCATACCCAGGTGGCAGCCTGCCTTCCAGTTGGACAGCAGTGTCACCTGATGCAGAATTGGATTGGAAGCCAGTGAATGACTGCTCACTGGCTTCTACAGGATGTGGATGGGTGGAGCCAGCGCTGCTATTCTATATGCGGGCTGCCGATATTTAAAGGTGCAGTGGGCCTGTGAAAAAGCCTCAGGGGGCTGCATTTGGCTCGCAGGCCTTAGTTTGAGGACCACTGTCCTAGATCACCAGGAAAGCCATGTGGGAGGAGGAAAGCACTAGACACCAGGCAACTGTATAGGGAAATGAGGGGGGTCAATAGACACCAGGGAACTTTTTAGGGGTGCAAGGGGGGCCGGGACCACTAGACACTGTATAGGGGAGGGGAGGGGCTAGACACCAGGAAAATGTATAGCTCTCAACTACTCCTTTTTCGGAGGGACACACAGTCCCTCTTTGGGAACCCGATCCCTCTGCCCTCTTTCTTCCTCATTTGTCCCTTTCACATCTGGTGTACTGTACATCGATCTGTAGATCTGTGTCTATGTAAATATATGTATTTTTCTACTGAAAATGGGTTTAACTAACTAAACCTTATTCCCATCCTTTCAATTGATATAGTTCTTATTTACAATGTTAATGTAAAGGAAATGACCCAGGAGAGAAAGGACCAGTGTAGTTTGAATGAAAAAACAATATATTGTTCTTATTAAATCTTAATGGTATGTGTGATTAGGGTGTGGTGGGGTGTGATTAGGGGTGTGGCAGGGGCGTGGCCTAAGTGGCCCTCTTTCTTATATCAAAAAAGTTGGAAGGTATGGGAGGGAGGACCACCAGACACCAGGACACTGTATAAGGGAGAGAAGCCACTCGACACCAGGGAACTGTATAGGGGAGGGAAGGAGGCCACTAGACACCAGGGAACTATATAGGGTAGGGAGGACCACTAGACACCAGGGAACTGTATAGGGGAAGGAGGAACAATAGGCACCAGGGAACTGTATAGGGGAAGGAGGAACACTAGGCACTAGGGAACTGTATAGGGGAGTAAGGGGGCACTAGACACCAGGGAACTGTATAGGGGAGTAAGGGGGCACTAGACACCAGGGAACTGTATAGGGGAGGGAGGAGGCCACTGCATACCAGGGAACTGAATAGGGGAGGGGGACCACTAAACACCAGGGAACTGTATAGGGGAGGGGGACCACTAAACACCAGGGAACTATATAGGGGAGGGGGACCACTAGACACCAGGGAACTGTATAGGGTAGGGGGACCACTAGACACCAGGGAACTGTATAGAGGAGGGGGACCACTAATCTATTCTGGGGCACCTAGCTGGCTAACCTATACTGGGGCACTTATCGCTGGCTAACCTATACTGGGGCACCTATACCTGGCTATCTATACTGGGGGCACCTATACCTATCTATCTATACTGGGGACACATACCTGGCTACCTATACTGGGGCACCTATACCTATCTATCTATACTGGGGACACTTATACCTGACTACCTATACTGGGGCACCTATACCTGGCTACCTATACTGGGGCACCTATACCTGGCTACCTATACTGGGGACACCTATACCTGGCTACCTATACTGGGGCAACTATACTTATCTATGCTGGGGACACTTATACCTGGCTACCTATACTGGGGCACCTATACCTATCTATCTATACTGGGGACACCTATACCTGGCTACCTATACTGGGGCACCTATACCTGGCTACCTATACTGGGGAAACTTATACCTGGCTACCTATACTGGGGCACCTATACTTATCTATCTATACTGGGGACACTTATACCTGGCTACCTATACTGGGGCACCTTTACCTATCTATCTATACTGGGGACACCTATACCTGGCTACCTATACTGGGGCACCTATACCTATCTATCTATACTGGGGACACCTATACCTGGCTACCTATACTGGGGACACCTATACCTGGCTACCTATACTGGGGCACCAATACCTGGCTACCTATACTGGGGACACCTATACTTATCTATCTATACTGGGGACACTTAAACCTGGCTACCTATACTGGGGACACCTATACTTATCTATCTATACTGGGGACACTTAAACCTGGCTACCTATACTGGGGCACCTATACCTATCTATCTATACTGGAGACACCTATACCTGGCTACCTATACTGGGGCACCTATACCTATCTATCTATACTGGGGACACTTATACCTGACTACCTATACTGGGGCACCTATACCTGGCTACCTATACTGGGGCACGTATACCTGGCTACCTATACTGGGGACACCTATACCTGGCTACCTATACTGGGGCAACTATACTTATCTATCTATACTGGGGACACTTATACCTGGCTACCTATACTGGGGCACCTATACCTATCTATCTATACTGGGGACACCTATACCTGGCTACCTATACTGGGGCATCTATACCTGGCTACCTATACTGGGGACACCTATACCTGGCTACCTATACTGGAGCACGTATACCTGGCTACCTATACTGGGAAAACTTATACCTGGCTACCTATACTGGGGCACCTATACTTATCTATCTATACTGGGGACACTTATACCTGGCTACCTATACTGGGGCACCTTTACCTATCTATCTATACTGGGGACACCTATACCTGGCTACCTATACTGGGGCACCTATACCTATCTATCTATACTGGGGACACCTATACCTGGCTACCTATACTGGGGACACCTATACCTGGCTACCTATACTGGGGCACCAATACCTGGCTACCTATACTGGGGACACCTATACTTATCTATCTATACTGGGGACACTTAAACCTGGCTACCTATACTGGGGACACCTATACCTATCTATCTATACTGGGGACACTTAAACCTGGCTACCTATACTGGGGCACCTATACCTATCTATCTATACTGGAGACACCTATACCTGGCTACCTATACTGGGGCACCTATACCTGGCTATCTATAATGGGGATACCTATGCCTAGCTATCTATACTGGGGACACCTATACCTGGCTATCTATATTGGGGGCACATATACCTGGCTATCTATACTGGGGTTGGGGGGGGTCACAACTTTTACACCCTAGCACTGGGAGCAATTAAGCCTAGAAACTGCACTGGCTTCCAATGCGCACTCTGCATCATGCATACGAGGGAAGACATGGGGGGGGGGGGGGTCTTATACTCGAGTCGTCTTATACTCACCATTGGCGTGCTGATCCCTCGTCGTGTTCCTCCGATAGCTTCTCCAGTGTATTCATCCATATCCCTCGGCGGATTTGCTTCTCCCTTGGTGATGACATTTTGTAGGGGGAAAGCAGAAAGGGACACCGAGAGCCCAATATAGTGTAGTATAACCAGGCTATGGAGAAAGACAAAATGTGTGCAAGGATGGAACAGATGCACCAATAACAGGATAAAACCATTAAAAAACATTTAAAAGAATAGGTAGTGGTGGACTTGCCTCCTCAGTAAGTAGACACCAAATTGGCACTTGGCAGCTGCACTGACCAGTACTAGTTATTGCTCCAGTTATTGCCTGATGAAGCGGGTTTGATCCTGTGAAACGAGTTGCACTGTGGAGTGTATAAATAATTTCATTGTTGACTATTAAATCAACCAACTCTGTGATGACATGTTCCCTGGCAATCGATGTTGACGACGCCAGGGTCACGCAATGTCATCAACATCTGGCGGCAAACTAATTTTTAAAAAAAAAGTTAGTTAGAAAAAAAAAATGCTTGAAAATTATTTAATATTGACAAGACAACTTTGCTAAGAAATCCTGGGGACATTGAACTCCATAGTCATCAAGACCATAGTCATCAGGGAGAGGGAGCTGCAATTCCCGAGAATGTCAGCAGGTGGTGCACGCGACCTTGTAGAAGTGAATCCTCTGGTACCTTGACTACAGACCAGGTACAATAGTTCTGGCTGAGTGGAGGCAGCCAATCCAGACGTTAGGGAAAATAGCAGCTTGCTAGGGTCTCATCCATGACTCTTGCATCTGACTGTGCTCCTCTGATCTCAGCCTGGACTGGAACCGCAAATCATGGGGACCCAGTGAAATTATGTCTCCCCCACTGTAGGTGGCCCTCTGAGGTCATACCACAAATGCGGCCATCATAACTGCCTTCCTTCCCCTCCCCCCTTCCAAACTTGCCTCGATTCCTCATAACAAGTAAAGCCAATGGTGGCTGGATGGTGAAAGTGAACCAGAGATGAAGCACCCTCATGTATTTTACCATATATATCAGTGGGAACATTAGAGAAAACACCTACCCTGCTCTCTGTTTCATTCTTCTCTGCTAAATCTGCCTGTTATCAGCCCTGATAAGAATCCCCGACTGAGCATTCACTCTGGCTTTGCCCTGAATGATCATAGCTGAGTCAGTCTTCTGTGATGTCTTTTCAAGCCCAAGTCTGCCCCCTTGTGGCTCTGCTTTGCTGCCATTTATCCTCGAAGCAGCAAAGCAGAGCCACAAGGGGGCAGGCTTGGGCTTCAAAAGACATCACTGAAGACTGACTCAGCTATAATCATTCCGGGAAAAGGTGGACTGAATGCTCAGTCAGGTATTTTTATCAGGGCTGATAACAGGCAGATTTAGTAGAGAAGAATGAAGCAGAGAGCAGGGTGGGTGTCATGTTCCCATTGATATATATGGTAAAATACATGAGGGTGCTTTGTCTCTGGTTCCTTAAGGGCTCTGCCTCTGACACAGGAGACCAGGGTTCGAATCTCAGCTCTGCCTGTTCAGTAAGCCAGCACCTATTCAGTAGGAGACCTTTGGCAAGTCTCCCTAACACTGCTACTGCCTATAGAGCGCGCCCTAGTGGCTGCAGCTCTGACGCTTTGAGTCTGCCAGAAGAAAAGCGCGATATAAATGTTTTTTGTCTTGTCATAAACCCCCCCGCCCTACCCAGTGTGGTCAACAATCTCCCCCAATAACAAGTGCAGTTAATCGTTAACAGTGACCAGTGGCCACAGTCCTGAGTTCAAGAGGTTGACAGCAGAGGGGGATCACGTGTTTCTGTGCCTCGAGGGCTTGGTGAACATGGACAGAAATCTTCGGTCTGGCAGTAGCTGACTGAAGAAGCAGTGTCCTGGGTGTGAGGGGTCCTTAGGGATCCTCAACACTCTGGAGCACAGTCTGCTGTTGTAGAGCAGGTCAAGAGAGGGGAGGGATTTTCCCAGTATCCTCTCTGCTTATCTGATGACCCTCTGTAGTTTGTATCTGTCACTGGCAGGGGAACCGGCCTACCAGACCAGGATGGATGTGCAGAGGACAGACTCAATGGTGATGAAGGGAACGCTTGTCAGAAGCCCCTTTGCCCCACCTAATTTTTTCAGTTGCCGAAGGTAGAATTGTCTTTGCTGGTCCTTCCTCTGGGTAGAGGTGGTGTTTGCCTTCCAGCTTAGGTTGTTGTTGGAGATGGTTGTGCCCGGGAGGCGGACGCAGGATACTCTCTCAACCTCACAGGGGCATTTGGGCCAGAGGGCCCTCCCTTAACTACAGTATTAGCTCTCTATTGGTCCTGTGCTCATAATAATCACTTCTTTAGAGACCTTGAATAGTGGTAATCCTTAATAAACTGCTACCCAATACCCATCCCCTTCTTGCACCTCTGACACTGTAATTGCCAATGTTGGTGCGTCGTATCAATTGTTAGGTATAGAGTGCTTGAGGGGCCCCATTGTAAAACTTGCATCGGGGCCCACAGCTCCTTAACTACGCCACTGTCAATTGTCCCAAAATTTCACGCCGTTACTGCTGCACATCAGATCGAGCAAGTCGGCCCTACATCTTGCATTATGTGCGATTGACTTATGCAACCAATTTCGTCCTGCAATTTGTCGCATTGTCGGTCGGGTAGGCACCGAATTTCATCTGATTCAATTATAATAATGGAATCAGATGGTCGATTAGCTGCCAAGTCGCCTGATGTGTGGCTAGCTTTTTACAGATGTATGAGAACAACCTATAATGAATCTCTACACATCTCATTATGTGCACACACCTCCTCCATACACCCAGCCCAGCAGCCGAGTGTGTGCGTGGCAGTGTCCCCATCCCTCCGCAGGAGGGGCCGGGGTGGAGGAGGGAGGGGGGCCGGGGTGCGATGGGGGGAGGGCGGCAGCCAAACTTTCTCTGAGCTCCACTCAACTTTCCAGAAAGTTTTTTTGGCGCAGCTGAGCCCGGCCTCCTCCGGCCCCCATTGGTCTCCTGCAGGAGGAAGGTCTCTCCCCCTCTCTCACTGCAGCCCCGGCCGGCCAGCATTCACCATGACCAGCGCCAGGCACAGGAATAAGACCAATGCCCCGGAGAGCCATGCCCAGCCGGCGGCCAATGACGTGGCAAAGAAGAGCCACAGCAAGGGCAGCAGCAAAGGGGCGCCTCCAGCCCCGGGGGGCAGCGGGGGGACTGTGGTCAAGCTGCTCTCCCTGCTGTTCTATGGGGTGATGGTGGCCGGGCTGCTCTGCACAGGGGGCTTCCTCTATGTCCTGCACCAGGAGATGACCCTCATCGGCAGCAGACTGCAGCACCTGTCCCAGCAGAAGGGCGAGCTGGCCCAGACTGTCCACACTCTCAGCAAGCAGGTAACTCAGCTCTATCACTGGATCTTCATTCATTCTGTACTGAGCACCAGTGCTGGCCACAAAGGGTAAAGGTGGCCATACAACTACCAATCAGCCAACAGACAGATCTCTCTCTGATCGAATCTGATCAGAGAGAGATGAGTTGGCCGTCACAGTCTGATTCCCGATCAATTTCAGTATGAAATATTGCGGTAATCAGCCTTGTAACGCCACCTCGCCCCCAACCACTATCCCCCTAATGTTTTATGCCCCTCCCCCGGGGTGCTCCGTGCAGTTACGCTTTATCTGTGCGAATGCGGAAATACGAGGACAGCGGCGGCGTGACAGGTAAAGGATAACTGCATGGGGGGTAGGCGGCATAAAACATAAACCGTTTCCGTCACGTTCTTCATCTGCAGTTTCCATTGTGGATTTGATCGAGAATGTCAGCCCAATTTCCAGCATGTCCGATCAGTACATGCGACCAATTTCGCCCCATTGATCGACCATGCTTTCGGCTGCAGCAATGTTACAGTCACAGCCATACATAGGACAATACCAGATCCATGAGCAGGTCGAGGACAATTTGAGCCACACACAAGTCTTCGACAATTGTTGCCACGTGCAGGTTGATGACTGTTGTAGCGACTGGCAGGTTGTAGCCATACACAGGCCAACGACCATCAGCTATGCGCAGGTCGACAACTGTTGTACCCTCGTGTAGGTTAATAAAAAGCCACTGTGGCAAGCGATCAATCAAGTAGTAGTGATTGATAAGTTGATCGGTCCTGCATTTCGGTAGTAACAGAAAAGATACAAGGGCTTTGGAGGAGGAGCAATTTTGAATCACAGAGAACGAATCTGGTGGAGAAATCAGTATATGTATGGTCAGCCTTACTGGGGGGTCACTGGGGGTCTGCCACTGACTGAGAGGTCTGCCACTGTCTGAGGGGTCACTGGGGGTTTGCCACTAACTGAGGGGTCACTGGGGGTTTGCCACTAACTGAGGGGTCACTGGGGGTTTGCTACTGACTGAGGGGTCACTGGGGGTTTGCCACTGACTGAGGGGTCACTGGGGGTTTGCCACTGACTGAGGGGTCACTGGGGGTTTGCCACTGACTGAGGGGTCACTGGGGGTGTGCCACTGAGGGGTCACTGAGGAACTGCCACTGACTGAGGGGTCACTGGGGGTCTGCCACTGACTGAGGGGTCACTGGGGGTCTGCCACTGACTAAGGGGTCACTGGGGGTCTGCCACTGACTGAGGGGTCACTGGGGGTCTGCCACTGACTGAGGTCTCACTGGGGGTCTGCCACTGACTGAGGGGTCACTGGGGGTTTGCCACTGACTGAGGGGTCACTGGGGATCAGCCACTGGCTGGGGTGTCACTGGGGGTCTGCCACTGACTGAGGGGTCACTGGGGAACTGCCACTGACTGAGGGGTCACTGAGGAACTGCCACTGACTGAGGGGTCACTGAGGAACTGCCACTGACTGAGGGGTCACTGGGGATTTGCCACTGTCTGAGGAATCACTGGGGATCTGCCACTGACTGAGGGGTCACTGGGGAACTGCCACTGACTGAGGGGTCACTGGGGGTCTGCCACTGACTGAGGGGTCACTGAGGAACTGCCACTGACTGAGGGGTCACTGAGGAACTGCCACTGACTGAGGGGTCACTGGGGATTTGCCACTGACTGAGGAATCACTGGGGATCTGCCACTGACTGAGAGGTCACTGGGGAACTGCCACTGACTGAGGGGTCACTGGGGGTCTGCCACTGACTGAGGGGTCACTGGGGGTCTGCCACTGACTGAGGGGTCACTGGGGATCTGCAACTGACTGAGAGGTCACTGGGGTCTTCCACTGACTGAGAGGTCACTGGGGATCTGCCACTGACTGAGAGGTCACTGGGGATCTGCCACTGACTGAGAGGTCACTGGGGATCTGCCACTGACTGAGGAATCACTGGGGGTCTGCCACTGACTGAGGGGTCACTGGGGGTCTGTCACTAGGGAGAACCTACCAGAACGCCAATGCATTCAAATTAAATGCATGGTTTTATATGAAACGCATGTTAATACGCCATTGCGGTTTGTCACAAAGTCACATAGCTTCCTTGAGGTTTGTCGTGACTTGGAAAAGGTTGGGATTAAATGTCTGTGGTCCAGCTGCAGTCTTGTTACACTGTTCCTATAACAACCAATCAGAATCTGTGTATTGTAACCATCCCATGTAAGTGATTACTCTGATTGGTTGCTATAGGTTAGCACAACAAGAGGCCCTGTAGTGACATGTAGTAGAATGCAGTAAAGAGGCCCTGTAGTGACGGGAGCAGTGCTTTTCAGCGCTGCTAGATTTGGGCGCAGCCAGTGCCGCCATAGACTATACAGGGATGCAGTCTATAGCGACGCTCAGTGAGTAACGTCGGTGCCATCAGAAGACGGAGCCGAGGTTGCTTAAAAATCATAATAATTCGGCTTCCAGCAATCGCTGGAAGACAAATTATTTCATTCCCCCACTATCCATGGCGGCCTGGAGGGGGAATAGTAATTAATTCGGCCCGGACTTGTGCAGAAGCAGGATCAGCCATATAACAGCTGGATCCTGCCCCCACGTCTACCAGCGCCAAATTCAAATGTACTCCTGTAGTGACATATAGCAGGGGGCAATAAAGAGGCCCTGTAGTGATGTATAGCAGAGTGCAGTAAAGAGGCCCTGTAGTGACATACAGCAGAGTGCAGTAAAGAGGCCCTGTAGTGATGTATAGCAGAGTGCAGTAAAGAGGCCCTGTAGTGACATACAGCAGAGTGCAGTAAAGAGGCCCTGTAGTGACATATAGCAGAGTGCAGTAAAGAGGCCCTGTAGTGACATATAGCAGAATGCAGTAAAGAGGCCCTGTAGTGACATATAGCAGAATGCAGTAAAGAGGACCCATAGTGACATATAGCAGAATGCAGTAAATTATCCAGGAAACTTATATTTTAATTTTTCTGGTTTCAGCATCAGAAACACTTCCTATAGATGTATATTGGTATGTAATCCCACTCCCAGTGATACTGAGCCTAGGCTGTTTAACTGTACGGACCCTTTAGAGCATTCTGGGAGACCAGGTATATTTTCTTCTGGCTATAGAACTCTCAGAAACATCCCACAGCGCTGCACCTGCCAGCAGTAAAGAAGCCACCACCTGTGATAAATGTCGGAATGTAAATCAGGGAGAGGAAAGATTTTACAATGGGCAAACACTGACTAAATCATTTACAGATGAATATTGTAAAAAAACAAACAAAAAAAAACAAAGCAATTTTTTCATTTTTGTTTTCACTACAGTTCCTCTTAAATTGCTGCTTGTCCAAATGCTAATTTCCCCTTGAATTACTTATGGTGTCCCTGAAGGTAAAATTAGATTTAAAGTGGACCATGAACTCTTGCACAGAACAGATGGAAAGCATAGATAAATGCACCCTGTATGTATTTACAGAGCTTAGCCTGTCTAATTCCTCCTCATCTTTGTCTAATCACAGGTTGTAATTTGATCTCTCAGCTGTGTCAGCTGGCTGCCTCGGCAGAGCAGCTCTTTTGTAAACATAGGATATTAGCAATATGTCTGCTTCCATGAAAGCAGGAAGTAGACACACTGCAGATTTATCACAGGATATGTATCAGCTGCAACTAAGAAATGTTTTCTGTAAAGGTTATTATGCTGTTGCTTATCTTATACAGCCGAGAGGAAGTTCTGAGTTCAGGTCCACTTTAACCATGCTCTGGCCTGATCCAGCAACCAGCCAGAATTCAGTTGGGTAGGAGAGATGTTTGTATCCATCCCTTGCTTTCCCTCTTCCTCAATTCCAGTGTACTGCTGCACCTGATCACACGATCAATCGACAAACCATCCCAAATCAATCATAAGTTTACCAGTGGGATATGTTGGTCAGTAGGAATGGCAATGTTATGGAGAAGCATGTGAGTGAGCAGTGTGATCAGCTGATAGATTTGTAAAGTTCTGATTTGCTGTGACTACACCCTGGTTTAGCACATGATCATAACCAGCCAATCAGAGCCTTACACATCTATCAGCTGACCAAACTGATCACATGCTTCTCCATGAGTTCCTAACCATTAGAGATGGGAAGTTCGGATCTTTTCAATGATCCGGATGATTCGAATCGGATCATTGAAGAGATCCGGATCTTTGATCCGAATCTCGGATCATTTTACTACCGGAAGCATTCGGGGGTGAAATGAACAGCAGGACAGGTCTGTGGACAGGAGAAGGGGAGGGAGTGGACACACAGAAAAGGGGAGAAGATGGACAGAGGGCAGGGAGTGGACAGAGAAGGGAGGAGGGACGAGCAGAGAGCAGAAATGTTTGCACGTAATACCCATATGCTGCAAATCACATGCTTTACATATATTTCACCTATATGTTCATCTGTACACTTTGAAAGAAAAGGTCGCACAGTGAAAGAAAGCATTCCCAGAAGATAAGTGCAGCTGTTTAGTGCTGAGTGCAGTGCAATCACAGTGCCTGCAAAGTTACTGAGCTGTGCTGAGCCAAAAGCTTCCCATGTGTTCACTGTGCAGCACTACGGAACAGTCCGAACAGACAGCCTATAATGGGCAGTACGTTATAGCCAGTGTGTGTGCTCTACACATATCTGGCAGTGGCACCGATGTCCCCTCTCATCTACCTGTCTCCCTGCAAGGCTGCCTCCCATCCAACTCAGCAATCCACCCTTGCTCTGCTTCCCGAACCCCGCTGCCCGCTGAGAGGGGGCGTGTCGCTCCTGGCCCCGCCCCTTTTACGATCCGAATCACTCATTTTGATGATTCGGATTATCGACTCATAAAATAGATTCGGATCAAAGATCCGAATCGTTCATGATCCGGACAACACTACTAACCATTCCCATCCCTATTGGTCAGTAGATCCTTGGTATGTAGAGAGCTGGCACCAGCTGCATAACGAATATCTATTTCCTTCTCTGTACGGGATGAATGGCTGAGTCACTGAGGCTTACTAATGGCTGGTAGATACACCATGCAATTCTTACTCCAGATCCTATTCAATTGAGTGATGAGATCGATATTCAGATCTGACATTGATCTGTTATATAATGCCTGGTACACATCGTGCAATTGTTGGGTGCATATTCATTCGGCGCCGCTCAGTTCGGCGTTGTGAGACGGCTCTCACTGCTGCCGATAAACTCTGAGGCGGCGTTAAATACTATTCCCCCTCCGAGTTGTCGCAACTCGGAGGGAGATGTAATTCTTGCTGCCATTTGTGAAATTGTTGGAAAAACACATTTCCAAAATTAAAAAACCTCAACGAAAACACATTCGCAATGCAAGGCAAAGAAATGACGACTGCGAGTCTGAGGCTTAGCTACCACTCCACAACGCAATTGCACTCTATGGGATGCAGAGCCTTCTGTGCCCCTTCTCACTTGGGTGATTAGCAGGTGATTCCCGCTAATCGCCGAAAGCGCTAGCTTAACCTATGTCAGTGATCTCAGTGCCGCAATTGCCGTTGATCGCGGGTGTTTTGCAATGAGCGGCAAGCGCACAGTGTGTACCCTGCAGTATTTTGCCGCGATTCAGGAGCGATTGCGATACAGTTCTTTTAAAAGCGCTGATCGCGATTGCTCTGAATTGCAGGAGTATACAGTGATTTTACCACGCTAATTGCTGTAAAATCGCCCGTGCAAAACGGTAGCACTAAATGCTACCGTTTTGTGCTTTTAAGTGTGAATGGGCCCTCACTGTCCATAGGTAAGTATCTGACTTTTTTTTTTAAGGACACCGAGTACCTTTTAAAAAACACAATTTGTACTTACTTGGGGCTTCCTCCAGTCCACCACAGGCCGCAAGGTCCCCTGGCATTCTCCTGTCTTCTCTCTTGGTCCCGCAGGCTGCTCCGTTAATTGGAGACTTCCACCTGAAGTCGCCAGTAAGAGTCCCCGTTGCTCAGGCAACGAGTCGTCATGCTGCCTGGCGTGAGAGTCCTGCGCATGCGTGGTTCAGAGTTAGAGAACCGTGCATGCGCAGGACTCTCACGGCGGCCGGCGCAGTGGAGACTTGTACTGGCGCCGCCGCCTGTGGGAGCGGGAGAGGCCAGGAGGATCCCGGGGTACCTCGTGGCCTACGGTGGGCTGGAGGAAGCTCCAGTATCTCTTTAAAGAAGACCCGAGGTAAGTGTTTTAAGTCTTCAAGGAAACCTTAACTGAGAGGGATATGGATGTTTCCTTTTAAACAATACCAGTTGCCTGGCAGTCCTGCTGATCTCTTTGGCTGGAGTAGTGGCTGAATCACAGACCTGAAACAAGCATGCAGCTAATCCAGTCTGACTTCAATCAGAGCACCTGATCTGCTGCATGCTTGTTCGGGGGCTGTGGCTGAAAGTATTAGAGACATAGGATCAGCAGGAGAGTCAGGCAACTGGTATTATTTTATATCCTTCTCAGTTTAGATTCCCTTTAAAGAGAATCTGTAGCGTTAAAACGTCCCCTGGGGGGTACTCACCTCGGATGGGGGAAGCCTCAGGATCCTAATGAGGCTTCCCACGCCGTCTGCCGTCCCTCGGGGGTCTCGCTGCAGCCCTCCGTACAGCGGTGACGTAATATTTACCTTTGCAGGCTCCTGCGCAGGCGCTCTGGCTGCTTTCGCTCCGAAGGAGGCGGAAATACCCGATCTCAGTCGGGTCCGCTCTACTGCGCAGGCGCAAGTCTCCGGCGCCTGCGCAGTAGAGCGGACCCGACTGAGATCGGGTATTTCCGCCTCCTTCGGAGCGAAAGCAGCCACAGCGCCCCCGCTGGAGCCTGCAAAGGTAAATATTGAATTGAACAGTCGGCACAGTCGCCGGCTGTTCGGAGGGCTGCAGCGAGACCTCCGTGGGACAGAGGACGGCGTGGGAAGCCTCATTAGGATCCTGAGGCTTCCCCCACCCGAGGTGAGTACCCCCCAGGGGATCTTTTTGTCGTTACAGAGTCTCTTTAAGAAGACACAGAGGCATGTCCTTTGCACAATCACATGCCTCTGGGTCTCGCTATGGCTGCCTCTAGTCCCTCCCCCTCCCCTGGGGTCTGCTGTGCCCCCCTGTAAAAAGCTCCCAGCTAGCGACAATCTGCTTGTCGCTAGCCTTCTGTTTACCTGCAGCCTGTCATTCATTCTGGGCTCACCCCGCCTCTGTCCCTGCCGATGCCCGCCTCCGTGAGCTTCCTCCAATTGGAAGCTAAGCCGCGACCCAGAGGGTACCTCCCAGGTCGCAGCTTTGCTTCCGATTGGAGGAAGCTCAAGGAGACGGGCATTGGCGGGGACAGAAGCGGTGTGAGCCCAGAATGAATGACAGGCTGCAGGTAAATAGAAGGCTAGCGACAAGCAGATTGGAGCTTTTTTCAGGGGGGCACAGCAGACACCGGGGGAGGAGGAGACTAGAGGCAGCAATAGACACAGAGGCATGTGATTGTGCAAAGGACATGCCTCTTTGTCCTCCTAAGATTTAAAGCCTCGGGTTCTCTTTAAAGAGAACCCGAGGTGTGTTTAAAGAATGTTATCTGCATATAGAGGCTGGATCTGCCTATAAAGCCCAGCCTCTGTTGCTATCCCAAACCCCACTAAGGTCCCCCTGCACTCTGCAATCCCTCATAAATCACAGCCGTGCTGTGAGGCTGTATTTACATCTGTAGTGTCAGTCTCAGCTGCTCCCCCACCTCCTGCATAGCTCCGGTCCCTGCCCCCGTCCCTTCCCTCCAATTAGCAGGGAGGCAAGGGAGGCAGGCGGGGACAGGAGTTCTGCAGGAGGCGGGGAGAGCAGCAGACTGACACTATAGAGATAAACACAGCCAGCTCTGACAAGCTGTTTGTCAGCAGCACGGCTGTGATTTATGAGGGATTGCAGAGTGCAGGGGACCTTAGGGGGGTTTGGGATAGCAACAGAGGCTGGGCTGTATAGGCAGATCCAGCCTCTGTATGCAGATAATATTCTTCAAACCCACCTCGGGTTCTCTTTAAAGAGAACCCGAGGTGGGGATCGTACAAGCAAAACTATACACAGAGGCTGGGTCTGGCTATAGTGCACAGCCTCTGTTGCTAGTTGAATCCCCGCTAAGTCCCCCCTGCGCTCCGCTCTCCCCCATAAATTACAGCCACGCTGGCGACACGCAGCGTGTCGCAGCGGGCTGTATTTACCTCACTAGTTTCACTCACGGCGCTCCCACGCCTCCTGCAGAGCGCCGGTCCCCGCCCACGTCCCTTCCCTTGCCGCTGATTGGAGGGAAGGGACGCGGGGGGAGCGGCGTGAGTGACATTAGTAAGGTAAATAGCGCGGCCGTAATTTATGGGGGAGAGCAGAGCGCAGGGGGGACTTCAGGGGGATTCAACTAGCAACAGAGGCTGTACACTATAGCCAGACCCAGCCTCTGTGTATAAATTTCTTTGTACGATCCCCACCTCGGGTTCTCTTTAAAAAAAAAAGTCTGATACTTTACCTCTGGACAGGGAGCTCTGCATCCTATAGATTGCAGTTGCATTTTGGAGTGTTAACTAAGCCTCATACTCGCGGTCGACCTTTCTTTTTTGCCTTGCACTGCAAATGCGTTTTCGTTCATGTTTTTCTTAAAGGTGCTCAGTGTTCCTTTAAAGAGGAACTCCAGTGAAAATAATGTAATAAAAAAAAAGTGCTTCATTTTTACAATAATTATGTATAAATGATTTAGTCAGTGTTTGGCCATTGTAAAATCTTTTAAATCCCTGATTTACATTCTGACATTTATCACATTGAGACATTTTTACTGTTGGCAGGTGATGTAGCTGCTGCATGCTTTTTTGGCAGTTGAAAACAGCTGTAAACAGCTCTTTTCCCACAATGCAACAAGGTTCACAGACAGGAAACTGCCAGGAGTACCACGGTCCTCAGAGTTTCTTGTGGGAGGGGTTTCACTACAATATCAGTCATACAGCGCCCCCTGATGGTCTGTTTGTGAAAAGGAATAGATTTCTCATGTAAAAGGGGGTATCCACTATTGGGATAAAGTTCAATTCTTGGTCGGAGTTTCTCTTTAACCTCCTTGGCGGTATTGACGAGCTCAGCTCGTCAATGACCGCCGGAGGGCGCCGCTCAGGCCTCACTGGGCCGAGTTTGATCATTTTTTTATCGTGTTACTAACGATCGCCGCTGCTCGCCGCCGATGCGCCGCTACCCAACGCGAAAGAGCGCAGACCCCGTGCACAGCCTGGCCAATCAGTGCCAGGCGGCGCTGAGAGGTGGATCGGGACTCCCGGTGATGTCACAACGTCGATAACGTCATCACGATCGTCGCCATGGCGACAAGGGAAGCCCTAAAGGAAATCCTGTTCAGAACGGGGTTCCGGAAGGGCTTGATCGCTGGCGGCGATCGGAGGGGTGGGATGGAAGGAGCAGGGAGGGGGAATCATGTAGCTAGCGCTAGGCTAGCTACATGATTTAAAAAAAAAAAATACAAATAAAAACCGCTGCGCAGCCACCCTGGCAAAATAAATAGAACGCTAGGGTGGTTAAGTAACTAACTTCACATTTAATTAAACAGTACCAGTTGCCTGGCTGTCCTGCTGTTGTTCTTTGGCTCCAGTAGTGTCTGGTAAAGCTCTGACCCGCTGAGGTCTCTGAGCTGTGACGACAGTGGTTATTCATTTGTCTCTGCCAACCCTAAGAGAGACAATACAAGGTACAGGACATTTGACAATTTATTTTGTTTGCCTTTAGTAATGCCAAGAAATTCATCGCCGCTCAGACTGGGTCAGAGCCTTAAAGTACACCGGAATGAAGCAGGATATGGAGACTGCCATATTTATTTCCTTTTAAACAATGCACATTGCCTGGCTGTCCTGCTGATCTCTCTGGCGTCAGCAGAGTCTGAATCGCACACCTGAAACAAGCATGTGGTCATGCAGTCACATATCAGTCAGAAACATCTGATCTGCATCTATTGCTAGGTTCACACAATACAATTTTTTGTCAGATTTACTGCCAGATCGATTATTTTCAATTGGTCTGATCTGATTTCTGATCGATTCTCAATAGCATTGAACGGAAAATCTGCCAGAAAATTGTATCGTGTGTACCGAGCATTAGGCTAAAAGTACGAGGCTGACAGCACAACAGGCATGATGTGCGTTTTTATGTCTTTGCTGCGTTTTTGGTGCAGTTTTGTATGCGATTGCGCTTCCTTTTTTTTTTTTTGTGTGTGTTTCACAATTGCGTTTTTTATTTATTTCTCTAGTCAAAAGAGTACAATACAGTAACATTTTTCCCCCCAAAAAAACACATTCCTCTGTGTCTCCATTGAGATGCATTGAGGGGAATTTACGTGCCTTTTTGAAAACTATGCACGCGTTGTGCGTTTTCAAAAACGCACATATATGCATTTTTACATGTAGCCCATTGACTTTCATTGGCGGCAAAAATGCAGGCATTGCTGCCTAGTGTGCTCCTAGCCTTAAGGTGCCCATATAAGAGGCAGATCTGAACGAATATGGTCAGAGAGACATCTGTCGCCTGCCCATACACCCTGCAGACCGATCCCCAATAGATCTCCGCATCTGGAAACAACTTAGTGATTCTGCGTGCCTGACACCCCATCCCCCCCCCCCCGGTACCCACGCTCTGTAAATTTTTGCCTTTTCCACTGGCACAACTCCCAGCATCCTTTGCTGTCACCGCAAGTGCTGCACCATGTGGCACATTTCTCGTACAGGCACTCTGTAACGGGGATGACAGCGCATGCAGCCGGGAGACACGTCAGCAGGGCAGATGAGACTTTACAATGCAGCGGCAAGGGGGGGGGGGGGGGGAGGCAGGGCCGGGGGTCCGTCACGTACGACAGTTGTCATCATATATCATATCAGACACCGTTACTGCCAAGCACCTGATCAAGCACCTGCGACTGAGATTCTCCAGCGTCTCCAATCAATCCTTTCAACCAACTTCACCCCGAAATCGATCCAAAGGGTGGTCACTTTTATGGAACCAATTTTTTCCCACAATTTGATAAAACGATCAAATCGGAAGGTCCATCGGGCAGCAATATCTATGTATGGCTACCTTTTAAGACAGAGGATCAGCAAGACAGCCAGGCAATGTGCATTGTGTAAACAGAAGTTATTAATTCAGCCGACATACCCCTCTCACTTCATGGCATTGATTCATTAAGACACATAGCATGCTTTATCAGAGATAACACGCCTTATCAAAGTTAGCACGCCTTATCAGAGTAGCACAGGGAGCGCTACAAACTTATGCCTGCTAATTGGCAATGACGAGAGCTTCACTCCTCCTGCCCTGAGCCCCTGCGGGTTTGTAGCGCTCACTATGCTACTCTGATAAGGCGTGTTAACTTTGATAAGGCGTGCATGTCTTAGTGAATCAAACCCCAGATGTGCTTTTAAAAAGCAGGCTTGAACTCAGAACTTCCTCTCTGCTCTAAACGATAAGCAACAGCATAATAATCTTTTAAAGAAAAACATGTCTTTGTTACAGCTGATACACATCCTGCCATGAATCTGCAGTGTGTCTACTTCCTGCTTTCATGGAAGCAGACAAAGGGTTAACGTCCTGTGTTTACAAATTAGCTGCTCTGCTGAGGCAGCCAGCTGACACAGCTGAGAGATCAAATTACAATTGTGACTAGCCACAGATAAGGGGGAATTAGACAGGCTAAACTCTCTAAATACATACAGGGTGCATTTCTCTGTTTTCCTTCTATCCTGTGCCAGAGTTCAGGCCCAATGTCTCATTTTCCCTTGCCGTCCCCATTTGCTGTCACAGCTCTGCACATAACCTTTCAGCAAAGGTATTTTTGGATCCGACGTAAAGAAGGTTAAGTGTACAGGGGGGTGTATTTCTGTACATGCAACTAATGCTAGGAATGAATGGAAGAGGCCCCTCCCCTCAGGGCTGCTGTGTGCAGATGGCCTGTCACTTATAGGGGGGCAGAGAGCTGGCCCTCCCCAGGATTGCAGTCAGTGCAGTGCACACACCTGACCTCATACCAGGCTATAGAAAGTCAGCCCTGCCCAGGACTCCTGAGGCTCTCTGTGTTGTGTAACTTCTCACAGGAGTGTCAGGACGACACCCTGCAGCTTCTTTGTCTTATACAGGAAGTCTGAAGTGTGTAAAGTCACAGCGTTCTCACAGTGTCACAGTAAACATGTGGTCAATGGGCTGAAGTGTGCCAAATACAGTACATGGTGGCTGGGATATCACCAGGGCCCCTCTGGCAGCAGCTAAACGTGATCGCTTGGGCATCCCAGCCAATGAGGTTTCTGTTTTAAAGGATCCGCGGTGATTAAAAAACAAATCTACTCACCTGGGGCTTCCTCCAGCCCCTGTCCTGTGCCCTCGCCGCAGCTCCGCTTCCCGCTGGTGGCCTGGGGTCCTCTCCGGTGCAAGATGCCCACTGCGTCTGCGCGAGCGGCTCTCTGCGCTGACGTCATCCGGACTGTACTGCGCAGGCGTAGTACTTCTGCACCTGCTCAGTACAGTCCGGATGACGTCATTGCGACTCCGAGAGCCGCTCGCTGAGGCGCACTATATGCCAACATAGCGAGGTCGGCATCTGTACCGGAGGGGACCCGAAGCCAGCGTAGCTGCGGCGAAAGCACAGGACGGCTGCCAGGGGGCTGGAGGAAGCCCCAGGTAAGTAGATTTTTGTTTTTTTTAAAGGGAACCTAAACTGAGAGGGATATGGATGTTTCCTTTTAAACCATACCAGTTTCCTGGCAGTCCTGCTGATCTCTTTGGCTGCAGTAGTGGCTGAATCACACACCTGAAACAAGCATGCAGCTAATCCAGTCTGACTTCAGTCAGAGCACCTGATCTGCATGCTTGTTCAGGGGCTGTGGCTGAAAGTATTAGAGACACAGAGTCAGCAGGAGAGTCAGGAAACTGGCAGTGTTCTTCCCAGGCTGTTTTAGCTGGATGCTCCACCCGGCTAGTTTTGGTGAGCACCCGGCTGTCATCGGCTCACCACCTCCTATTCTGTAAGCAGAATTGTGAAGAAAGGCACCGGCCCTGCATTCTCTCATATCGCCCCACCCGGCTACTTTTTATTGCTACCCGGCTGGAAAAAAAATCTGGGGAAAACACTGAACTGGTATTATTTTAAAAGGAAAAATCCATATCCTTCTAAAGGTGGCCACACACCATACCGTTTTTTTTTAAATATCTGTTCAATTTAAGAATTGCAATCAATTTTTCTGACTGATTGTAACATTTCAAAAAATTTGACCAATGTACGACGACACACACCTATGTTCACATTGTCCCCAATTATGATAAAAATGATTGGAAACTCTGAGAAAATTGCTAGGGTGTGTATATTAATAAATTGGCAATCCAACACCCACCATACAATCTTTAGAAAGATTGAAGAAAAATATCTGGCATTCCAGATAAATAAAAATCGAAGAAAACGGGAAATCCGTTCGGATTTTTCATTTGAAGGAAAAAAAAGCTTTTGATTTTTTTTCAGGAGATCCGATCGTTTTTATCGAATTGCTGTAAAATCTGATCATTTTGTTGTATCGTGTGTGGCCACCTTCAGTTTGGGTTCCCTTCGATCCTCATCAGTGCCTGGCATGGATTAATCAGTCTGAAACAGTCTGTATGCATGTTGGATTATTGTGGCTCTGTAAGATGTTAGTCCTCTTTCCTTCCTTCCCCTGCTGAACTACTTTGACTCTTATGATGGGTACACACAATGTAATTTCCCTTTAGATCCACTGGTAATCTGACCGGAAGTTGTGTACATATCCAAACTGGATTTATTGTCTTAAGTTGTCCATACACTGGTCGATTTGTCATCAGATCGACCAACAGATACTGTAGATCCCTCTCTGATCGAATCTGATCAGAGAGGGATCGTATGGCTGCCTTTACTGCAAACAGATTGTGAATCGATTTCAGCATGAGATCAATCACAATCTGTGGAGCTGCCCCCCCCCCCCCCCCCCCCCATTCATTACCTGATCCGGCCGGCGCAAGTCACCGCTGTCATCTTCTCCATTCTGGGCTCCAGCTTCACTTCCTGTCTGGGGAAGTTTAAACAGTAGAGGGCGCTCTACTGTTTAAACTTCCTGTCGGGACAGGAAGAAGTGAAGCCTGCCGGAACCCAGCAGAGAAGGAGCACTCCCGACCCGCCAGCGATCGAGGGAAATCTTCCGCACGGATGGATCGACGGGAACGTTCGGTTTCGGGTGGAAATCGATCGTTCGGTCAGTGTTTGCGCAACGATTTCACAGAAGATTCTATCGCAGTGATCGAATCTGCTGTATATCGGCGGGAAAATCGTTAGGTGTATGGGCCTCTTAATGGTAACGTCCGAAAATCATTCCTATTTTTGGTCGGGATGCCTCTCTGACATTTTAGAAAATAATCGGTTCAATCCCGTCGGATCGGATGGAAAGTTGCATTGTGTGTAGCCAGCATAAAAAGGTATCTTTGCTGGGAAAGCTAGGTCTACATTTACTCTCTGGTCCCTCGCAGTAGTTTTGTTTCTCTCCAGAGTGCCCTCCCAAACATCGCTGACCACAGCTACAGTCTAGGGCTGCCACACATGTGCGCGTACATCCATGCGTTTTTCTCCATCGCTCTCCTATTGCCAGGAGCACTCTGCACTTTTAACCACTTGATGACCGTGGGCTTAAACCCCCTGGCTATTTTTCACTAATTAGGCCACTGCTGCTTTGAGGGCTCGCTGCAGGGCCATACAACTCAGCACACAAGTGATTTTCCCCCCCTCCCCCCCCCCCCCTTTCTGCCCACCAACAGGCTCTGATTAGTGGTGCAGTGTTTGTTTTTACAAATATTTGTGTTATATTTTTAAATCTATTTTTTTATATTTTTACTACCCACCCTCCCTCACCCCGCCAGCCAATCAGCACGATCGACTTTCTAAGCATCAGCCTATGAGAGCCGATTGCTCTCCTGCCTCCCAGGGGGGCAGCAGTGTCACACGGCTGTCCCCAGTACCTGGCCTGGTGCCCCTGTGGGTGGCAATATGTGGGTCGTACCACACGCACCCTTAAGGAGCGTATGGGGGAACACACGCGTAATGTTAAAAAAGGTTTTCAAAATCATAGTTTATCTGCACATTTTGGAGAAGAACATTCTTGTGATGCTAGTCTATTATCTTTTTGTGGCATATATAAATTGATCCCAAACTGGAGGGGATGTGATAGGTTAAAATCCATCTCCCAGGAGGAGACCAGATGGATTTATAATTTGGGTACTTTAACCCCGGGTGGGCTGAACATTGATGTGGATATTAAGTGTTTTTTGGGGGATTAGAATCCCCATATGCTAATTCCTATGCTAATTCCTATGGTCGTCAGGAAAAGTTTTAATATTTTGTATATTTTAATGTTATACTGTAAGCGGAGTTTCCTCTGTTGTGTTGGGCAAGGTTTTGTAATATTATTGACAGTTATGGGCTGTGGGGATATTGTTGTGGATGGTTTTCTTTTTCTGCCGCCTGTATATATAAACCTTTTGACACGCCGCGCTGGGATTGATCTGCGTCCCCACTCGTAGGTTGGAGTGGTGGAACGCTTCAGTGGAACGCTGCGGCGCCATGTCTACATGTGAGGGGAACGTAGGTGTAGGAGGGGCTGCCGCGTGAGGCCTGATGATTGGCTCTCGTGGCGTGGGGAGGAGGGGAGCACTTGGGAGGGTGGAGAAAGGCGCCATGACGCTAAGGGAAGGTAGATTTGCATAAAAGGATGTTTCTCCGCACAGTTCCCCAGCCTCTGATGAGTCATTATGACGAAACATGTAAGGCGGGGTTACTGATGCGGAAGAAACAGCTGATCCACGTGGGCAGAGCGGCGTCCTGAGCAGTGGGATAGCGGGAGTGCACACCGTATCGTACTCAGCAGAGGGACTACAAGTGCCAGCCGGGGCCCAACAAAACGGGGGAGAGCCCGTATCAAACAAACTCTGTGCTTTTTTTAAAAGAAGGAAAATTGTAAGTGCAATCTTTTTTATATAAAAATAAATATCGCTGATTTTACACTATGTGAGGCATTTGTTTTGAGGTAACAAGTGCATGGAAGTCGGCATCTAATGTGAAGGGGAAAGTATAGGAGAATCAGTTCCGGTGGTGACATACAGCAGATCGGTGTGGTGGGGGACGGCCCGAAGTGTCCCAAAGCGCTGATAGACCTAATTGAGGTCTGTCTTTCTGGTGAGTGTCTGCACACCGGGTGATGGTGGAGGATAGATGAAGATAAGAAGTTATTATATTGTGATCCTCAGATGCGGACTCAGCGGTTGATGCCTCTTTATGCAAATTTAATCACATGAACTTGGTTGTGTAGCGCCATACCTTCTGTTTTAAGTGTATAAAGGTGTGACCAGAAGGGGCAGCTTCAACTTTTATTGCTGGACTCTATATTTTAGAACCTTGTATGTGTGAGGTGTAGCGCTAGACTCCTTATGTGAACTGTCCCCAGTACAGCGCTGCTGTAGATCGCAGCGCTGTACAATGTAAATAGATGGTTTCACCGTCTAACAGTCTCCTAGCAGCGATCGGTGATGGGAGACTGATGGCGGAGCGGAGATGTGCGCACATTCTCCTGCAAATCCCCGCCCCAGGACTACACGCCAATTGGCGTTAGGAGGTCCTGGGGCTGCCGCCATGTCCACGCCGATTGGCGTGGAGCGGTCTTTAGGTTGTTAAATTGCGCAAGCGCAGAATGCTCCTGGCAACGGGAGCACATTTAAGAAAGTATTGTGGACATGCCCATGCATGCACAGCAGCCCGCCTGTGGTCGGCAATGGAGGGCATCTGAACTGCAGCGAGAGAAGTGATAAACCTCAGGTAAGCCCAACTCACCCCCCTCCAAAGCTCAGATATCCTTTAACCGAGTCATTAATCATATAGTGCTACCCCCTATAGTACTTACCTGAGGCTTCCTCCAGCCCCTGGCAGCTACTATGTCCCTCCCTGCATCTCCGCTCTCTGCCGCTGGCTCCCGGTCCCCGAAGGTGCGCAGGACGACCTCCAGGTCACCCTCTACTGCGTCTGAGTCTGGGGTCTACTGCACAGGCACAGTAGTTCTGCGCCTGTGCAGTACGCTCCGAACCACGTGGAGTTGATTGACAACGGCACTCATGCAGACGCAGTAGAGGACGTCTGGCGAGGCACTATTGTGAACTGGGAGCCAGTGGCGGAGATGCAGCGAAGGACATAGCGCACAGTGGGTAACTTTGGCGCCGTCAGAAGACGAAGCCGAAGTTACATTTAAAACACTGTAATTCGGCTGCAAGCAATTCGGCTGCAGCAATAGCTGGAAGCCAAATTACATCATTCCCCACCATTCACGTGGACCTGGAGGGGGAATAGTAATTAACGCCACCGGGACTTGTGCAGGAGCAACCATATAGCGGCTCTATCCTGCGCCCAAGTCTCCCGGCAACGATTTCATAGGTATGCCCGGGTAAGTAGTATGGGGGCTAGCACTATATGATTGATTGACTCCTTTAAGCCTGGTGTACACAAGTTTGATTGGCCAATCACTTAACATAATAGGGCTGCCAGTCAACTGGTATTGTTTAACCTCCCTGGCGTTCTGGGTAATGCGTACATAAGTACGCATTACCGGTTTTGTTAAATATTTTTTTTTCCTTGCTGTAGCTAGCGTATTGCTAGCTACAGCAGTACGCCATGCCGTCTGCATCCACTCTCCCAATCCCCGCCGGCCATACTTACGCGACCGAGATCCCGCGAGAAGCGTGACTTCCTATCGTCGCTTCTCCCGTCGCCGTGATGATCGGACGTCATGACATCATGGGGAGCTCCGATCCTTCCCATTGAGCAGCCTGGTGGTGATTCGCCAGGCTGCGCTAGGCGTCTCGGGGGGGGGGGGGGGGACAGCCCCTTTAGCGGCGGGTCGGCGGGTAACAGTGGCGATCGGACAGAACATGTAGCTAGCACAGTGCTAGCTACATGTTCTGAAAAAAAAAGTAAGTAAAAAGACCCTCCAGGGGCTGAGCAATCCTCCTTGCCGTACATGGATGAGCTGAGCTCGTCCATACCGCCAAGGAGGTTAAAAGGAAATAAATATGGCAGCCTCCATATTCTTCTCACTTCACGTTCCTTTAACTCTGAAATTATCGTGCAGAATGCAGATGTAAAAGAAACCATGATGAACTGGTTCATTCACAAGTTACAAAAGCAACCATGCACGAAGATTGCATATAGTTCTTTCGTGAGACGTTTGACGTCTGACGTATCGTAATTATCTGAATCTCTTACCTGCTGTTGCCTGAGGTCATTTTGTCAAGAAAATCAAACCTCCAACAATGAGATTGTTCCACCAGGGCTGGGGGTGCTTCTGAAGATCAAACAACAGTCTAGAGACAACACAAAAGACTTGTTCTCTGGTTGCTATAAGCCGTATTGATAGGTAACCATCACCAAGGTGACAGTCGTCTCCGGGCAGAATTAATTACAGACCACTTGATGGCTTGGAAAACCGAGATCCCTTATTGTTCCAACAGGACTATAGACCTTGCTATGTGCACTGGTGCGCAAAGTCATGAATGAGCGAGTTTGGTGGGGAGGATCTTGATTGGCCTGCACAGAGTCCTGACCTCAACCCAATAGAACACCTTTGAGATGAATCGGAGTGGAGACTGTAGGTGAGGCATCAGTGGCATATCTACAAATCATGGAGCCCCCCTCCCCAGCAAAACTTTGATGAGCCCTCTCATCGTTCACACCGCTTCCCTTGCCTCCCCTTGTGGCCCTCACAGCCTTGGGGCCCATCTCACGAGGTTCATAAAACAAGCGTGGCCATTACACACCCATAACAAGTGTAGCCACACAAACACCTGATCTGATGTTTAGTCCCCTGTGTTGGAGGAAGGGAAGGTTAGTAGTCGGGGCCCCCCACAACTCTGGGCCCCCCTGCGATAGCAGGGGCTCCTCCCCACTAGTTACGCCCCTACCAGGCCTTCTCTTCCAACATCAGTGCCTGACTTCCTAAATGCTCACCTGGATCAATGGTCAATCATTCCATAAACTCCCTTCTAAACCTTATGGAACATCCAGGAGAGTTAAAAATGTTACAACTGCAAAAAGTTGTCCAACTCCATATTAACGTAAATGTGAAGCAAGCTGAGAAATAAGTTAGATACCGATGCAGAGGGAAGGCTCTGTATCCCATCCCTGTCCTCTCTCCGAGGTCTCGTTCCAACAGTGTTTCCCGTTTGAAATTCCTTCTTCTGAGAGTCCTTCTGAAGACGGGTGGCTTCCTAGTGCGCAGTATGGACTCCCTGGTCTTTAGAAGAACTTGGGGAGGTGAGGACTACCGAAGCCTTCATGAGGACTCACGAAGGTGTTTTCAACCAGTTGGTTGAATAACTTGGATGGTGGGAGACAGCAGTGGAATGAGTGATCCAGGGCCTTCCCCTCTACATAGGTATTCATTTTTTGTAGGTGGCTTCAGTATTATTTCAACAGCTACAGATTAAGAACAGTATGTCATTAAAGTGTACCTGTAGTCAGATACCTTCTTCAGTAGAGGGAAGTCTCTGGAGGGTCCAGAGGCTCCCCCGATCTTCGTACGCTCTCCCTATGCTGCGCTGGAACCCACAATAATCTTCAAAGTAAATGTCAAAGTTGCTCGCAACACAAAGTGCCGCATTTCTCGGTATATGAGACACACTTTTTCTCCCCCCAAAAATGGGGAGATGAAGTCATTGCGCCTTGTATATCGAAGACAGGGAGTCCCGACTTACGAACCGCCGACCCGCCGCGATGTTGGGGACTACCTGTATTGTCCCCCATGTCTCCGCTGCCCCTTGTGTATCCTGCTCATCACCGTGTATAACTATCAGAAGCGGAAGCACAGCTCACCTCATTTATGGCTCCAGCGGCGATGACGCAATCAGCAGAAGCCGGCACTAGGGGAACAGTGAGGAAAAGGAGAGATCGCCCCTGGATGAGGTGAGCAGTGCTTCCGCTTCTGATAGTTATACACGGGGCAGAGGAGGACACTTGGGGGATGCAGGAGGACACTATAATTTGCGGAAAACGCATGCATGAGAGGCTCTGTGCTACTGTGCAGGTGCAAACCCACTGGAGCATGCGCTGTGCTTGTATGCAAAAGGGGGTGTGGCTTCGAGGATGAAGAGGGTCTTGGCCATTAGCGGAGGGGTCATGGTGGTTCAGGGAAGCCTCTGGCATGTCCAGAGTTGTCCCTCTCTTGTGGTAAGTATCCAACTTTTTGCCCCCTTGATTACAGGTGTACTATAAAGTTTGTGTGTGTAAAGGGCTGGCATCCCAAGCCCTTCAGCAGTATAGTGTAGGTGAGTATAGAGGGGGATTTTGGGTGTGAACAACCATCTTAGGTCAGTTACGGCTGCCAGTGTTTTGGGATATACAGGTGAAACTCGAAAAATTTGTGCAAAAGTTCATTTATTTCAGTAATTCAACTTAAAAGGTGAAACTAATACATGAAATAGGAATCATTTACTGGTGTTTTGGGTTAATTGGCTGATTAGAGTCTGACACTTAAGGCTCATACACACATCAGACCATAGTCTTTTGAAAATGAAAGATCACAGACCAATTTTACCCCCTTCCATGTAGTATGAGAGCCATACCTACACTGTCTATTTTATGGAGCTGAACTCCCCATCAGACAGAAATATTTGCAAGTTGCTGAACACAAAGATCCTGTACAGACACAAAAGATCAGTATCTGCAAAAGATCTGTTCCTGCAAAAGATCCGTTCCTGCAAAATGCATTCCTAGTCTATGATATCTGCAGATCATCATACACACCTTGCTTAACAGACATTCATCTGCAGATCAGATCCACCAGGATGGATTTTCAGATCTGCAGATGATTGTCTGATCCGCAGATGAATGTCAGTTAAACAAGGTGTGTATGAGGATCTGCAGATATCATAGACTATGAATGCAATTTGCAGGAATGGATCTTTGGCAGGAACAGATCTTTGGCAGGAACAGATCTTTTGTGTCTGTACAGCATCTGTGTGTGCAGCATCTTGCAAAGATTTTTTTCTGATGGGGAGTTCAGCTCCATAGAAAAGAGTGTGAAGATATGGCTCTCATACTACATGGAAGGGGGTAAGATTGGTCTGTGATCTTTCATTTTTCAAAGACTATAGTCTGATGTGTGTATGAGCCTTTAGAGCCTAGAATATTGAACATTTTCACAATATTCTAATGTGCTGAGATTTTGATTTGGAGGTTGTCTTAAAGTGGATCCGATATAAACCTTTACTCATTGCAGAATTGTGTTCCTTTCATATAGTTTATAGGTCATTCCTCAAGCCAAATACTTTTTTTGTTTTGTTTTAATACTCTAATCCCCTGTCATGCGGACCAGTGTTTGTACTCTAATTCCCTGTAAACTAAACAAGCCTCGCCCACAGCTTTTCAGAGAGCCTTGGCACTCAGTCCCAGGTAGCAGGGGCTTATGGGAGCTCAGTCTGGGCAGGAGGAGGAGGAGGTTACTAGCCATTGATTTCAGAGGCGGAGGAGAGGGGACTGAATTTACACAAAGGCAAGCTGATAGCATCTCCAGCCCTCAGCCTGTGACAATGTGACAAACAGAACATGGCTGCCCTCCTTGTATCACAGCAATAAATAATCATAAACTTTTGAAGCTATTTGCAGCTAGATTTGCTGTCTAAACTTTAGATAAGATATATAGACAAGTTATTTGTTATAGTTACTTTTTCATCTCAGATCCGCTTTAAGCTGTAAGCCATAATCATCAAAATTATAAGAAATAAAAGCTTGTAATATCTCGCATCGGTATTATTTAAAAAAAAAAAAAAACACGTGCACGCCATAGACTAACATGACTTCCGGGAAGATGCAGATCGCCTGCTAGTCGATGCATTGCTGCAGCATTAACGTAGTTCTTGACCTGCGTTGGATGCGGCGAAAACGTCACGTCCGTCGTGTTGTGCTGTAATGTCGCAGTATAAAAGTCTCCACAGACTTTCATTGCTCAGCGGTGGGTTCAGTAAAAATACCACACCGCCTCGGTGTAAAAGGGCACTCAAAGTTCATGTGTGTGTGTAAAGGGCTGGCGTCCCGATACCTTTGGCCATGTAGTGTAGGTAAGTATAGAGGAAGGGTTGTGGGTTGTAGTTATAGAGGGGGAGTTGTGGGTTTATAGAACCAGCTTAGGTCAGTTACGGCGGCAGGTGTTTTGGATATATAAAAGAAAGTGTCGTTAAATTGGGTTTTAAGGCTGTCCCAGTCGAGTGGCGCCACATTTTTTGGCGTTACTAAAGGCAAACAAACTAAATGGTAAGATGAAACAGAAAATGTCCTGTACGTTGTATTGTCTCTCTTAGGGTTGGCAGAGACCAATGTATAATTGTCACTGTTGTCACAGCTCAGAGACCTCAGCGGGTCAGAGCTTTACTTGCAGCTGTTGTTTTCCTGGCAGCGGGACTGATGTGATGCGATTCTGTCTGGCAGCATGGATGCCGGCATTGACAGTGACCTACCAGCGGCAGTAATGGGGGTGCAGAAGAACAGGCCATAGTTACTGGTAGCGTGTTGACAGTTGTAGTTACAGCAGCAGGCTGTGGCTGCTGGTAGTGTGTTGACAGTTGTAGTGACAGTGCAAGGCTGTGGCTGCTGGTAGTGTGTTGACAGTGGTAGTGGCAGTGCCAGGCTGTGGCTGCTGGTAGTGTGACAGTTGTAGTGGCAGTGCCAGGCTGTGGCTGCTGGTAGTGTGTTGACAGTTGTAGTTACAGCGCCAGGCTGTAGCTGCTGGTAGTGTGTTGACAGTTGTAGTGGCAGTGCCAGGCTGTGGCTGCTGGTAGTGTGTTGACAGTTGTAGTTACAGCACCCGGCTGTGGCTGCTGGTAGTGTGTTGACAGTTGTAGTTGCAGTGCCAGGCTGTGGCTGCTGGTAGTGTGACAGTTGTAGTGACAGTGCCAGGCTGTGGCTGCTGGTAGTGTGTTGACAGTTGTAGTTGCAGTGCCAGGCTGTGGCTGCTGGTAGTGTGACAGTTGTAGTGACAGTGCCAGGCCGTGGCTGCTGGTAGTGTGTTGACAGTTGTAGTTGCAGTGCCAGGCTGTGGCTGCTGGTAGTGTGCTGACAGTTGTAGTTGCAGTGCCAGGCTGTGGCTGCTGGTAGTGTGACAGTTGTAGTGACAGTGCCAGGCTGTGGCTGCTGGTAGTGTGTTGACAGTTGTAGTTACAGCACCCGGCTGTGGCTGCTGGTAGTGTGTTGACAGTTGTAGTTGCAGTGCCAGGCTGTGGCTGCTGGTAGTGTGACAGTTGTAGTGACAGTGCCAGGCCGTGGCTGCTGGTAGTGTGTTGACAGTTGTAGTTGCAGTGCCAGGCTGTGGCTGCTGGTAGTGTGCTGACAGTTGTAGTTTTAGCGCCAGGCTGTGGCTGCTGGTAGTGTGTTGACAGTTGTAGTTGCAGTGCCAGGCTGTGGCTGCTGGTAGTGTGCTGACAGTTGTAGTTGCAGTGCCAGGCTGTGGCTGCTGGTAGTGTGACAGTTGTAGTGACAGTGCCAGGCTGTGGCTGCTGGTAGTGTGTTGACAGTTGTAGTTACAGCACCCGGCTGTGGCTGCTGGTAGTGTGTTGACAGTTGTAGTTGCAGTGCCAGGCTGTGGCTGCTGGTAGTGTGACAGTTGTAGTGACAGTGCCAGGCCGTGGCTGCTGGTAGTGTGCTGACAGTTGTAGTTTCAGCGCCAGGCTGTGGCTGCTGGTAGTGTGTTGACAGTTGTAGTTGCAGTGCCAGGCTGTGGCTGCTGGTAGTGTGACAGTTGTAGTGACAGTGCCAGGCTGTGGCTGCTGGTAGTGTGTTGACAGTTGTAGTTACAGCACCCGGCTGTGGCTGCTGGTAGTGTGTTGACAGTTGTAGTTACAGCACCCGGCTGTAGCTGCTGGTAGTGTGTTGACAGTTGTAGTTGCAGTGCCAGGCTGTGGCTGCTGGTAGTGTGCTGACAGTTGTAGTTTTAGCGCCAGGCTGTGGCTGCTGGTAGTGTGTTGACAGTTGTAGTTGCAGTGCCAGGCTGTGGCTGCTGGTAGTGTGCTGACAGTTGTAGTTGCAGTGCCAGGCTGTGGCTGCTGGTAGTGTGACAGTTGTAGTGACAGTGCCAGGCTGTGGCTGCTGGTAGTGTGTTGACAGTTGTAGTTACAGCACCCGGCTGTGGCTGCTGGTAGTGTGTTGACAGTTGTAGTTGCAGTGCCAGGCTGTGGCTGCTGGTAGTGTGACAGTTGTAGTGACAGTGCCAGGCCGTGGCTGCTGGTAGTGTGTTGACAGTTGTAGTTGCAGTGCCAGGCTGTGGCTGCTGGTAGTGTGCTGACAGTTGTAGTTTCAGCGCCAGGCTGTGGCTGCTGGTAGTGTGTTGACAGTTGTAGTTGCAGTGCCAGGCTGTGGCTGCTGGTAGTGTGCTGACAGTTGTAGTTGCAGTGCCAGGCTGTGGCTGCTGGTAGTGTGCTGACAGTTGTAGTTGCAGTGCCAGGCTGTGGCTGCTGGTAGTGTGACAGTTGTAGTGACAGTGCCAGGCTGTGGCTGCTGGTAGTGTGTTGACAGTTGTAGTTACAGCACCCGGCTGTGGCTGCTGGTAGTGTGTTGACAGTTGTAGTTGCAGTGCCAGGCTGTGGCTGCTGGTAGTGTGACAGTTGTAGTGACAGTGCCAGGCCGTGGCTGCTGGTAGTGTGTTGACAGTTGTAGTTGCAGTGCCAGGCTGTGGCTGCTGGTAGTGTGCTGACAGTTGTAGTTTCAGCGCCAGGCTGTGGCTGCTGGTAGTGTGTTGACAGTTGTCAACACACTACCAGCAGTAGTGTAATTTTACCTTATGACGTAATGACATTTAGCAATTCTGGATTTTAGTCATGTTTTACCTCATGAGGTAAATTCTGAGGTAATTCATGAGGCAATTTGCATTCATTTTACCGAAAATAGCTATTCTCATGGAAATTCGGGGGTGTTAACACATAATTAACCGATCAGTTTAAGACCTGCCTGTACCTGGATGTAAAGTCAATTTGTATGTATTTTGCAGTTTTTAGTGGAGTTCCTATTACTGTTTTAGGCCTCTTTCACATTGGGACGTTGCGTTTGATGCGACGTTAAAGTCGCACAACGTGTCCCTAACGCAGCGCATGTAGGTTATGAAATTGGACGTTATTTTGCACTGCGTTATGTGTCTCTCGGTGCGCCGTTTTCGCTGCATACTGATGGAACGAAAACGGCGCAAGCGTTACATTTTTTTTTTAAAACAAAAAACCTTACTGAGCATGTGCCACACACACAACGCAGCAAATGTATTGCTAAACGCACAGCCTGCAGCACTTTCTAAATATTGCTGCACGTTACACACAACGCAGCGTGTGCACTGTGAATGTCGCACAGACTTTGTATTGCTGTGCGTTAGTCTGCGGTATAAAATTTTCGAACGTGCGACTTTAACGTCCCACTGTGAAATAGGCCTTAGTGTTTTTCCTATTCAGGCTGTGTAATAGAGGAGAATGGTAGAAATAAAACTCCAAATATTCACTGGATTTTTTTTTTTTTATATAAGGGATGCCTATAAATATACTTTTCATCAGTTGCTACATAATCAAATACACCTCCCCCCCCCCCCCCCCTAATAAAACATCTTCCAAAGACTATCCTAACTTATGAAAGACAATTAAGGACGATTATTATTTATTTACTGCATGCTTACTGCTGAAATACCTCACGTTTTACCTTACTTTATGTATTTAACTCATGTTTTACCTCATGTTCGGAAATGGAAAAAAATCTTTCGAAATTGCTTAAAAAGAAAGAGGAAAATACCTCATGAGGTATTTTACCTACAAAAAAATATATACCTCATATAGCTACCAGAATTGAGGCCAATGGGATCTTTTTATTGAGATGGTGAAATCACAAAGGCTGCGATGTCATTCAGAGTCTGGCCAATCGCAGAGCAGGACCTGCCGGCGGGTTCCGGAATGCTGTTTTTTAGCCACGGCTTCTCCTGTCACTTCTGATCTATTCTTGGCTCTTGTTGTCGACACAGCAGAGGTGGAATCCTGCAGATCGCTGAAGCTTCCGATAAATGGAAGCTGCGATTCTTTTGTGCTGGGATGGAATTTTTGAGCACATTTCTGATTCATTCTGGGTATTTTGTAGTCTACATTGTTGTTTTGTTTGTTTGTTTTTTTAAATGTTTATTTCTCATTTCAGGGTGGTGGGCAGAGTTGCCAAATCATCACTTTTAAATATTGACAGATCTCAGTTATGCAGGTTCTGGGGCTATATACACAATTGTTAGTCACAAAACCTGTATAATTCATACCTGTCTGCATTTATTTACAAGAGGTACATGGAGGCTTCCATATTTATTTCCGGTTAAACAATACCAGTTGCCTGGCAGTCCTGCTAATCTGCTTGGCTGCAGGAGTGTCTGAATCACACCAGAAACAAGCATGCAGCTAATCTTGTCAGATTTTACAATAATGTCAGAAACACCTGATCTGCTGCATGCTTGTTCAGGGGCTATAGCTGAAAGTATTGCAGGCAGAGGGTCAGCAGGATGGCAACACTGGCAGTGTTTTTTATTTTTTGTGCCCCTTATCGGAAGGATTATTTTTACCCTTAAGCATAGTACCTACTGCAGACTTCCCATACCACTACCTCCCCCCTTGACCCTATCCCTTCTGATCTACTTCAGCCTCACTTCACGGATCTGGCCCCAGTCCTCACTACCATGTTTAACCTCTCCCTATCCACAGGCACCTTCCCCTCAGACTTCAAGCAGGCCACTGTACTGCCTCTGCTCAAGAAACCCTCCCTCGACCCCTCGCTACCCTCCAACTACCGCCGGATCTCCCTCCTCCCCTTCGCCTCAAAACTCCTTGAGCGTCTGGTTCACAAACGCCTGACCCAGTACCTCAATGCCAACTCACTACTAGACCCACTGCAATCTGGATTTCGGCCTGCCCACTCAACCGAAACGGCTCTCACTAAAGTGGTCAATGACCTTGCCTTAGCTAAAGCTGAAGGTAAATACACCATTCTCCTCCTCCTTGACCTTTCAGCAGCTTTTGATACAGTAGATCATCCCCTACTCCTCCAGTCCCTCCAATCCATGGGCATTCACGATCTCGCCCTGACCTGGCTTTCATCCTACCTCTCCAACCGCTCCTTCACGACCTCCTTCAATGAGTCCTCGTTCACCCCCAACCACCTCTCAGTGGGAGTCCCCCAAGGCTCGGTCCTTGGCCCTCTACTGTTCTCCCTATACACATCCTCCATTGGCAAGGTTATCTCCTCCATGGGTTTTAACTATCATCTGTATGCAGATGACACCCAAATCTATCTCCACACCCCTGACATATCCACCACTACCATGGACAAGGTCTCCTCCTGCCTATCTGCCATCTCCTCCTGGATGTCCGCTAGGTTCCTAAAACTAAATCTAGACAAAACGGAATTTATGATCTTCCCACCCCGTTCATCCCTGGACCTCCCAGATGTGCAGGTCACTGTTAACCACACTACTATTCACCCTACCTCTCAAGCCCGCTGTCTGGGTGTCACCCTGGACTCCGCACTCTCCTTCACTCCCCACATCCAAAACCTCACAAAGTCCTGCAACTTCCACCTTCGTAACATCTGTAAGATTCGCCCTTTCCTGACCCCTGCCACCACCAAACTCCTCATCCATGCCCTCATAATTTCCCGCCTCGACTACTGCAATGCCCTTTTGTCTGGACTCCCTAAGACCCGAATAGCCCCACTGCAGTCCATCATGAATGCGGCTGCCAGAATTATCCACTCCTCCCATCGCTTCACCAGGGCGGCTCCCCTCCGTGAATCCCTCCACTGGCTTCCTATCCAGTCCAGAATCAGATTCAAGATATTGTGTCTGACCTACAAATCCATCCACAAAACCTGTCCAACCTACATTTCTGATCTTACTCAGAGATACACACCAAGCCGCTCACTCCGCTCCTCCAATGAACTTCGCCTGACCGTCCCCCGCATCACCCAGTCCCATGCACGCCTCCAAGACTTCTCAAGAGCCGCTCCGACACTATGGAACTCCCTACCTCCACCCATTAGGGCAGCCCCCTCCTTCAACACCTTCAAGAAGGCCCTCAAAACTCACCTTTTCACTCTTGCCTACCACCCCTCACAATTGCTCTAAACCCACAGCCGAACTCTGGTCCCCTACCTCTCGTGTCCCTACCTCTCCCTCTAGATTGTAAGCCTTTGGGCAGTGTCCTCCTCCTTTTGTGTCCTACCTGATCATGCACCTCCATTACTGTGCACCCATGCTATGCATTTGAGTGAACCTAACTTGCCTAACTCCATGCTCCCATCCAGTGACTGACTAAGCATTACCTTGTACTCATACTGTGCTGTGTGATCTGGTTTTCTTGTATTCCTGTATTGTCATATTGCTGTTTGTCACCCCTAAATATTGTCTGTAACCTAAATTAATGTCCAGCGCTGCGTAATATGTTGGCGCTTTATAAATACAACAAATAATAATAATAATAATAGTACACACATCCAATTTGGATTGGCCAATCACTAACCAATTTTGCCAATTCCATGTAGTATAAGTATTCATAGTATTCAAAATCTGTTCGCCCTCATACTACATGGGGGTGTTTAAAATTGGCCAATCAAAATTGGATGTGTGTACCAAGCTTAAAACCTGGTACACACTTTAAATTATGATTGGCCAATCACTGACCAGTTTTACCTCCTCCATGTAGTATAATGGCCAACAGATATTGAATACCATGAGCAGATTGTGTAGGTAAACCTTCATGCCAGATGGAGGTGGTAACATTAGTCAGAAATTAACCAACCGTAATTGAAGGTGGAAACCAAGCTTTAAAGAGAACCTGTACTGAAAATAAAAAATAACCATACACAGGTCATAGTTACCTCTTGTGTAGTCCACTCCTCAATCTCTTTCTCCTCTCCTGTGTCCCATTTGTCCACTGTGATCAATGGAATTCTCCGTCCTCTATTTTGAAAATGGTCATTACCCCATAACAGCTTCCTGTTCAGCACACTGTTAAACTGTAATATCACCCACTTGAGCCATAGGAAAACATGGGCATTACCTTGCACATTCAGTTGTAACTGACAGCTGCTGATATATAACTGTCAGCAACTGGTATATTTCAGTTCTGACAAAATCTTGTCAGAACTGGAAGGGATCACTGTAAGAAGAAAATGGTGAGCTTCTGAGAGGAACTGATAGTGAGGTTAGTATGTAATAATCATTTGCAGCTGTGTTTACTCACTTCAGGTTCCCTTTAAGCCTGGTACACACCAATTATTACTATTTTCCCAATTCTTTTTTATGTTTAGAGCGCGGAATTATGTGGGGTCCCCCCTCCTGAAACTTTTTAACCACTTGTCCCCCATGCAGGCTGGGGTAGCCAGAATGTGGAGCTCCGACCGATTGGGGCTTCACACCCTGACTATACCAGCTGCAAAAAAGGTCCCTTAATGCCGATTTTTGTTCCGGGGTATCTGTTGGGGGGGGGCCCCAGGTTTATTTTGCCCTGGGGCCCCATTGTTGCTTAAACCGGCCCTGATGTTGGAAACACTACGGTAGAGACCCTGCCAGAGGCCTACAATCTAAAGCTCTTATACTACATGAAGGTGGAAAAATTGGTCAGCGATTGGCCAATCAAAATTGGACGTATGTACCAGGCTTTAGAGAGGGCTTTGGCCAGAGTTCTATGTTAAAGTGGACCTGAACTCAGAACTTCCTCTCTGCTCTAAAAGATACACAACAGCATAATAACCTTTAACGATAAACATTTCTTTGTTACAGCTGATACAAATCCTACAACAAATATGCAGTGTGTCTGCTTCCTGCTTTCATGCAAGCAGGCATGTTGTTAACATCATGTGTTTACAAATTAGCTGCTCTGCCGTGGCAGTCAGGTGACACAGCTGAGTGATCACATCACAACTTGTGATTAGACACGTTATTGTGTTTGTGCACGCAAGTGGGGCAAATATATTGGTGGAACCCTACTGTGATAAACAGGGCTGTGGAGTCGGTACAAAAATCTTCCGACTCCTCAGTTTATGAAACCACGACTCCGACTCCAGGTAACCAAAATGGCCTTGACTCCGACTCCTTAGTCTAATATTTAACAGGGCTGTGGATTTTGTACAAAAATCACCCGACCCCGACTCTTCAGTTTATGAAACCACGACTGCAACTCCGACTCCGGGTGCCCAAAATTGCCTCGACTCCAACTCTGACTCCGACTCCACAGCCCTGGTGATAAACACAATTGCCATCATAAAACTAGTACTTTTGTGCAGAGGTAGACTGTTGATGTGTGTAATTTTATAGTAAGCCTGCTTTATTTTGGTTGATGTTTACAAAGATTCCATTCTTCTTCCAGGTCGACATTCTGGAGAAGACAGTCGGAAGAGTTGAATTCATCTCAAAGGACATCCAGGAGAAACAGCAGAGCCACGACATGTCCATCAAGAACAGCGAGAAGGAGCTTGACGTAGTTGGCGTTATCCTTAAGAAGCTTCAGAAGGACCTGTCCAATGTCATCGAGGATGTAAAGGATCAAGGAGAAAGAGATCTGGTCCTTTTTGAGAAAACCATGAAGGAAAAATTCACCGAATTAAATAATTCAATTAACGATGACATAGTCGAGCTTACTGAAGTACAGAAGTTGAGCCAGGAGGAGATCAGCAATGTGAAGGCCAAAATGTCTTCCCTCGGAGACGTAAATTCAGTTACTGCCGAACTGAAGACGTTAAAAGAACTCTTCTCAGAACTAAAGACATCACATAACGCTAAGGAAAAGTCTGTTGAATGGCTAATGAACAATGCAATAAATGCTGAATCTGTTACCGCCAATAGCAATGAAATTGTGGCACTCAGAAGTCAACATGACCTTCTCAAAAGAGATGTTGAGGAGCACTTGGCCACAGTGAAAGAGTTGAAAGACAAGGTAGAGGCAAAGGAACAGTCTGCTGGGCAGGAGTCGCTGGAAAGCGTTCAGAAAGACTTTGAACAACTTTCTACGTCTGTTAAAGAGATTGAAAACAATTACGTGTCTGCAAACAACGATTTGCTGAAAGAGATTGAATCTAATCGAGATAGCGTTGAACTGAGATTGGCACCTTTAGAAGGTTCGTTTGAGGCTTTGAATTCTCAAACGTCTTCTTTTGAATCTTTGAAGGCCAGTTTTGAAGAATACAGCAGGAGGTTAAATGCTGTAGAAGAAACTTTTGCAGGTTTAAAGCACTTGACTTCTGGATCTTCTAAAAGTCCTGAAGAAACAGAAACTGTGGCAAGGCTAAAAGAAGCTCAAGAAACTTTATCCCAAAAGGTTGAAGCGTTGACATCTACCATGGGTAACCTTCCAAACACCACTCCTGACCTTGAAAAATTGCAGGTTGAGGTCAGCAGTGTCCTTGAAAGTCATAAACAACAGATTGAAGACCTGAAGTATGAGTACGACCAGTGGAAGAGCAATCTAGGCAGCAGTGGGTCCTCTGACCAAGAATCTAACGTTGGAGGCTTGAAAGCCTCCATAGGGAAGCTGGAATCAGACTTGACGAGGATGAGGGAGGCCGTGGATAGCTTGGTGGCCTATTCCGTGAAAATTGAAATCCATGATAAAGAATTGGAAACCGTAAAAGAATCCCTTGAAGACCTCAAAGAAAATACTGATAAACTGTTAGTAAAATTTGAACACATCCAAGAAAGTGTATAGCTGCGCTAATTCTGTAGGTGTGGAGAACGTAGGTTCTGAACTTTCTGAACTTGTTCTGATTAAAGTTTTTTTTTTCTGTATTTTTGTTACTTTTTTGATTTGGAGTTTCCTGTAGTGTACGATTTTGTAAACTTTTTTTTTTTTTTTTGTCTCATAGGCCTAGTCACATGAGTTTCCATTAATGATCAAGATGCCCAATAATTAGTGCTGTAGTGAGTATGGCGGAAAATATGCTTAGGACAGGCACAGAGCTGAGTTAGAACCAATCTTATTACCTATCTGCCAAAGGCGGTGGATGACTCAGTTTTCCAAATGTGGTGACTGTGCACTTAAAGGGAACCTGAAGTGAGAGTGGTATGAAGGCTTCCATATTTATTTCCTTTTAAACAATACCGGTTGCCTGGCAGTCCTGCTGGTCTCTTTGGCTGCAGTAGTGTCTGAGTCACACACCTGAAACAAGCAGGTAGCTAATCTTGTCAGATTTTTGTTGCATCTGATCTGTTCAGCGGCTAAGGCTAAACAGGAGAGGCAGAAGATCAGCAGGATAGGCAACTGGTACAGTTTAAAAGGAAATAAATATGGCAGCCTCCATATCCCTCTCATTTCGGGTTTACTTTAAAGCAGTAATTGCAGTTACATAGTTATTTTGGTTGAAAAAAAAGACATTCTGGTACCCCTGGCTGGATAGTGTACTGGTTAAAGAGACACTGAAGCGGGGAAAAAAGATGATCTAATGAATTGGTTGTGTAATATGGATAATTGCTAGAACATTAGTAGCAAAGAAAATATTCTCATATTTTTATTTTCAGTTATATAGAGTTTTTTTTTTTTATAATACTGCATCATTCTCTAATATTTGCAGTTTACACACTACTCAGCATTCTTAATGATTTTACAGAGCAGGCCAGTGAACTTTTGACCTGTCCTCTGGAGAGAAAAAGAAAATACTGTGACTGACAGTTGAGATAACAAGCTTCAGAAGACGGAGCTCTCTGTGACTTTGAAAGTCATGGAGCTCAATGGCTCTTTTGCATAGATAACAACTGGAGTTTCTTAACTCTTCCTGTACTGGAAACAATATTAGACTTATGTCTCTGCTCCTAATGTTTTATTTCATAGCTGTACTACACATACAAATCATTATATCATTAAAAAAATTTGCTTCAGTGTCTCTTTAAGGGCTCTGCCAGGGCCTACACAGGAGACCAGGGTTTCAAATCTTGGCTCTACCTGTTCATTAAGCCAGCTTATTTTCAGTGAGGAGACCTTGGGCTAGACTCCCTAACACTGCTACTGCCTATAGAGTAGGATTGTTGATGGGAGCGCGGCTGCACTGCGCGGACACCTTGCGTCTGAAGTCTGTGGAGGATTTCTCCCGATGTAAATATCTAACTTTTTTTAAATGCTCTATAAATTACCCATTTCCTATGTATCTGTTGCTTACATTAGGCAGTAAAAATCTGATCTATCTGACAGGTTTTGGACTAGTCCATCTCCTCATGGTGGGATTCTGAGGGGTTTCTAAATGTTTACAATGAAGAGAGTAGAGAGTAATATGGATGCTGCAGTATTTATTTCCTTTTAGACAATACCAGTTGCCTGGCAGTCCTGTTGTTCTTTTGATTCTGAGTCACAACCCTTAACAAGTGGTTAAAGGCTCATACACACGTCCAACCTTATGCACAACCAACCGCACAACCACAACATGACCTACCACCTAACGAGTGGTAGGTACGTGCACACACTCCAACAAGTACGTGCACACACTCCAACCAATTAAACAATCAACTCACTTAAAGGACAAAGATAGTGAGAGGAACATTGGAGCTGCCATATTTATTTCCTGTTGATCAATACCAGTTGCCTGGCAGTCCTGCTGATCTATTTGGCTGCAGTAGTGTCTAAATCACACCAGAAACAAGCATGCAGCTAATCTTGTCAGATCATATCTGACAATAATGTTAGAAACACCCAATCTGCTGCATGCTTGTTCAGGGTCTATGGCTAAAAGTATAATGCTGGGTACACATGGTGCGTTCCCGCACTAGATGCGCCGCTCGATTTCCGGCCGCTCAATTATTTTCGAACATTTCTGAGCGCATTTCGATGATTGTTAGGTCGATTCACGTGCAAACTATGACAAATCAACCTAGCGATCCATCGAAACGCGAATCAGACATGTCGGAAATAATCGAGTCGACGCGAATGGACGGGCGCATCGAGTGCAGAGATGCACCGTGTGTATCCAGCATTAGAGGCGGAGGATCAGCATGACTGCCGGGTAAGTGGTATTGTTTAAAAGGAAATAAATATGGCAGTCTCCATATTCTCATTTCAGTTGCCCTTTAAATACTAGGAGTGCAAGCTAAATGACAAACTGCACAACATGTCCGCATTCAAAAACAACAAAGTTGTTCAACTTCTACACATGTAGCCAACCTGCATGATAGTTGGTCGGATTGGTCCACCGATTGGATCTGGCAAACAACAAGACGACCAACTGACAGCAGGTTGTTTGCTAGATCCACCCGGTGGACCAGTCTGGCCAACTACCATGCAGTTTGGCTACGTGTGTAGAAGTTGAACATGAAGTAGAAGCCATAAGGTGCGTACACACGCACTACTTCCGCCAATGATGGGTCCGTCAGACCCTCCTGCTGGGCGAATGTTCAGCCGACAGTAGCATGTGTGTATGCGCTGTCGGCAGACTGATAAGGCTGTTTCTGAACGTCCAGCGGGAGGGTCTGACGGACCCATCGTTGGCGGAAGTACTGCGTGTGTACGCACCTATACACACGTCCAACTGTCTTCCAACAAACCAAGTTTGAAAGATAGTTGGACAGATTGTTGGTACGTGTGTGTATGAGCCTTAACCACCTTAGCGGTATGGACGAGCTCAGCTCGTCCATTACCGCCGCGGTGGATTGCTCAGCCCCTGGTGGGTCTTTTTTTACAATTTTTTTTTAAAACACGCAGCTAGCACTTTGCTAGCTGTGTGTTTAATTTGATCGCCGCCGATCTACTGCTACGCGCTGCGAAGGAGGCCCCCGCCCCCAAACCCTCAGCGCAGCCTGGCCAATCACCGCCAGGCTGCGCTATGTGGTGGATCGGGACGCCCTCTGACGTCATGACGTCGATCATGTCAGTCCGATCGTCGCCATGGCGACGAGAAAAGCCCTAACAGGAAATCCCGTTCAGAGCAGGATTTCCTATTGGGTATGATCGCCGATGGCGATCGGAGGGGTGGGAGGGATGGCGCAGGGAGGGGGGAATTGTGTAGCTAGTGCTAGGCTAGCTACATGATAAAAAAAAAAAAAGGTTAAAAAACCCACCCGCGGCCGAGCGCTGCAAAAACATAGAATGCCAGGGTGATTCATCCAGTCAGACTTGAGTCAGAGCATCTGACCTGCATGCTTGTTCAGGGACTATGGCTAAAAGTTTTGGAGGCAGAGGATCAGCAAGACAGCCAGGCAATGTGCATTGTTTAAAAGGTAATACACATGGCAGCCTCCATATCACACTCACCTCGAGTTTCCTTTAAAAGCACTTACTGATGTTACAGTACAAGATGTGTATAACAACTATGTATATCTGTGAGTTACATATATAACTGTCTCTAGGCTGGAGTTCTATGCCGTGCTATAAAGATTTACTGTCTTTATAAAACCAATAAACATGGGCAGCATGGTGAGGTAGTGGTTGGCTCTCTCGTCTTGCAGCGCTGGGTTCCTGGTTCAAATCCCAGACAGAATCCCATACCTGTCCAGATGGCTGAATTGGCTTCTCCTCCTCTGCCAGCACAATGACGTAGTGGGCAGCGCCAGTGGCGTAGCTAAAGAGCTATGGGCCCCGATGCACGTTTTACATGGGGCCCCCTAAGCACTGCATACATAACAATTGATATAAGAAGGGGATGGGAAACAGCTTGTTAATGATTACTACTATTTAAAGCATCTATAGAAGTGGTTATTACCAGCACAGGGCCAATAGAGAGCTAATATTGTGCTTGAGGGAGGGCCCCTCGGGGCTCCTCTGACCCAAGGGCCCGATATGGTCGCTACCTCTGAAACCCCTATTGCCACGCCACTGGGCAGCACCCTTTCCTTCTTGCCTTGCAGTGCTGGGTTCCCGGTTCGCATACCAGACAAGGGCACTATCTGCATGGAGTTTGTATGTCCGTGTCTGCATGGGTTTCCTCCGGGCATTGCCGTTTCCTCCCACATTGCAAAACCATACAGATAAGTTAATTGACTCCCCCCAAAATTGGCCCCTGACTAAAACCCAATCTACACGATACGATTCTTTGTGCGATTCGATTACATTTCTATTTACGATCTGATTAAATCCGACATGTCCGATTGGGATTCGATTCAATTCGATTTGCCATTGCAAAACGATGGCACATTTCAATTGCATCGAATCCCACACAATACATAGTTACATAGTTATTTTGGTTGAAAAAAGACATACGTCCATCGAGTTCAACCATATGACTATGGTAGGGATTAGATTGTGAGCTCTTCTGAGGGACAGTTAGTGACAAAACAATATACTCTGTACAGCGCTGCGGAAGATGTTGGCGCTATATAAATACTAAATAACTGTAAAAGTGCTTATTGAACTTCAGTCGCTAAATCCAACTGCAAAATGAGTGTGCAAGAGAGTAGGCAGGCTGGCCAACATCTTTGTATAGATCTTTTCTAGGGACTGCTTTTGTAAAATAAATACTGATACTGAAAATCCCCCATGAGGAGCTGAACTAGTTCAAAATCTGTCAGATTTTTACTGCCTACTGTAAACAAAATAGAAAGAAATGATTGATATTCACCATGCAATTTGTTCATATTGTTAGATCCACAATCAGCCTGCAGGTCATCATCTTTACTGCTGGCAGACATGAAAATAACTAGATAGCACCATCTGCCACTATATATAACCACACCCACTAACAATGCGATAGGCTAAAACTTTTTTGTTTTGTTTTTATATAGATATTTCCATGCACAGAGGGGATATACTGGTTGATTGGCAGTTGGAAACAGCTGTTATTTACCACAATGCAATGAGGTTCACAGACAGGATACTGTCAGGATCATGGTCATGACATCACACTGTGGGAGGGGTTTCACCACAATATCAGCCATACAGACCCCTCTGATGATCTGTTCGAGAATAGCTAAAAATTTCTCATGGGAAAGGGGTAGGGCCGGTCTTGTCATGAAGCAAGGTGGAAACACTTGCACCAGACACAGATTACAGGGGCAGCATTTTTGTACTGTGACCGAGGTGAAGAGATCATCATTGGGGAAAAGCAGCTTGTTGTGCTGTGTGAGGACAGTGCGTGAGGAGGGGGAAGGCAGGAGAGCAGCATTGGGGAAAATCAGCTTGTTGTGCTGTGTGAGGACAGTGCGTGAGGAGGGGGAAGGCAGGAGAGCAGCATTGGGGAAAAGCAGCTTGTTGTCCTGTGTGAGGACAGTGCGTGAGGAGGGGGAAGGCAGCTTGTTGTGCTGTGTGAGGACAGTGAGTGAGGAGGGGGAAGGCAGCTTGTTGTGCTGTGTGAGGACAGTGAGTGAGGAGGGGGAAGGCAGGAGAGCAGCATTGGGGAAAAGCAGCTTGTTGTGCTGTGTGAGGACAGTGAGTGAGGAGGGGGAAGGCAGGAGAGCAGCATTGGGGAAAAGCAGCTTGTTGTGCTGTGTGAGGACAGTGAGTGAGGAGGGGGGAGGCAGGAGAGCAGCATTGGGGAAAAGCAGCTTGTTGTGCTGTGTGAGGACAGTGAGTGAGGAGGGGGGAGGCAGGAGAGCAGCATTGGGGAAAAGCAGCTTGTTGTGCTGTGTGAGGACAGTGCGTGAGGAGGGGGAAGGCAGGAGAGCAGCATTGGGGAAAAGCAGCTTGTTGTGCTGTGTGAGGACAGTGAGTGAGGAGGGGGAAGGCAGGAGAGCAGCATTGGGGAAAAGCAGCTTGTTGTGCTGTGTGAGGACAGTGAGTGAGGAGGGGGAAGGCAGGAGAGCAGCATTGGGGAAAAGCAGCTTGTTGTGCTGTGTGAGGACAGTGAGTGAGGAGGGGGAAGGCAGGAGAGCAGCATTGGGGAAAAGCAGCTTGTTGTGCTGTGTGAGGACAGTGCGTGAGGAGGGGGAAGGCAGCTTGTTGTGCTGTGTGAGGACAGTGCGTGAGGAGGGGGAAGGCAGCTTGTTGTGCTGTGTGAGGACAGTGAGTGAGGAGGGGGAAGGCAGCTTGTTGTGCTGTGTGAGGACAGTGAGTGAGGAGGGGGAAGGCAGGAGAGCAGCATTGGGGAAAAGCAGCTTGTTGTGCTGTGTGAGGACAGTGAGTGAGGAGGGGGAAGGCAGGAGAGCAGCATTGGGGAAAAGCAGCTTGTTGTGCTGTGTGAGGACAGTGCGTGAGGAGGGGGAAGGCAGCTTGTTGTGCTGTGTGAGGACAGTGCGTGAGGAGGGGGAAGGCAGCTTGTTGTGCTGTGTGAGGACAGTGAGTGAGGAGGGGGAAGGCAGCTTGTTGTGCTGTGTGAGGACAGTGAGTGAGGAGGGGGAAGGCAGGAGAGCAGCATTGGGGAAAATCAGCTTGTTGTGCTGTGTGAGGACAGTGAGTGAGGAGGGGGAAGGCAGGAGAGCAGCATTGGGGAAAAGCAGCTTGTTGTCCTGTGTGAGGACAGTGCGTGAGGAGGGGGAAGGCAGCTTGTTGTGCTGTGTGAGGACAGTGAGTGAGGAGGGGGAAGGCAGGAGAGCAGCAGTGTTTCATTTGAATTGAATGAAGCATAGTAAATTGTCAGGTGCTGTGCGATCATTCCAAATTGGGAGGGGGGGGCGCATCCTCAAAAGTTTGCCTCAGGCAGCAAAAAGTCTAGGATTAGTCCTGGATCAGCTGCTGATTGGGATGGCGTTCAATCCTGGATTAGCGCTAGTCCACACTCTGCGCTTGGGGACAAAATCTCGCAATTCAGCGTGATTTGTGCTTGCGATTAAAGTTCAATAGAACGAGTATCGCAGCGCAATTACCCCCGAAACGCGTTTGCGATTGAAATCACAAGTGCAGCAGTGTGTATCTATATACATTAGTAGCAGCGCTTTGCTGTTCGCCGGCGATCAGCAAAGCGCTGAAGAATCGCCCAGTGTGAACCAGCCCTTACAGTTCCTGTTTAATGTTTTGCTCACACATATATACAGTTCTCTGGTGCCGGCAGCCTTTCTCTGTAGGCACCAGGGGATGCGTCAGGTGTTATTAGTCCTGGAGAAGTGACATGCTGCAGATCTTGGTTATGTATTCACGTTCCCTCCTAGGTGTGGTGGCCACGCCCGCCCCGCTGCTGCCGCCTGTCTCTGGAAATCACTCTCTGTTGTTATTTGGAGGGGAAAGCAGACTTGCTGCATTTCTTGTTTAAACAACCTAAGTGCAAATCCACCCGGTTAGGCACCACTTGAGCGTTATGCCGGCGATTTCGGCAAAACGCTCAAATGCTATCGCTTTTCAAAGCGCTAGTGTAATTAAAGTCTATGGGCCCGTTCTTACTTGGTTGATTTGCACTAATCGCCGCAAATCGCCCAAAAACGCAAACGCGTCTCCTGCACCATTTTCAGGCGATTTCCCGGAAATCGCGTTTCAGTGCTATAGAAGCGCTAGACGCAATCGGCCAAAAAATCACCACGTGTGAACGGCGATTTTTTTTTTGCGTTAACCGCCAAAAATCGTCAGAGCAAAACTCTAGCAAAATCGCTAGCGTTTTGCGTTTTGTAAGTGTGTGAATGGGGCTTTAGACCAGGAGGAAGCTGCATTTCATCTCTAGTGCTGGATTTACTGGTCTCCTTTTACTACAGAGAAACCGCAAAATCCAACTAAACTCAAAGAGAACCTGTAACCCCCCCCAAAAAAAACCTCTGGGGGAGACTTACATCGGGAGAGGGAAGCCTCAGGGTCCCAATTAGGCTTCCACGGACCCCAACCTCTAAAGCAGGGGTCTCAAACTCAATTTACCTGGGGGGCCGCAGGAGGCAAAGTCAGGATGAGGCTGGGCCGCATAAGGAATTTCACAATCGCAGCGCATCGCCACCTCTGCCCGCCCCTCTTACTCTTCCTTCACAGAGAGGGGCGGGGAGAGGTGGCGATTGACGTCAGGAGGGGCAGAGCTGAAGCTGAAAGCTCTGCCCCTTCCAGGAAATGCCGGCGGATTGCCCCCTGGGCGGTTTGGGGGCTCTGCGGCCCTCGTTTAGCGGCGGGGATGCGGCGGATTACTTGGGAGCACTGAAGCGAACTATGAGGAAGCTTTTGCCAGCAAGGGCCACAAAATATTGTATCGAGGGCCGCAAATGGCCCGTGGGTCGCGAGTTTGAGACCCCTGCTCTAAAGCTTAGAGGAATCCAGCGCTGGCTCCTCCGAATCCTCCCCCGACAAGCGGTGATATACTGTATTTACCTCTCCGGGATCCAGCGCAGGCGCAGTAACGGCTCTCCTTCGTTTGGGCTGGACGGAAATAGCCAAAGCCGATCGTATCCGCTCTACTGTTCAGGCACAAAGGACTTGCACCTGCTCAGTAGATTGGATACGATCGGGTTCCGCTATTTCCGCCTTACTTGAACAAAGAGCCGCTAGTGCGCCTGCGCAGGATCGACGGTAGGTAAACCTTTACCTCGCCTCAATTCTGGGGTTCTTGGCGCTTGAACGGGGGGATAGAGGAGGATGAGGGAAGCCTTGTTATTCTCCAGAGGCTTCCCCCTCCTGAGGTAATTATCCCCCAGAGGTTTTTTTTTACATTACAGATTCTTTTTAACCACTTGACGACCAGGTGTGGTTTTCCTGATCTGTACTGCGTGGGCTCTCCAGCCCGCAGCACAGATCAGGATTATGCCAGGGCGATCAGACTCCCCCCCCCCCCCCCCCCCTTTTTTTTTTCCCCACTAGGGGGATGTCCTGCTGGGGGGGTCTGATCGCCGCCGGCTTGCTGCGCTTTGCGGGGGGGGGGGCTCTTCAAAGCCCCCCTCCGCAGCGTTTTCTGTGCTCCCTCCCTCCCTACCTCTTCCTCCCTGGGCTGCGCAGGACGGATATCCGTCCTGCGCATTGTAGGATAGGCTTCAGACTATCATATGCCGGCCAATCAGAGGCCGTGGATCGCCGATCTGCCTTACGATCTGCGCCGTGTGATGTAAACAGCGGGGATTTCTTCCCCGCGTGTTTACATTTTGCCGGTGAGCCGCGATCGGCGGCTCTCCGGCTGTTCACGGAGACACCCTCCCTCCGTGAACGCAGACGACCAGTTTACGCCAATTGGCGTTAGCTGGTCGTCAAGAGGTTAAAGCTGAGGAGCAAAATAACGTTTATGTAAATGTATGCAGGGTCATTGAGCAGTGGTAAAAAAATAAAAGCAAATCTGAACTTACCTGGGGCTTCCTTCAGCCCCAATTACCCTCTTCCTATTTATCCTGTGAGATCCCTCAACGTTCTCTGGGTACCCTCTGTGGTCCAGCTTGCGGCTCCATTAGGTGCTTGACTTTGGCTGAAGTTGTGCACAACTGTGCATGTCATCATCATCATGCCCGTTGCCTTAAGAGGAACTTCAGCCTAAACAAACATACTGTCATTAAGTTACATTAGTTATGTTAATTAAAAGAGATAGGTAATATAATCTCTTACCCACCCTGTTTTAAAAGAACAGGCAAATGTTTGATTTTATGAGGGCAGCCATCTTTTTGGTTGAAAGGAGGTGACAGGGAGCATGAGACACTGGGGGAGATTTATCAACGCATTACCGACCGTTTTTTCTTCTTAAAGTGAACCTCCGGACTAAAAGTCTACTCAGCAGAACTGAAAAGGCTTGGTGTTTCTTTAACAGTTTCACAGCATCAGAACTTTGTTTTTCTTACCAAAGCATCATTGTATGCTGTATTTTTATCTACGCTCCACCCATCAAAGAAAAAAAGCCCGGGCTTTTTTTCCCTGATGCTGTGCAGAGCATGATGGGATTTGCTATGTTGTTATTCACGTCGCTTAGCAACTGGGAGGGGTGATCAGGACACAGGACAGTTGGAACTGTGTATCATACTCCCTGTCACCTCATTACAACCAAAAAGATGTATGCCATCATGAAATCAAACATTTGCCTGTTCTTTTAAAACAGGGTGCGTAAGAGATTATATTACCTATCTATTTTAAATAACATAAGTAATGTAACGTAATGAAAGTATGTTTGTTTAGGCTGAAGTTCCTCTTTAATCTGTTCTAACCAGCAGGGAGAACAGTTCTGCATGATAAGAACCTTCTTAAATCCTAGGTAATAGTGGCAGTTTAGCATGAATTTCTAGAGCTGCACTACAGTTAAGAAAAGTGCAACTCCATCCCTAAACTGCTGCAGATTATGGTGGCCAGCCCACTAATGATTGATCCAATCTTTTTCATCCAATCTTACCATTTCTATGTAATATAAGGTAACTGCCTGAAGTATCCATTCAGTATATTCACTCAATTTACCCTTATACTGCATATATTTGGTAAGATTGGATGAAAAAGATTGGATCATTAATGTCCACCATAAGAAGTGCTTGATAGCAGTTCTACAGATGTAGAACTGCAGGCTAGACATGATTGCAGAGTGCAGGCTAGACATGATTTGTGAGGTGCTCCTCCATCCTGCTGAATTCCACCTCAGAGCCTGCTGCTATCAATACAGCAGGTGTGTTGGTTACCTCAGCAACAGCAATTCCCCTCACACATTGCACTGTCTGAGAGACCTTCCTAGCTCCTCCTATTTTACAGCAGTTTTATAAGGAATCCGCACTATCTAGTGATTTCTTAGGATGTCTGAGACAGTTCTGCATGTATTTCTAAAAAACTACTAATATTTTGTCTCAGACACTCTTGATAAATCTGGCCCACAGTTCCAACTGTCCTGTGTGCTGATCACCCCTCCCAGTTGTTAGGCAACGTGAATAACAACATAGAAAATCCCATCATGCTTTGCACAGCATCAGGGAAAAAAAAGCCTGGGCAGTTTTCTTTGATGGGTGGACCTTAGCTAAAAATGCAGCTAAAAATGATGCTTTGGTAAGAAAAACAAAGTTTTGATGCTGTGAAACTGTTAAAGAAACACCAAGCCTTTTCAGTTCTGCTGAGTAGATTTTTAGTCCGGAGGTTCACTTTAAGGGTCCTGCACATGTGCGGTACTCGAAAGACTGAACTGCGCAATGATGCGCGGGGTGCCTGGGCAGGCCGCGCATACGTGACTTCAGCCGAAGTCGCAAGGTTTACGGAGTCACCAGCGGGACCACGGAGGACACAGAGGGATCTTGCAGGCTACAGGGGGCTGGAGGAAGCCCCAGGTAAGGCTAGGTCCACACTCGTCTTTTTTTTAATGTAATTAAAGCAAATGTTTCCAGTCCGTGGAAATGTATGCCCAGCCTGTGGGAGCCGCCATGCTGGAGGGGAAAGCAGCCAGGACAGGGGGGTCCCCCGTCCCTGCTCCCCCTCCAGCTACTTTGCGCAAAAGTTGTTCAAATGTATGTAGGCAGTGAGTGGGCAGCTTACCTTCTTTGCATTACACCGCTCGCTGCTTGACTTCCTGCAACATAGCAGTGCTTTTCAGCGCAGGAGACTTGGGTGTAGCCGGCACCACCATAGACTGTAATAGGAATTACATCTATAGCGGCGCTCAGTGAGTAACGTCGGCACCGTCAGAAGACTGAGCTGAAGTTGCTTTTAAAACACAATAATTTGGCCTCTAGCAATAGCTGGAAGCCGAATTATATCATTCTCCACCATCCATGGCAGCCTGGAGGGCACAGGACGGATGCAAGGGGATGGAGGAAACCCCAGGTAAGTAGATTTTTTTATTTTTAGGTTGCTCGGACCTTCCCTTTAACGACGGTGGTCGAGCGCGTGTGTAGGTGGTTTTAAAAGACTGTAATATTCTGTATTTCTCCACAATGAACCCTGCCAGAGCCAGGCTGGCCTCGGTAATTGTGTTTTCATACATTACGGTTGCGGCGGCAGCGAATCCTGCGTATTGATCTCTCCCCTGAGAAGCGTCACGTCCTCATCAATTCAGGCCAGACTCAGGAAGTGGAAGGCGAGAAATCACAGCGGGGGACTATTCTATCGATCGCACATCATCTTATATCACAGACAGCTCATCACCAGAACGCCAACGCAACAAAGTTCCCAATCTCAGAGTTTCCATTCATCCTCTGGGCTGACTAATCAGCCCTTTCCGCACTGCTAGAAGCTCGAAGTCCGATCCTATACTATAAAACCTGTATCCCCTCCTGTCCCGGTGTCTGTGCTTTTGCGCTACTGCGCATGTGTAGCATGGACGGCTGTCAGGACAGGAGGATGGGGATAGTGGCGTGGGCGTGTGTAGGCACAATGCGCACACACCAAGCGGGGGGATGCGGCCGGCGGCGGACATGAGGGGGGGGGGTTGTGATGGTGGCCTATAGCCCGTTTTTAAACGGGCTTAGGTCTGCTAGTTCTCCTATAAAAAGGATTACAGTGAAATCTCGCTTATGGTAGATATAGACGGTACAATAAAAATGTTCGATTTTCCTGTTTTTCAACCAAAACAATCAAATCGAATGAAAGTTGAAATTTTTTTTTTATCAAGAAAAACGAACCGGTTTTTTGTAATAAAAATCTGATCAGAAATGTTGGAAAAATCTTTATGATCGCTCTAATGGAATAATCGAACTTAGGGCCTGTTCAGACTATGCGCGTTCCTAGACGTTTTCAGGGAACGTGTCTGGGTACCAAAAACGCATAGGAACGGCTCCTAATGCTTTTGAATGGGCTAGTTCACATGTATGCGTATGAGACGCATACGTTTCTCATCCGCATTGCTGCACGCAGTTCTGTGCGATACGCATAGAAACGGACGCAATGAAAGTCTATGGACGCGTATCAAAAACGCGTACTATTGCGTTTTTAGCGTCCGTTTTCCTCTGCGGTTCCCATAATTTTTTTTTTCCCCTGGGTCACGTGTGTGTGCAAAACGCAATAGAATACGCATTAGAACGCAAGAAAAACGCATGCGTTTTTCACCTTGCGTTTCTTTGATTTTAAACGCATTCTTCATACGCAGATAGTCTGAACAGGCCCTTAGGGATGGGACCCAGTACGGTGATTTTGGCAGCGTTTTGGGATCACTGACAATCGTTGACGATTCCAAAAACACACGTTGCCAATGTATTTAAATGATGGGGAACCCACTGGTGCGATTGTCATAAGGGTTCATCGCAATCGCAGGGCATGCAGCATTTTGGGCGTGTTTGTGCTCAATGCTATGTATAGTAGTGCTGCAAAATCATTTTGAAAGGCCATTTGGCAGCAATTTGGAGGCCAGCGAGTTGAACTTTAAATAAAGTTAATTATACTTACCAGGTGTCCCAATACTAGGCTTCTGCATGTAGTCCCTCCCACTAGCAGAAAAGGTCGCAGGTGCTTCTCTGGTTGGTCCTAGAGAAGCACCTCTGACCTGTTCCATTAGGGGGCGGGGCTACAGACGGTAGCCAGACATTGGGACACCTGATAAGCATAGTAAAGTTTAAAAAGAAAACAAAATGCTAATCGGAAGCCCTGTACAGTTTACTGTATAGCGCTTCAAAATCGCTGCGAAATGTGAGCGTAATCGTCCTAGGAATTGCTGAACACAGCACTGCCGCGATTTTAAATTGCTGCAGCGATTTCTTGTGGGTTCCAGTCCTTAAAGTGAACCTTAACTGGATGTTTCCTTTTAAACAACACAAGTTGCCTGGTAGCCCTGCTGATCTCTTTGGCTGCAGTAGTATCTGAATCACACACCTGAAACAAGCATGCATCTGATCCAGTCTGACTTCAGTCAGAGCACCTGATCTCCATGCTTTTTGAGGGGCTGTGGCTAAAAGTATTAGAGACTCAGGATCAGCAGGAGAGTCAGGCAACTGGTATTATTTTAAAAGGAAAAATCCATATCCTTCTCAGTTTAGGTTCCCTTTAAAGTGAACCTCAAGACTAAAAATCTACTCAGCAGCACTGAAAAGGCTCTGTGTTTCTTTAACAGTTCCGCAGCATCAGAACTTTGTTTTTTTTGCCTAAGCCTCATTTTTAGCTGCACAGAAGCTAAGCTCCACCCCATCAAAGAAATCTGCCCAGGCATTTTCTCATGATGCTGTGCAAAGCATGATGTGATTTCTGTTGTTCTGTTTTTTAAATTTTGAATTTGAGATTTGAAGCTTAGCGCACGCAGCTGGGAGGGGTGATCAGGACACAAGACAATTGGAACTGTGTCTCATGCTCCCAGTCCCTGTCACCTCCTTTCAACCAAAAAGATGGCTGCCCTCCTGAAATCACAAACACTTGCCTGTTCTTTTAACCTTCCTGGCGGTAAGCCCGAGCTGAGCTCGGGCCATGCCGCCGGAAGGCACCGCTCAGGCCCCGCTGGGCCAATTTGCATAATTTTTTTTTTGCTGCACGCAGCTAGCACTTTGCTAGCTGCGTGCAGTGCCCGATCGCCGCCGCTACCCGCCGATCCGCCGCTATCCGTCGCGCCGCAGCCGCCCCCCCCCCCCCCCCAGACCCCGTGCGCTGCCTGGCCAATCAGTGCTAGGCAGCTCTATGGGGTGGATCGGAATCCATGGCGACGGGGAAGCCCTCCAGGAGATCCCGTTCTTTGAACGGAATCTCCTGATCGCCGATCGCCGGAGGCGATCGGAGGGGCTGGGGGGATGCCGCTGAGCAGCGGCTATCATGTAGCGAGACTTTGTCTCGCTACATGAAAAAACAAAAAAAAAAATTTTAAAAAAAAGATTTGCTGCCCCCTGGCGATTTTTTAGCAAACCGCCAGGAGGGTTAAATCAGTGTGGGTAAGAGATATTACCTATCTATTTTAAATAACATAGCTAATGTAACTTAAAGACAGTATGTATGTTTAGGCTGGAGTTCTTTTTTAATGCAAATTGCATGCCACTTGAAATTCAGTCAATCCAAAATGTAAGGAAATACATTTGATAGGCTAAATTCTAAACTGCATACAATTTGCATTACATTTTCATGGAAGCCAGAATTATTAGCACCTCCTTATTACACTCCAAGTTGTCTCTTTTCCAAGTTAAAGTTCCCATAAGCAAAAAACGTGCCCCTATAGAGTACTTATCTCAGGAGGGGGAAGTTTCTGGATCCTGATGAGGCTTACCACATCCTCCACAGGTCCAGCACTGGGACCCCTGAAAGAGAGCTTGTCGGCAGCTTACGCAAGCGCACCGTCCCACTCGGCTTTCTTCAGGAAAAGCCGGATCGGGTCCACGCCACTGTGCAGGCGCAAGCTGGCTGCGCCTGTGCAGCAGAACAGACCCAATCAGGCTCAGCTATTTCCGCCAGAACCTGAGTGGGACGATGCTGGGAGGCCACTCAGAGGTGTCGCCAAGGGGGGGAGCTCCAATCCACATGCCACATATATTTCCTGTTTCTGGGCGTCCTGTATCATGGTAACCACGCCCCCAGTGGTGACATCACAGGGGACGCTGTTACCATGATATGGTACGTCCAGAAACAGGAAGTATATGCGGGGGTGTGGATTGGAGAGGTGAGTTAATGATGTAATCGCTCCAGCTGCGTGAGCTCCCCCCACCCGCTATCTGGGTACAGTGCGGCTCTCTGGCTATCTAAAGGGGTGGGGGGAAAATCATGCTTTAACTAATGGGAGGGAACTCTGGCTACTTGAAGGGAGGGGGCTCTAGTCACCTAAATGGGGGGGGGGGGGCTTTCTGGCTACTTAAAGCGGTATTGTCACCAAAAAAAAACACATTTCAACAGCAACTGGTCTGAGTGTATTCAGTGATAAAGATGCTAATCCTGTATTCAAACCTTGCAAAACTTTTTCTGCTGTTATGGTTTGTAGTTATCACATACTTTAGGAGCACTGGCCCTAGTGCCAAAGAGTTGAATGCTGGGAGTTCTTTTTACCTATAACAGGCATGGGCAAACTCGGCCCTCCAGCTGTTACGCCACTACAAGTCCCACAATGCATTTGCCTTTATGAGTCATGACTGTGGCTGTCAGACTCCTGCAATGCATTGTGGGTCTTGTAGTTCCGCAACAGCTGGAGGGCCAAGTTTGCCCATGCCTGACCTATAATATATTCCTCCTCTTCCATTTATTTCCCTGCCTAGCTTTCTTATCTGAAACACCCTCTCATTACTTGTGTTTACAAACAAGGCTGAGGTGACTCAGCGATTGGAGGATAAGACTGTGAAGTTGTTAGTATACACCTCAGTGGGAGTGTCTGAGGACTCTGGGAGGAGGGCAGCTAATGAATACACAATGAGCAAGAGAAGGGAGGGGAGGAAACAAGAGTCAGGGAGGATCTGATGTCAGCATTAGCTTGGCAAGATGGCCACTGCCTAGAATAGGATTTTCTGCTTTTCCTTTAGAAAATTCACAGGAATCGTTACGTGGTTAGCACAATACATCTGTTATGTAAGTAGAAGTAGTATTTATCTACTAATATATGTGTTTTTTATTTCTAGGTTAGCATGGGTGGCGCTTGTTCTTTAAAGAGGAACTCCAGTGAAAATAAGGTTATAAAGTGCTTAATTTTTACAATAATTATGTATGCATACACAATCAATCCAGTGTATAACAATATCGCAATCCCTCCCACTCCGGTCACCTCATACATGTCCCAGCCAGGTCTCTCGTAAGTTGAATAGCATGCGTCCTCCAAGCTCCGCCCTACGCGTTTCGTCACGTGACTTGTGACTTGTTATACGCTTACTAACAAGCCTTATTCATATACGCAGTTTTTATTTGGGCCATTGGGGGCCTTATTAAAGTAGTTTTACGCTATGGAAGCTCTTTGGTATGTTTAATAGGCATGGAATATGGCATGGATTGTGATATGCAAAACTGAAAGAATATATCCGGTGAGCAGGGGCAAGACAGGAGGTGTTCGCTATCTCCCGTAACTCAGGGTGGCAGACCTTTTCCTCACGCAGTGTGTGATGTGCACTAGGGTGTACTGTGGAGGCATTACTCACTATGAGAACGCTCCTCTTGCTGTGTTCTTATTTTTAAGGTTTCACAATCTGGATTGATTGTGTATGGATTACTGGCATGACTATTGTGGTTGAAAATTACTTGGGACATTGTCTTATGTGTATAGTCAGCAGCCTGAAACAGGAAAACCCAGGAAAATAGACTGAGCGCAACATCACGGTGAAATAATTATGTATAAATGATTTAGTCAGTTTTTGCTCATTGTAAAATCTTTCCTGTTCCTGATTTACATTCTGACATTTATCACAAGGTGACATTTTTACTGCTGGCAGGTGATGTCATTGGAAGGAGATGCTGCTTGCTTTTTTGGCAGTTGGAAACAGCTGCTATTTCCCTCAATGCAACAAGGCTCCCACAGTATGTCAGGACCTCAGTGCTGTGAGGCGCTGACATCACACTGTGGGAGGGGTTTCATCACAAAATCAGCCATACAGACCCCCCCCCCCTGATTATCTATTGCGAGAAAAGGAAAAGATTTCTCATGGGAAAGGGGGTATCAGCTACTGATTGGGATGAAGTTCAATTCTTGGTTACGGTTTCTCTTTAAACAGGGGCTCCCTGGCTACCTACATGACCACACCCACTTTCTGATATATGACCAGGTCGATTTTTTTGTGGGCACAATAACTGTCTGCTTAAACCCCTAGTTATGTCTCTGTGGCCACTCTAGAATGGGCTGATGTATGAGACTTCCCCTCCCGAGTTAAGTATCCATTTCTTTCCTTTTTTTTTTTTAAAGTCACAGGTTAACTTTAAATAAGTCCAGTTTACTTGTATCTTGGCAAACCTTGCATCCATTTGGTTAATTTTGTTTCCCTTTTTTTTTTTTTTTTGTATTGTTCTTCAATTTCAATGTCCTTTCTATAGTGTAGTGTAGTGTGGTGCCCAAAACTGCATCACATACTCCAGCCTGTGTGGCCTCACAAGTGATTTATACAGAGGGAGTAATATACTAGCACCTTCTTTTAATATTCCATTGTAAGCATCTTCAAAACTTTAAAGGGCCTCCGAGCAGTGCAGAAACTATGGAAAGATGCATATCATTTTAAAGCTCTCTTTCTCCTCTTTCCAATGATATATAAACCGCCGCCCTACGCCTTTTAGTTTTCTCTATTTTTGCGAAAACTAAAATAACGCGAATAATAGCGAAAACTAAAAGGCATAGGGTGGTGGTTTATATATCATTGGAAAGAGGAGAAAGAGAGCTTTAAAATGATATCCATCTTCCCATAGTTTCTGCACTTCTCGGAGTCCCTTTAAAGAGGAACTCCAGTGAAAAATAAACGTAATGAACAAAAGTGCTTAATTTTTGCAATAATTATGTATGAATGATTAAAGGGATACTGTAGGGGGGTCGGGGGAAAATGAGCTGAACTTACCCGGGGCTTCTAATGGTCCCCCGCAGACATCCTGTGTTGGCGCAGCCACTCACCGATGCTCCGGCCCCGCCTCCAGTTCACTTCTGGAATTTCTGACTTTAAAGTCAGAAAACCACTGCGCCTGCGTTGCCGTGTCCTCGCTCCCGCTGATGTCACCAGGAGTGTACTGCGCAGACACAGACCATACTGGGCCTGCGCTGTGCGCTCTTGATGACATCAGCGGGATCGAGGACACGGGCGTGCAGGCGCAGTGGTTTTCAGACATTAAAGTCTGAAATTCCAGAAGTGAACCGGAGGCGGGGCCGGAGCATCGGTGAGTGGCTGCGCCAACACAGGATGTCTGCGGGGGACCATTAGAAGCCCCGGGTAAGTTCAACTCATTTTCCCCTGACCCCCACTACAGTATCCCTTTAAGGCCCCATACACACTTGAGCGTTTTGCCGGCGATTTCGGCAAAACACTCAAGCGCTAGCGCTTTTTAAAGCACTAGTGCAATCATTCCGTATGGGCCCGTTCTCACTTGGGCGATTCGCGTTAATCGCCGGCGATTAATGCAAATCGCCAAACGCAAACTTGTAGCCTGCACCATTTTCAGACGATTTTCCTGCGATCACATTTAGTGCAATAGAAGCGCTAAACGCAAAGGTGAAAAAAAAATCGCCACGTGTGAATGGCGATTTTTTTTGTGTTAAACGCCAAAAATCGCCTGAGCTGTGTTTTGCAAGTGTGAATGGGGCCTTAGTCAGTGTTAGCCCATTGTAAAATCTTTCCTCTCCCTGATTTACATTCTGTCATTTATCACATAGTGACATTTTTACCTCTGGCAGGTGATGTCACTGGAGGGAGATGCTGCTTGCTGTTTTGGCAGTTGGAAACAGCTGTTTCCCATAATGCAACAAGGCTCTCACAGTGTGATGTCAGAACCATGGTCCTGACATCACACTGTGGGAGGGGTTTCACCACAATATCAGCCATACAGCGCCCCCTGATGATCCGTTTGTGAAAAAGAAAAGATTTCTCATGGGAAAGGGGGTATCAGCTACTGATTGGGATGAAGTTCAATTCTTGGTCACCGTTTCTCTTTAAATGCTTTAGGGCTCATTCACACTACAAGAGCTTTTCTGAGCGCTTTGTGATTTTAAAAGCTCCTGCTAATATTATCCTATGTGTGTGTGCACACTGGAGCGATGTGATTTTGTAAAAGTCCCCCATAGCATTGCATTAGCAAGAGCTTTTAAAATCTCTGTTTAAAAAGCTCTTGTAATATGAATCGGCCCTGAGTGGCTACTGCTTGGCATAAAATACATTTCCTCCAGTCTGATGTTTTTAGCCGTATCCCATTTAGTTTGCATACAGTATTGCTATGCCACTGGCTCAGCCATCCTGCATGACCTTACTTTATTTTCTGGTATGTGGAGAAAAAACAAAACAAAACTTGACACTGTACATATTTTAGCAATAAAGCCGGGTACACACTTTCAATTATGATTGCTTGGACAACCACGGACCAATTTTACCACCATGTAGTATGCGAGTTTACCTACACAATATGCTCATAGGATTCAATATCTTTTGGAAACAGAAACACAAAAGAGAGGAGGAGCGCTCTCTGGTGCATTAACTTTTTTAATTATGCCTCTTTCGCAAGATAAAAATATAAAACTCACAATGTAAAATAACAATATAGCTTATAACGTACTAGGCGCAGGGCAGCTGCCGACATCACCTAGTGTTCCTGGCCCCGCTAGCGCTACTGGATCTCCGGATTCCCACGACTACTGGCCATAGAGTGGAGGCGATTCAGCAGGAGATACCATCCCTTGGGCACGGTGATATACACCTTGTGTGTTATAAGCTATATTGTTATTTTACATTGTGAGTTTTATATTTTTATCTTGCGAAAGAGGCATAATTAAAAAGGTTAATGCACCAGAGAGCGCTCCTCCTCTCTTTTGTGTTTCTGTTTCCAATCAGCTTTAATACTTTGGTCCCAGAGTATTTTTGGAGCAGCAAGTGGTGGACACCCTGTGTCGTTGTGTCATTCCACTTAATTGAGCGCAGCGGAAAGGTGTTTGTGTGTTCAATATCTTTTGACCTTCCTACTGTATGAAGGTGGTAAAATTGGTCAGTTGTTGGCCAATCATAATTGAAAATGTGTACCAGGCTTAAAGAGAATCTGTATTGATAAAATCGCACAAAAGTAAACATACCTGTGCGTTAGGGGACATCTCCTATTACCCTCTGTCACAATTTCGCCGCTCCCCGCCGCATTAAAAGTAGTCAAAAACAGTTTTAAAAAGTTTGTTTATGAACAAACACAATGGCCACCAAAACAGGAAGTAGGTTGATGTACTGTATGTCCACACATAGAAAATACATCCATACACAATCAGGCTGTATACAGCATTCCTTCTGAATCTCAAGATATCATTTGTGTGTTTACCTTCTTCCCCCTGCAGCTCTCATCCACTGAAGAGTGACAGGCTGATTGTTTCTTCCTGCAGACAGCTCTGCGGTGTCTGTAATTCCTCAGCATGTGACAGCTCAGCTCCTTTCACAGCCTAACAGAGGAGGATTTATCCAGCTTGTAAAGCTCTCTTCTCTCACTGAGAGAGCAGAGAGGCTGCCTAATGTAAATAACACACACGGGAGTGTGCATAGAGGGGGCCTGGAGAGGGGCGGGCATAACACAATGATCTTAAAAATGATCTTTCTATCTCGTGGTTTTGCTTTACAATGCAAGCCTGGTACACACCTTCAATTTTGATTGGCCAAATATTGGCCAATTTCACCGCCTCCAGCTTTGATGTGTACCGTAATCGTACAAATCAAAGATGCTAATCATTTTTTTTTAACGGTGCCAGTTATAAGCAGCTTGGAACTACTGGTAGATTAAAAATCACCAACTACTACTCCTTTTGATTGGGCCAATTCCAACCTGCATAAATTTGCATAAAATGAGCACAAAATTTGCACAACTCAACATCATTAGCAACTCATCGACCATCACTAGCATCCTACAGAGCCAGGAAGGTTTTTTCTTTTTCAATTTTGGGCTGGCAATGTTAGAGAATTAAACAGAAGATTTCGGATTTTGGATCTATGCTAATCATTGACTCTTAGAAATAATAATAAAAAATCTGTTTATTTTGCTACTGTACAAAATGACATAACATGACCATTGCATGGCACAAAAGCTACAGCTCACATTGGGGCTCCTCCTTAGTCTGGTTCTGGATATGTGTTTAGTTTACAGGGACAACAAAGGGACAATTTGCATATTTAGCAGTGATACATTGTGGGACACCTTATATGCTCACTCCAACCTGAATAATTCACAAATAGCTTCTGGTTTCAGATGGCAAAATTCTGTTTTTCCTATAGTCCTGAGTTATGAAAAACTCTTATATATCTAAATGTTAACTCTTTCAGGCAGAGGAAGAAAAAAAATGAACACAGCCTAGTCATTTGTGTGTTAGGCACTGTAAATACACATGTCTATCTCATTATGTCACATGTCACCTCGGGTATCCTTTCTTAAGACCTACACATTACTTATTTGATTTTCTAAAGATAAAATCTCAGATTTAATGACCGTTAGGTTGTGCATTTTTTCACTTAGCACGCTAATGTCTTTCTCCCTGTTCAGTAGATCCGCCGCTAGTCGCCCAATTCTTAGCGAGAGGTCACTCAACAACTCATCTAAACGTGTGAAGTCCTTCCTCAGGGTGTGGACCTTGGGCTTCAGCTCATTGGCAAAATTCACGGCCTGCAAGACCTTCAGCCGGTCGCTTTCGAGACCCGAGAGCTTATCGGAATTCTTAGTAAAGTTGGCTCTGAGTTCTTGCAGTCTCTGCTTAAGGTGGTCTATCCGGTTGGAGTTTGTGGACACCGAACTCTTGAGGGCAGCAATTCGGTCAATGCTGTGAGCTACGGCATCTCCGATAGTTTGCGCCATGTTTTTCTCCACTTTCTCCAACTTCTCCTCCAACTCCTTGACAGAGTTGGCCAGCAGCACAACGTCCTCCTCCATGCCAGAGACTCTTCTGACGTCCGTCTTCACGGTGGCGATCTTGGTAGAGACGTCTTTTGCGGTGGCTGCCGTGCTCTGTTCTATTTGGGAGATTGCTTCTCCGAGGCTGGTTAGGTTGCCCTCCAGCTGGTTTCTTTTTCCGGCAATACCATCAGTCCATTGCTCCATGTTGGCTATATCCTTCTGCAGCTGTTCAATGCGCTGGTGGACACCAAACTCCTTCAGCTTGGCCACAATATGGGAGGCTTCCTTCAACTAGAAAAACAAAACATGGATTCAACATCAGCGATTGCACCTGAAAAGCACCTGTCTAAATAGAGCATCGAAATACTGTAGCTTGCCAACATCATCATGCTGAAATGTTACATTTATGTGAAATGACAAGACTTCTGCAGCTTGTACTGACACCAAAGCTTCTGAGCCCACACCAGATTCTCAGCTGAGGTGGTCCTTAGGCCACCTTGGCCAGGTTAAACGCAGCATGTGTACGAAGCTTAAAAAGTACCTGTTTTTTTTTATTTAAATGTAAAGCTCTATTTCAGAGCTACAAGGATCAGCAAATGTCAGCGGCAGTCTCTTCCCGTAAATCATTGGATGTCTGAAAAGCAGTACTCCTCCACAGTCAAGCTGGCCATGGCCCTCTTTACGCTATACGGGAGGGGGAGGGGGAAGCACTCTTTGGCTACCTATACTGGGGAGGGCACTTTCTTGCTACTTACACTGGTGGGGGATGCCCGGTCTGGCTACCTATATTGGGGGGCACTTTCTAGCCACCCACATGGGGGGGGGGGGCACTGTTTAGCTACTCATAAAGGGGAGGGTGGGGAATACTGGAGGAGTCCCGACACCCAAGGGCCACAAAGCTTCACTTTTGCTGATGGGGGGGGGGGGGGGGTGTTTGGGAGTTGGCATTTCAGACCTCTAATGATTAGCGGGCAAATGGGGTGACTTACAGCAACTGATATCTGCTGATCCTTGTAGCTCTGATATAGTTTTAAATTGAACATTTTACAAACTCTAAAAAAAGTCCACGGCATGACTTAGTTTTGCAAAGATGCAACCAAACAAATCACAAGACTTCTCAGACAGTATCCTTTATATCAACTGTAAAGCACGGAGGTGGAGAGGCGATAACTTGGGGTTGTAAAAGTGCAGAACTGTCCCAGCGTGTATGGAGGGCTTGGGCTGCGGCAGAAGGGGTTACCTCACCTACGTCGCCCCTTCTGCCCTGCCGCCGTCCGTGTACCCCTCCCCCCAAACAATTACTTCACATTCTTGCTAAAGAGGACTTGAACTCAGAACTTCATCTCTGCTCTAAAAGATAAGCAATAGCTTAATAACCTTTAAAGGAAAACATTTCTCTGTTACAGCTGATGCAAATCCTGCAATAAATCTGCAATGTGTCTACTTCCTGCTTTCATGGAAGCAGACATATTGTTAACATCCTGTGTTTAAAAATTAGCAGCTCTGTCATGGCAGAGATTTAGGCCTCATTCACACCTAAAATTGAAAACGCAAGAGTTTTGCGTTTCTGTGCACTTTTTTCCCCCCACCCGGCGCTCCACTGCGCGCTGCGTTTTGGTAAAATCGCTTTTCCAGAACGGTTTTGTAATTCAGTCCCTGACATAGGTCAAGAAGTGAACTCTTTGACCTGGAAAAGAATAAATGCAATGTATTTATTCTTAAAAACCCTCACGCAATCGCTGCACGGCGCAATTTTGTGAGCGTTTTTCCTAAACCTTCCATTATAGCAAAAACGCCCCAAAAAATGGTACAGGCGCCGCTTTGCAGAAACAACGCGCTGATCTGAACCTTCTCACAGAGATTCATTGTACAAGCATTTTATGGGCGATTTTGAAAATCACCTGCGCTTGAAAAAAAGGGCAAAACGCCCTTAGTGTGAAGAAGCCCTTCCTGAGCTGACACAGCTGAGAGATCATATTACAGTGGTGATTAGACAGGGATGCAGGGGAATTAGACAGGCTAAACTCTCTAAATACATACTGGGTGCATTTCTCTGTGTTTTCCTTCCGTTCTGTGCAAGAGTTCAGGTCCCCTTTAAGAATGCAAAAAAATTACATTTTGCAAGTATCTGAATAGTGGGGTGTACTCAGTTTTTCACACACATCTTACCTATTTTGGCATTTTTATATAGTAGATAACAACACCGAGGGAGACTCTGTTGTGTGATCTTTATTTTTAGAATCTGCTAAAGATGAGATGAGATGATTTTCTGCTACATAAAATCGTAGAATACTTTCTCCTCCAGACTGTAATACGTTGACCCCTCTTTGACTAGGTGAGTTTACATCTTAAGTGAAGCAGGGAATTTCCTAGGTGGCTGGATTATTCGATATTTGCCCGCACTGGTGAACTGCGTGGTGTAAGGATCATTTCAGCTATACTTTGGTGATTATTCACACAGCAAGACTAATGCCAATCTGCTGTCTCCTGCATCTGACCTGCTTACTCTAGAAGTGATATTCCTGCATACTAATACACACAGCTGATAAAATCTGCCCAACTATACAGCACACAATGATATGGACTGCATTGCTGGATCAACATTTAGGGCTGGTGCACACCAAAACCCGCTAGCAGATCCGCAAAATGCTAGCAGATTTTTAAACGCTTTTTTAAATTTTTCTATGGCGTTTTGCTAGCGTTTTGCGGATTGCTGCTGCGGATTTCAGTATAGTAGATTTTATATATTGTTACAGTAAAGCTGTTACTGAACAGCTTCTGTAACAAAACCGCCTGGCAAACCGCTCTGAAGTGCCGTTTTTCAGAGCGGTTTGCGTTTTTCCTATACTTAACATTGAGGCAGAAACGCATCCGCAATCCAAAAAATGCCTCACCCAGGCATTTTTCGTTTCTGCAAAACGCCTGCCGCTCTGGTGTGCACCACCCCATTGAGATACATTGACCAAGCAGATCCGCAGCCGCAAGCGGATCTGAAAACGCCCAAAAAGCCGCTCGGTGTGCACCAGCCCTTAAAGGGAACCTAAACTGAGAAGGATATGGATTTTTCCTTTTAAAATAATACCAGTTGCCTGACTCTCCTGCTGATCCTGTGTCTCTAATACTTTTAATCACAGCCCCTCAACAAGCATGCAGATCAGGCACTCTGACTGAAGTCAGACTGGATTAGCTGCATGCTTGTTTCAGGTGTGTGATTCAGATACTACTGCAGCCAAAGAGATCAGCAGGACTGCCAGGCAACTGGTATTGTTTAAAAGGAAACACCCATATCCCTCTCAGTTAAAGGGACTCCGAGCACCTCTCATGGGTATGCCTTTAAGCCAGACGACTTCCAACAAAGTCGTGGTATGACCCTCTAGAGGAGCCTCTTGTAATGGCCATGCGTGTCACTTCCTCTTCCTGCTTCATTCAGTGATGCACTTCTCTAACAGAGAAGACAGGGGTGACCCGGAAGTTATAACATAGCAAAGATGGCAGCTACGATTTTTAAATTGAAAACGAACAAAAACTATTTGGTGTAGAATGGCATCAAATGAAAGAGGAGAGCACAAGCTACAGAACGGTATGCATCTTTAAGAACTTTGCAGTACTGGTCAGAGTCTTAAAGGCATACCCATGAGAGGTGCTCAGAGTCCCATTAAGGTTCCCTTTAAACATACAGGCCAATAACATGAGATCCCTTAAAAGTGGACCTGAGTTTGTAAGCGATTTAATGAGCGTTTTAGGGAGCGCTTTTAAAAAGTGTAAACAATTTGCCAGCGGTTGTGTAGCGATTAGCATTTTAAAGTCTGAGTGGTCCTTTCAATTAATTTTAATTTTGTTACAGTGTGCAGTACCTTCAAAACGCTAGCAAAATCGCTCTGTGTAGGTTTTGATGAGCGATTACGCCAGCGATGATATACTTTACATTGAAGCACTAACGCTAACAAAATGCTGCATGTCCTGCGTTTGTGAATCTTCTAATCGCAATCGCTCCAGTGGAAGTTGTCCCATCCATTTACATTAGCTGAGCATTTTTACAAAACGCTAGCATTGTCAAACGCTCCCTAAACGCTCAAAAAAAAAAAAAAAAAAAACGCCCTTGTGGGTACCAGCCCTAAAAGTTGCACGTGTGTATGAGACTTATGGCCCATACTCACGGGCGGCAAAAGTGGCCTGTCGCCAGCACACGTGAGCGTGTGGGCGAAAGGCCGGCGACAGCTCCTCGCCAGGTCCCTCCGCGTACACACGCGGAAGAGGGACCAGCGGCGCGACGGAAGCTGTCGCCGACCTTCCTCCTCCCTCCGCCGGAAGCTCTTCATACTCAATGGAGGTTGCTGTCGCTAGTCCGCGTACTCACGCGGACTAGCGACAGCTGCGGCGGAGTTGCGGCGGCGACTATCGCCAGGCGATTGAACTTTTCAATCGCCTGGCGACATCAGCGACGGGCGACAGTTCGGGGTGCGCGCCCGTTGCGGGCGACAGTTCGGGGTGCGCGCGGCCCATACTCACGGGCGACCTGTCGCCGCAACTCGCGCGCCCCGCATGTTGCAGCGACAATTGTCCCTCGTGAGTATGGGCCATTAAGGTGCGTACACGTCTGATATTTCTGAACAACTTGTCGTTTGAACGACTTGTAGTTCAAACAACAAGTCGTTCAGATGTCCTGTACACACTGACCAACAAGTCGTTTGATATGCTAATTTACATGTCGTTTAACGAACTTGGTAATGGACAATGGACTAGATTAAATGACTGATCAAACGACCTGTTGTTTGAATGTCTTTTAGTATCAAACTAATAGACTTTCAAACAAGTCGTTTGTACACATGTACGGACCTAAAGGTGGCCATACACTTATAGATTTGCAGCAGATTCGACCATCAGATAGATTTCTGTCAGATGCCTGTCAAGTCGAATCTGACAGGAATCTATCTGATGTGTGCCACACACTAGGAACAGATTTCCATTTTAAGCCCAATCTACACGATACGATTCTTTGTACGATCCGATTAAATCAGTCATGTCTGATTGGTATTCGATTCAATTCGATTTGCCATTGCAAAACAAGGGCAAATCGAATTGAATCCTGATCGGACATGTCTGATTTAATCGGATTGTAAATAGAATCGTAATCGAATCGTACAAAGAATCGTATCGTGTAGATTGGGCTTTAGAGTTAAATCTATTGTAAATCGATCTAAATGCATTAGATCCAATTCAACTCTATGGGCCATTGATCTGCTGCCAACAGCAGATCGACCTAGATCTTCCATCCTGTCAGATAGATCAAATCCATCGAAATCGATCGAAATTGGCCACAAATCCATCGATTGATAAATTTGAAAGAATCGATTTCTGATTGATCTATCGATGGCTGAAATCGACCAGTGCATGGGCCCCTTTACTGCTGTTTGACCGACAGTTAGTTCCCGGATCCGCCAAGCAGATCAGCCAAAACTGCTGCTATCAGTCTAAAGGTGGCCACGAACGGTCCAATTTCTAGCAAAAAAAAATCGTTCGAACGATCAGAAATTCTGATCGGACGAAAAATCGTTTACTACACCATCAACTAACCAATCATTGCTTCCCATCTTTCACGACCAACAAGAAAATCCAAATTTTGGTTCGACGAAAATTCAATCGGACGATTGTTTTTATAATTGTTCATCATCGATTGTGCCCATCAACTGAGATTATTTACAACCAATCCGATCAGAATTTCTGATCACTCGAACGATTTTTCGCTAGAAATTGGACCATTAGTGTCCAGCTTTACAATCGTTTGTACACACGCCAAGCTGTCGTTCAAACAACCGGTTTGAACGACAAGTCGTTCAGAGATATTAGACGTGTGTACGTACCTTTATGCCTGGTACACATTTTCATTTTGAATGGCCAACGACAGACCAATTTTACCACCTCCATGTAGCAGGTTTGAATACCATGAGCAGATTGTGCAGGTAAACCCTCATACTACATGGTGGTGGTAAAATTGGTGATTGGCGGTGTATACCATACTTTAGGCTTCTTGCACACTGCAAGCGATTCCGATTCAGATTCCGCTTTTTAATCAGTTTTTACCTCCGATTCAGATTTCGATTTGCAGTGTGCAAGGAGCAAACTGCAAATCGGAATCTGAATCGGAAGTAAAAACAGATTAAAAAGCGGAATCTGAATCTGAATCGCTTGCAGTGTGCAAGAGGCCTTAGTGTGTGTTTTTTTTTGTTTTGTTTTTATTATAATCTATGAAAAGGATTCCCGTTTTGGTTGTGACTGTGAGCAATGCTAGCTTTCTGTAGCACAGCAGCTTAGTTGTAACGTTTATTGGCTATGTACCGGTTACTACGCATTGTTGATTGTGCACCTAATCACACCTCAATCCAACAAGACTGAGTACTTGCACTTGCCCATATTGAAATAATCAAATATTTGCTTTATATTCTGGCGCTTTGAGTCCGCAAGGAGAAAAGCGCAATATAAATGTTATTTGTCTTGTCTTGTCTTGTCTTTATGAATTCATCTGCAAAATGAAGTAATCCCCAGACTGTACCTTTCTTATACTAGGTACACACCATGCAATTTTCTGGCAGATTTACCTGTCAGATCGATTATTTCCAACATGTCCAATCTGCATTTCAAGCGATTTATCGATTTTCTGATCGTTTTTTTAATCGTTTTTTCGATTGATTTTCATAGAACTGAACGAAAATCAACTGAATAACGATTAAAAAAAAACGATTGGAAAATTGAAAAATCTATTGAAATTCAGATCGAACATGTTGGAAATAAATAGATCTGGCAGGTAAATCTGCCAGAAAATTGTATGGTGTGTACCTGGCAGAACATATGTTTACTAAACAAACAAAATGTACTAAAGAGGAATTGTAGTAAAAATAAATAATGAATACAATTGCATGTGTACAAGTGCCCCTCAATCTTGTTTAAAACCACTTTACCACCACCAGATAGAGTATCTACATCCCTGTATTTACACAAATCTAAACAAATAAACACTTGGTTCTGTTTCTATTTTTAGAACACATTAACTCTATCTCCATCTTGTGGCCAAAAAGTAAAACCACATCCAAATACCCTATTATACACCTTCCTATAGAAAAATGAAATACATTTTCATTATTTTTAAAAACCCTTGGAGGTCAAGTTATCCGATATAGTTAAACGTAGAAGAAAAGCAGATCGGGCACTGGTAGCAATGATCCAGAATTACTTTAATCCAGCACGGTACAGATTACATACAAGGAGTGATAGGGGTCGGCCTAACGGCCGTTTCGCAGGTCTCCCTGCTTCTTCAGAGGCCAAAAGGTGCCATCTAGTCTGCCGTCTGAGTGCCTGCCTTACACTTTTTTTCTCCGACTTGAATTTTTGTTTAAAGAGAACCAGAGACGAAGCACCCTCATGTATTTTATTACATTTATCAGTGGGAACATGACAGTAAACACCTACCCTGCTTTTAGTTTTATTCTTCTCAGTCTAATCTATCTGTTATCAACTGTGATAAGAATCCACCGACTATTCAGTCGAGGTTTGACCTGGAATCATTATAGCTGAGTCACTCTTCTGTGAAGTCTTTTCAAGCCCAAGCCTCCCCCCTCCTGGCTCAAATTTCATGCTTTACATACTGAGAGCTGTGATGATATGGGAGGGGCTGATGCTGCAGGAAAAATCTCTGTCTAACACAGACAAGTGTGGCTGTGTGATCTGTGTGCTCTGTCTGTGCAGCCAGTCATCATTATTATCTACTGTATGCAGTTTCATTACTATGAGAGACACTTCCTACAGGCAGCCACAAAGCATACCAGAATATGAAGTTGAAAGCACACAGATGAAAGCCTACAGCAGCCCTTCTTGTCTATAGTCTCATATAGCCTATACAGCACATCCAGAACACCTCATAACCTGGAACAGAAGGAATATGAGCCGGCGGCCATATTGGATATTTCCTGGAGGAATAATGGATAAAAAGCACTCAAAATGGCACACCAGAGTGGCGAAATTATCAGGGTAGAGCATTTATTCTTTACAAGCTATCAACTGATATGTTTATTTTGTGTGAATCGTTCATCTCTGGTTCCCTTTAAATATCCAGAGCACCAGATCTGTAAACAGCACCCATGAATGAGTGCATTGTCCCCCTCCTTACACACGCACAATTACTACAGGGATTGTGAGTCGATCCTAGGGCGACATTTCGGGGTGGAGTTCTGTACGACTAGCAACACCTTCAGTTCCTATTCAGGGGGAAGGAGGACTTATGGCGCAGCACATGACAGAGTGGGCAGGGTGAGTAGAAGAACAATAGGGACAGCTTGAGCTTGGTCGAGATGAACTGTCAGTCTGGATCCCTGGGTGACACATTGTAGGTTTCCAGACACACCCAAGATTCTTGGCATAGGCTGCTCTGACTGGCCCACCTAAGCCAAGAACCGAAACAGGGAAAAAAGGGCGTCGCCGTAAGGGTGTGGGTGGGATCTTTTGCAATCCTGACCACCCTGGATTGCAGACTAGAGAAATACAGGAAGTCCAGGAATGGGGGTGGGATGGGCAGGGAATCAACTCGACAGTAAGAAGGGCGCGAGACATGCCAAACGTTTTCAGCTGGCGCAGGAAGAGCAGGCGTTGTTGGGCTTTCTTCTGCGTTTTAGTGGCGTTTGTTTCGCACCTTAGGTTGCTGGAGATGGTAGTACCCAGGGGTCAGGCGCTGTCCTGTAGGCTTTGGGGCTCCATATCAGTACAATGGTTGGGGCCCCCTGTAAAATTAACACTGGGGCCCCAACCAATTCTCCACAGCAAATGAGCTCCTGTGTGGAATTCAGATGTTCTTATACCAAACGTGGGTTAAAGAGAACCCGAGGCGGTTCCTTGGTGGGCAGATGGGACACAGGGCCATGTCCTCTGCCTCATGACATGCCTCTACTTTCTGCCCCCCTCACCCCCCCCCCCCCACACACACACACAACCACGCTATAGCCCCTCGAGATTAGAGACAATATTTGTCACTATCTCGGAGGGTAAACAGAAGAGAGGAATTCCCTGTTCAATACGCCCGCCAGGGGCGTTCCTGCAGGATTTCCAGAGCTGCCACTGGGCAGCTGCCCCTGGCCACGCCTCCTGCCACTCTCCCGCCTCCCTGCATGCTGAGAGACACAGGCTATCATTCATAAAAGTATATTCGGTAAAAAAATCTGGGTGGGAAAATACCGCATTCGGTATTTTAGACTTCTGTGTGCTCATTCATAAAAATGTTTACCGTTGCGATAGAGGTTCGTGATTTGCCGAACTAGGCTGGCGGTAACATGAGAAGCTGCCGAGTTGATACATTTTCTCCGTGCAGAGACAGCGTTACAATAAAAGAGGCATCCCCAACTTCCTATTAGATGTGCATTTTATTTGTAACACTGCTTCCCTTTGACCTGAATCTGCACTGAATATGTCTATTAGTCTTTCTAAACAATCTGTTTATTTGCCACAGCTTAGAAGAACTTCAAGAATGGTTACACATGCCAGCTTTCTGATGTAAAAAAAACCTATGAAAACAGGTACACAAGAGGTTAAAAAAAAAAAAACACAGCCTGGGGTATTCCGGGAAGCCTTGTTTGTTCTGCTCTCACTGCTGCTGCCTGGGAGATCTGTCTCCATTAACTTTGCTCTTATCCGCACCCTTATCGCCTCTTCAAAGCAGGCGGTATGTTCCGTCCCAATACCGCCTGCTCTAATCTTTATGAACTGACATTTACTGACATGTGCTGGAGGTGTTCACCACACAAAGCGGTAATTTAGCTCACTGCTCGGGAATGTCAGCTTTTCATGCAGTAACAGCCTTTATGAATGCACATTTTGCTAAGTGCTCGGTAAAGTCAGCTGTTTTCAGCATTTCCGCATGCGGGAGTGCTTTATGAATGATAGCCACACAGTCTCTCCTTGCAGTGACATGACCCAGAGGTCACGAAAGTGAAAGTGGGCCACTGCGGCCCACAGGAGCAGCGGTTTTGTAGGCTATCTGATCCGCCCAGCCCCCCGAATCAGGTAGCATCTTTTTTTTTTTTTCTTTAAATAATTTGAAGAGCCCACCTTGGGATCTCTTTAAAGAGAATCTGTACTGTAAAATTCTTACAATAAAAAGCATACCATTCTATTCATTATGTTCTCCTGGGCCCCTCTGTGCTGTTTCTGCCACTCCCTGCTGCAATCCTGGCTTGTAATTGCCAGTTTTAGGAAGTGTTTACAAACAAAAGACATGGCTGCTAACAGCATGTGATGGGCTGAGAGTAGCTCAGTGTGCGAGTCTTACAAAGCTTGGAGAGGGCCTGGAGAGGGTGTGTATAGCTTCTATCCTATCACAGCAGAGGAGCACATTCCAGCCTGAGTCCGACAAAGCTGACAAAGGAAAGAAGATTAGATGATATAACAGAGATAACACAGCCACTGTGCAACTAGGAAAGGCTGCAGTAAGCCAGAGCACATTAGAACAGGTATAGGAACTTATAAGATAGAAGAAATAAAGCTGGAAATTTTGTTACAGAGTCTCTTTAAGGCTACATGCTGTGACAGTAAATCCAGGCCCAGGGATCCTCCAAGGCTCAGGCCTGTAGCAGGACATGTTATTTCAGGATTTATAGCTTATTGGTGACACAACAGTGCTCTCTACTGTCATCAGCAGAATCAAACATTCTTGCGATATCTCCAGTTGTAAAAATTCAAGATGTTATATGGCTGATTCGGGTCGGGGTGTGACAGGGAAGGAATGCCAAATATGTGACTTACTGAGCTTCTATAATCTACCTATAATATGTAAAATAATTGGCCCATTGCATATATTAGGCCTTAAAGGACACTTGAAGTGAGAGGGATATGGAAGGTGCAATATTTACTTCTTTTAAACAATGCACATTGCCTGGCTGTCCTGCTGATACTTTGCCTCTAATACTTTTACCCATAGACACTGAACTAGCATGCAGATCAGATTTTTCTAACTTAAAGGGGTTCTGTGGATCTTTAAAAAAAACAAAAACCAGACACAGCATCAGGGGAATAATTGGACCGGGACAGGCGGTGGGGAATTTAGGATCATATGAGGACGGCGCAGGACATGACAGCTGCAGGGGGCTGATAGAAGGCCCAGGTAAGTGTCGGTTTTTGTTTTTGTAAAGATCCACAGAACCCTTTTAAAAGGACACCTGACGTGAAAGTGATATGGAGACTGCCATATTTATTTTCTCTTGAACAATACCAGTTGCCTGGCAGGCCTGCTGGACTATTTGGCTGCAGTAGTGTCTGAATCAAACCAAAAATAAGCATGCAGCTAATCTTGTCAAATTAGAAAATGTCAGAAACACCTGATCTGCTGCATGCTTGTTCAGGGTCTATGGCTAAAAATTTTAGAGGCAGAGGATCAACAGGACAGCCAGGGAACTGGTATTGCTTAAAAATAAATATGGCAGACTCCATATCCCTCTTGTTACAGTTGTCCTTTGAAGCATAAAATGAAGCAAACTGCAACCAAAAAGTCCTGTCTTGAAAAATTCTGATACCATGAACCAGAAAACCAGAGTACAGTCAGTTTAAGACTCTGTGGGAGGAGCTGCTGCTTGAATTACATCATCCTGCTGTTCAGACTGGAAGAGGGTGGGCGAAGACTGAATCTCTCTGTAAGACTGCAGCCTTTAGCAAGGGCACTAAGTGACAGTAAGTGGACAGTGTCTGAGATCCTAACAAATTATTTGACATCAGCGAACACAAACACAAGCAAACATTTACACGGACTGCTACACAGATCTCTGAAAACTTGCCCGGAGTGGGACTTTAAACATAAACTTGTATATCTGTGAGCGCTGGTGACAGACCGTGGGGAGCTACAGGGTGGTTTATAAGTCACAGCTGCCTGGCTGTCCCCAGCTGAGCTTCCTGTGGGAAGAATGGGATGTTTTCATTAGTAATTCAGCCTGTCTGTCATTTTGCCCTTGAGCTATTTTTATGAAGAGAGTTTGGAGACGAGCCAGAACACCAGAGCAGGGAGCGAGGGGGGTTTATTATCTCACATAATCACAAACTCTGGTAGAGAGCTGAGCGTACCTGGGGTACATTATTATTATTAAGTATATAGCGCCATTATGTTCTGCAGCACTTTACAGAGTACATAGTCATGTCACTGACTGTCCTCAGAGGAGCTCACAATCTATTCCCTACCATAGTCATAGTCTAATGTCCTTCCATATTATTATTATGTATTTATATAGCACTGACATCTCCTGCAGCACATTACAGAGTACATAGTCATGTCACTGACTGTCCTCAGAGGAGCTTACAATCTAATCCTACCATAGTCATAGTCTAATGTCCTACCATATTATTATTATGTATTTATATAGCATTGACATCTTCTGCAGCACTTTACAGAGTACATAGTCATGCCACTGGCTGTCCTCAGAGGGGCTCACAATCTAATCCTGCCATAGTCATAGCCTAATGTCCTTCCATATTATTGTTATGTATTTATATAGCAGTGACATCTTCTGCAGCACATTACAGAGTACATAGTCATGTCACTGACTGTCCTCAGAGGAGCTCACAGTCTAATCCTACTATAGCCATAGTCTAATGTCCTATCATATTATTATTATGTATTTATATAGCAGTGACATCTTCTGCAGTACATTACAGAGTACATAGTCATGTCACTGACTGTCCCCAGAGGAGCTTACAATCTAATCCTATCATAGTCATAGTCTAATGCCACTACCATACTATCATTATTTATATAGCACTGACATCTTCTGCTGTACATTGTACACAGTATACACAGGAACAGGAAGGGCAGCACAGAGCAATGATAAGACCTGATCTACAAGTCATGTGAGTAAAGCTGTCACACAGGGATGCAGAGATATCAGAGCTGGTGTACACTGTATACAGTATAGACAGGAACAGGAAGGACAGCACAGAGCAATGATCAGACCTGATCTACAAGTCATGTGAGTAAAGCTGTCGCACAGGGATGCAGAGATATCACAGCCGGTGTACAGTGTATACAGTATAGACAGGAACAGGAGGGACAGCACAGAGCAATGATCAGACCTGGTCTACAAGTCATGTGAGTAAAGCTGTCACACAGGGATGCAGAGATATCACAGCCGGTGTACAGTGTATACAGTATAGACAGGAACAGGAAGGACAGCACAGAGCAATGATCAGACCTGATCTACAAGTCATGTGAGTAAAGCTGTCGCACAGGGATGCAGAGATATCACAGCCGGTGTACAGTGTACATAATATACAGTATAGACAGGAACAGGGAGGACAGCACTGAGCAATGATCAGACCTGATCTACAAGTCATGTGAGTAAAGCTGTCACACAGGGATGCAGAGATATCAGAGCTGGTGTAAAGTGTACACAGTATAGACAGGAACAGGAGGGACAGCACAGAGCAATGATCAGACCTCATGTTTGATCATTTTACTGTTCGATTTCTCATAGAAGTGAATGGAAAGAGATAAGAAAAACAAGCGGACGGAAGATAAGAGAATTGAGTGGAGAATCGAGCGACAAAACTGATCGAGCGAAAAAAATACATCATATATTCCCAGCATAAGTAAAGCTGTCACACAGGGATGCAGAGATATCAGAGCTGGTGTACAGTGTACACAGTATACAGTATAGACAGGAACAGGGAGGACAGCACAGAGCAATGATCAGACCTGATCTACAAGTCATGTGAGTAAAGCTGTCACACAGGGATGCAGAGATATCACAGCCGGTGTACAGAGTACAGGCTGCTGTGTACAGTTTATAGTGACAACTGTCTCCACACTGCAAACAGAATGTGACAGTATAGAACTTGTTAAAAAACAAAAAACAAGCTTTATTTCCAAGCCAATAGCATACTAATATACATTTTCTATAACAAGGTCTCCATTTTTGCCGAGGCTTCTGAGAAACAGTGCAAATAATAGAATACAGTGCGTAATACAATTAACATTGCAGTGACTGACTAATGATGTGCAGCTACAATGCTGTAGCGTACTATAAAAGCAGAGGTGATGCTATGTACATTATTAGCACCCTCAGAACAGCACCCAGCCTGCTAGTAAAGACTGTCATCCGAAATAAAAGAATCTTCCCAGTTATAGCCAGGGCCGGATTTGTACTCTTGACTGCCCAAGGCCACTGTCACCAGCCGCCCCCCTTCAGTATAGGTAGCGAGATTACCGCCCCCCACCTTCCCTTCAGTATAGGTATCGAGCTGACTCCTCCACCCTTTCCCTCCAGTATATGTAGCCAGATGACCCCTCCCACCTTTCCCTTCAGTATAGGTAGTGAGCTGACCCCTCCCACCTTTCCCTCCAGTATAGGTAGCCAGATGACTCCCTTAATCCCTCCTTCCCCCCCCCCCCTTCAGTATAGGTAGCCAGCTTGCCTTTACACTGCAGCAGCCATCAGTGTCACTCATTTTTCCACTCTTCTCCAGTGCAGAAGTTTCCTCTTCCTTTCCGTCTCCAATTCTGACCAAGCCAATAGCCACAATGCAAATGTGCACAGAGAGCAAGATGGCTGCTGCACAGGCGGCTGGCAGCAGAGTACCGCGGTCAGGCACTCGCCTGATCTCCCTGCATTGCCGCATTTGCAAGCTTACAAATGCTGCACCAGCTTAGCCTGCTGCTTTGGTGCCCTTGCTCCTGTGGTGCCCTAGGCCATGGCCTAGGTGGCCTTAGCCTAAATCCGGCCCTGGTTATAGCATTTAATGTAATTAATTGCTGAATACTATTTTCCCTTGTTCAGAATATCCTTTGAAATATTCCTGCAAATAACATTTAAGTTATAGAAAACACAGCGCATAAGGGAGAGCTTTAAAATAGCTGTTAGGACTGAACATTGTAGTTCTGAGGTACAGCCATGTACCCCTTCCACTCCCACCCCTTACACACCCCCTGCTGTATCAGTCATGCCCACTCCCACCCTTACACACCCCTTGCTGCATCAGCCATGCCCCCTCCCACCCCATGCTGTATCAGCTGTGCCTCCTCCCACCATTACGCACCCCCTGCTCTATCAGCCATGCCTCCTCCTCCCACTCCTTACACACCTCCTGCTGTATCAGCCATGCCCCCTCCCACTCCTTACACACCTCCTGCTGTATCAGCCATGCCCCCTCCCACCCCTTCTGCTGTATCAGCCATGCCCCCTCCCACCCCTTACACACCCCCTGCTGTATCAGCCATGCCCTCTCCCACCCCATGCTGTATCAGCCATGCCCCCACGCACTCCTTACACACTTCCTGCTGTATCAGCCATGCCCCCACGCACTCCTTACACACTTCCTGCTGTATCAGCCATGCCCCCACGCACTCCTTACACACTTCCTGCTGTATCAGCCATGCCCCCTCCCACCCCTTACGCACCCCCTGCTGTATCAGTCATGCTCCCCCACTACCCCTTACGCACTCCCTTCTGTCTCAGTCATGCCCCCTCTCATCTCTTACGCACCCCCTGCTGTCTCAGCCATGCCCCCTCTCACCCCTTACACACCCCCTGCTGCATCAGCCATGCTCTCTCCCTACTTGCTGTTCACAAAATGTAGACATACAGCAAGTAGACATACGTGAACCGGCCTGCTGTGAACAGCAGAATTTAGACTGAGAAGGGGAGGAGCAGAACCGTCCTGCCAATCAAAACACTGGGATCCTCCTCACAATAGAAGGGACAACAGTGATGTCTCCATGTGCTACTGCATTCCCCAATCGGAACACCCTAACCTGCTAAATTTGCTTAAAACCCAATAACTGCCTCACATTTTTGTAAATGCGATTGATAGTAAATATGCATTAATTATATATATATATATATATATATATATATATATATATATATATATATATATATATATATATATATATATATATATATATATATTTGCAAATTTAGTATCATGTGTATGTAAACCCCTCCCACAAGAAACTCTGAGGACCGTGGTACTGTTTCCTGTCTGTGAACCTTGTTACCTTGTGGGAAATAGCTGTTTACAGCTGTTTCCAACTGCCAAAAAGCATGCAGCAGCTACATCACCTGTCAGCAGTAAAATGTCACCATGTGATAAATGTCAGAATGTAAGTCAGGGAGAGGAAAGATTTTACAATGGGCAAACACTGACTAAATCATTTATACATATTTATTGTAAAAATGAAGCACTTTTTTTAAATTTTTTTCACTGGAGTTCCTCTTTAAGCGAAAAGGGAAGGGGGCGTGGCTGATACAAGTTGGCCAATTGGAACAGCTTAGTGCGGGAGGAAGGGGATGGGTACATCTTATGACTTAGGTCTGAGTCACACTCCATAGCCTGTTGGACAAATGTGCAGTTTAAATTCTCAGGTAAAATATCAGGTCAGGTTGTTAGGTGTACTGTATGAAGCCACCTGATTTACAGAAATGAATGGACAGGAGTAAAAACATTTTTATCCAATTTTTTAGTATAGTTAATTTGCATATTTAGCTTTCAGCCTGGGGTTCAATTGTAAGTGAATGTTCAAAAATCAATTGCCTTTTTTTCTACCCAAAATGATATACAACCTAATGTTCAAAGTGGTGATTAGAAACTGTGCTTTGTCAGTTATTTTCAGTCATTTGATTCCTCCTCGGGCAGCGAGTCATCACTCGTTAAAGATGGCGTTTGCATTTTGTCCTTCAAAGCAGAGAGGTCATTTTGCATCTTCAGAATACTGTTGTCAAGTTGTATCCCCTCCAGGGCATGCTGGATCTCCAAGGTCTCGGAGATGATCTTCAGCAGATTGTCCTCTGTGTTGAACACCTGCACAGTCAGTTCGTTGATCTTTTTGTCAAAGTCAAGCATCTCTCTGGAGATCTTAACGAGACTACGGACAGCATCATCAACGGTTGGCAAGTTGGCGATGCACTCCTGCAGCTTTGGCTCCAGCTGATGCATGTTCTTCTGGACTTCTTCATTTATGTTGGCCAAGTCATCCTGCTCCTTCTCCAGCTGCTCAATGGCCTTGCCATCGTATTCCATGACCGCTGTGATACCTTGAAGTTCTTCATCCTCCTGACGTTTCACGGTTCTCAAGTTCCTCGGTGTGCTGTCTGCAAACTCTTTAAGTCTCTCAGACAGAACTTTGATGGTCTGGTCGGCCGTATTAATTTTTGAAGTCATCTCCTGGTGGAAGGCCTTTGCCTCGGATTTCAAGGAGCCGGTTTCCAAGTTCATCTCTTCCAGGCTATTCTTCCAGGTTTCTGTGACGTTCTGAAATTTTGTGCTGATGTTCTGCATCATTTTGGAAAGTGTCTGTTCTTTGCTTTGAATGCTGTCGATATCGTTGTGGAGATTAGATACTTGCTGCTCTAACTGGTTTACTAGAGAAGATGAGGCGGTGGCTTCGGCAAGGAGGTCATCAGTCGTCACAAGCTGCAAGAGAACGCCCATGTGCTTTAGTGGAACACAAATGACTGCTTTTAATAGAATGCAAAAAGCTAAAAATGGGTTGCAGGCTAAAATATTTAGCAGGATAGGGAGGTAACCATTATACGTCCATATTCTGAGTTTTAGGCTGGTTTCACAGTGGGACGTTACAGGCGCACGTTAGAGCAGCCTGTAACGCTCCCCAACGTACAGCAATGAAAAATCAATGGGCTGTTCACAGTGCCCACGTTGCGTTACATTGAAACGCTGCGCCATAAGACTACTTTACACGCGGCAGAGCCGCGTTAGACTGCTTGCACATGCTCAGTGAAGTTGGGGAGGAGCGGAGAGTGGCCGGGCACATGGCTAATTAATATTCACTGCACGGTGTGACGTGCAGTGTTTACTTCCTGGAGCGGCCGCTCTGTGCGGCGATTGGCCGGGCGGGACCACGTGATGCCGCATGCGTCCAAGAGTATGCATCACGGCATCATGGACGCCAGAGTGAGCTGCACAACGCGGCTCACTCTGACGTCCACATCAGAGAGCACCAGGCGTTGCGTTAGGGGCACGTTATGCGACCTTAACGTCCCCTCTAGCGCAACGTCCTGGTGTGAAACCAGCCTAAAGAAGAATCTCAGCTAATGTTATACCATAGTTCGCATAATGCAAAAGTGCCACTACTGACATCCTCCCTCCCCCCCCCAATCACCAACGTCACCCCCAGCACTTAATATACTCTGGGGGGTTGGGAGGAGGGAGGGGGATATCAGGGAAAAGGATTGGCGGCAGTGATCTGGAGGGTCTGTACCTCCCCGGACTAAAGTAAAGAGCTGACCGAGTGGTGGAAGTCTGACTCAACAGCATCATTTAGTGGTTGGGGGTATTTAAAGGAAACCTCAACCGTGGATATAAAAAAAAAAAAAAAAAAAAAAAAAAAAAAAAAAGTTTCACTTACCTGGGGCTTTCCCAAGCCTCCTGCAGCCGTCCTGTGCCTGCGCAGCTCCTCCAGTGTCCTCCGGTCCCCCGCCGCGGCTTAGTTTAGTTTTCAGCCGACTGCCAGTCGTCCTCCTGCAACGTGTCCTTTTCTTCTGCATTCCGACGTAAAGCACGTCCATGAAACGCATTCCCCGCCGTGAAGCGCGTCCGAATGACACGCTTTACGCCACTTTACGTCGGGGAATGCGGAAGAATAGGACGCGTTGCAGGAGGACGACTGGCAGTCGGCCGAAAACGAAACTAAGCCGCGGCGGGGGACCGGAGGACACTGGAGGAGCTGCGCAGGCACAGGACGGCTGCAGGAGGCTTGGGAAAGCCCCAGGTAAGTGAAACTTTTTTTTTTTTTAATCCACGGTTAAGGTTCCCTTTAAGGGATCCCCACAACAGTATTATATTTATTCTCCGAGGAAGCAGTCAGTACTGCGAAACGCGAGTATCACATTGCAGTAGGTCTGAAGTGTTTCTGCGCTCTGTGACCTGCTTGGTAAGCCGACGTTTCCCTATAAGTTTTTTAGCATGTGTGGTGTTTCTTATCACTAAATTTCTGGGACGCTAATCAGAGTTATCCTTTATTTGTTTTACCTAGCATGTGTTTGTTTGATTATGGATTGGCCACATGCCATTTATAGTTTGAGCATCCCATTCTGGGACCATTGCCATATGGAATATCCGTATAATATATACCCTGGGGACCCCCGCCAAATTGTGGGACCCCCAGCTCTCCTCAGCCTGCGGGTGTCAGGCCTGTAGGGATATCTACTCACGAATCAGCTCCAATGCCCCAATCTAAATCCACACGCTTCACCCTATGTGGCGCGTCCAGTGGCGTAACTAAGGAGCTGTGGGCCCCGATGCAAGTTTTACAATGGTCCCCCCAAGCATTCTATACATAGCAATTGATACGACGCACCAAAACCTGCCAATGGCAGCTACAGTGTCAGAGGTGCAAGAAGGGGATGGGGAACAGTTTGTTAATGATTACCACTATTCAAAGTATCTATAGAAGTGATTATTATGAGCACAGGACCAATAGAGAGCTAATACTACAGTTGAGGGAGGGCCCTTTGGGGCCCCTCTGGCCCAAGGGCCCCGATGCGGTCGCAACCTCTGCACCCCCTATTGCTACGCCCCTGGGTGTGCCCCACTTGAACGGTAGGTGAAGAGACAACACCTGCCCGACTTCGGTTACACCCAGGCCTTAGTGTGGGAGGTATTGGAGCTGAATGCAGGGTGAGCAAATAAACTTTAAGTATCAGCTGAGAGAGAGATCAGCTGACACGAGTGGCAATACATGTCAGCTGAGTAACCAGTAAACATCCTGACTGTGTGTCAGCTATAGCATAGTGGTAGGAGCACTGCCGCTGACGTGAGAAACCAGGGTTCAATCCCAGCCAGGGTCAGCATCATATATTACTATTAATTACATAAACCCCTGCCTAAGTGTCAGCTGACTCTACCTCTGTTGCCTCCTCAGACCATACTGCAGCCGAGAGGAGCGATCCCTTACAGCGGGAGTCTTCTGGCAGGCAGAGCATGGCTACGGGAAGATGGCGCCCAAAGCCCTGCACTGGTAACAATTGGTGATGGTGGTTGGGGGGATGCCACAGGTTTTCTCGCCTGGAGTGACAAACTTTGTTATACTGGACAGTTTATTCTGTATTTACTTATTGGCTAGATGAATGTCTCTTGATTTTGTGGTGTTCATCATCCAGTGCCAGCCACTTCTTATGTCGGACTATGCCCGACACCGGACCCATAAAGGAATAGGCAAATGTCGGACATGGTCCAACAAAAGCGTACTTTTACAATGGTCAGCCCGGCCTGCTGCCACTGAAACTCAGGGCTGTGTTAAATACTATTCCCCTCATGAGCTTTAACAACTTGGGGGCAAACACATATCCAGAGCAGGAGATTTGGGCGCAGCTGGCGCCACCATAGACCGTAATAGGAACTACGGCTTTAGCAGCGCACAGTGAGTAACTTCGGCGCCGTCAGAAGACAGAGCTGAAGTTACTTTTAAAACACTGTAATTCCCTACCATCCACGTGAACCTGAAGGGGGAATAGTAATGAATGCCGCCAGGACTTGTGCAGCAGGGTAAGCCGTATATCGGCTTTATCCTGCGCCCAAGTCTCCCGGTGGCGATTTCACTCGTACTAACTTGGGGGAGATATGCGAGTCGAGCACCAGCTATTGCCGGGGCTGAATTACCTCTTTTTTTTTCTAATTTGAGCTCCAGCAATCACTGGCACCCAAACCAGCCTCTGAGCTCCGCTACAGCCGTAATTCTCATTACGGCCTATAGCGGCACCTGAATGATTGGCGTAGTGTTGTGCTGAAATTAGTTGATCCGCAACACAGGATTGGAAGGTTTTAATTTGCAGAGTTTACCAAGAAAGGTCAATACTGGCAAAATACTAGGACATGAGGATTCAACAGTGGTGTTCACACCAGTATTGGACATTATCGTCCAATTTGCGCCATTTTCGTCTTTCTGTAATTCCCCGGTATCCCAGTGTAATTTCCCCAATTGTTATAAAGGTGTGAGAAATCTATTGGAGCAGAGGCAATACTGTGACTGTAAAAATGTGCATACACACACACACACACACACACACACACACACACACACACACACACACACACACACACACACACACACACACACACCCCTATACACAACACCACACACACACACACACACACACACTGTACACACACTGTACACACACACACACACACACACCCACTGTACACACACACACACACACACACACACACACACACACACACTATAACTCTGGCCCAGAGGGATTGGGACTCCACCCCTAGGGCAATAGTTCTGGCCCTGAGCTTCAAAAATCTTCTGTAGCGCTGTACATAGTACAAAACAAATAGTGGGGAGCATAGATACAAGGGACTTTCAAAACTCTGTACAATCAGGACATCCAGCAATACAAATACAGACAGGTCTGGTGTGTGGTTTGAGACATGACCAATACTGGTACACGTTCATATGATAAATTACAGCAGAATAAGAAACACTAGGAGGAGGTCTCTGCCCTTGTGAGTTTACAATCTAGAGGGTAGTGGGGTGGAGACATTAGGGAAGGGGTTAGCGGATGAGGCAGAGAGCCTCCAATGCTGCCTATTGCAAATTATACAGTAGGCTTGTCTGAACAGGTATGCTTTGAGAAGGGCTGTGGAGTTGAAATCAGAGTTGAGGACCAATTTTTAGGTACCTGGAGTCAGAGTTTTCATAAACTGAGGAGTCGGATGAATTTTGTACCAACTCCACAGCCCTAGTAAGTATTAGACTAATAAGTCAGGGTCAAGCAGTGGGAGCAATTTTGGGGACCTGGAGTCTGGGAAGCAGTAGATTTGGGCGCATGAGACAAGTGGACAAAAAGGGCGCCCCATTCACTTCCATTATAAATATCGTTTAATGGGCGCCGAACAGTGAAAAAAAGGCGCCGGAGATTATTAACGTTTTAACAAAGGCGCCCGGAGATTTTTAAGGATTTATAACTATGTTTGTGATGATTTAACTTTACAAAATGAGCCCGTGACGAATAACGTTTATGAAGATACTAAATCACTATTTCTAAAACATTTCTAAAACATTATTATCCACCCAAAAAAATTATTTACATTTTTTTATTTACATTTTTTATTTATTAATGTCTGTAAAACATTATTATCCATAGGGGTCTTAGGTTTAGGCACCACCAGGGGGGGTCTTAGGTTTAGGCACCAACAGGGGGGTCTTAGGTTTAGGCACCAACAGGGGGGTCTTAGGTTTAGGCACCAACAGGGGGGTCTTAGGTTTAGGCACCAACAGGGGGGTCTTAGGTTTAGGCACCAACTGGGGGGTCTTAGGTTTAGGCACCAACAGGGGGGTCTTAGGTTTAGGCACCAACAGGGGGTCTAGGGGTTAGGGATAGGTACAGGGAGGGTTTAATAAACGTAAATATAAGTTTCACTTTACAAACAGGGAAGATTAACGTTTTAAGAATTGCCGATCTCATACACATTATTTAGTGATTTATAAATTCTTAAAACACTATTTGTAAACGAAATTTTACACAATATTTCAATAAACGATAATACTGTTTATCGTTTACACCACGCGCCCTTTTTTCCCGACGCCCTTTTCGTACGTACGCGTCCGTGGTTTTCATAAACTGAGGAGTCAAGAGTTTTATTTTGTATTATTTATTTTATTTATAAAGCGCCAACATATTATGCAGCGCTGCATAATAGGTAAATGGGATAACACACAAGGTAGGACATACAAGGAGCTCACAACAAAACAAGATCATGCAAATGATTTGATAAAAATAGTTCAGTGTCTTTGGTCACAATATAGTCTGTTCTAGACCACAAGAGGGGTGATGGACAATAAAGATTGCATAATCAAGCTGGATACACTAGGGGGGAGGGCCCTGCCAGAGGCGGGTGGGGGTAGAGACAATAGGTGCGCTTGTTGAGAGGGTGCCCAGCAGAACATATTATGGTGCTGATGTAAGGGGGCAGGCGAGCATGAAAAGGTGAGTCTTGAGGGCTTGTTTGAGGATATTAAAGGTGGGGGCGAGTCTGATGGCTGGTGGGAGCGAGTTCCAGGAGAGTGGGGGCAGCCCTAGTGAAGTCCTGCAGTCATGCATGGGAGTGAGATATGCGCAGTATGAACAGTTGCAGGTCGTTGGAGGATCGTATGGGGCGGGTCGGTATGTGCCTGTGGACAAGATCGGGTATTTTTTGTAACGATCGGTGTCAGCACACAGAGAGAATCTGATTATTGGTGATCTGCAGTATCACCAGCAATGCAGATATATACCCGATTGATGATCTGCAGAATCACCAATAATACAGATATATGACTAACCTCTGGACACCTCTATAGTGTGAGTGTTTGGTGCAACAGTAATGACTTTGAGTGGGACCACCCGAGTGGCAGGTGATCCTTGGCAGTATGAGAATTGCCTCCCTCTGGGAAGTGTGAAGACCTTCCCACAGCCTGAGACTTCCAAAGGGGTGGGGTCCCAGGCTGAATAGCGGGAAGGCCCAGTTGCTAAGTGACACCTAGAAGGTGGGTGTCACAAGCAGGACTGGAGACTAATCTCTCGATAGAGAGGAATAGCTCGCAAAGTCAGGCAGGCTAGGTCGGCAACACACGGGCAGATAAAGTACAGAGACAGAAGGCTGATTCGGTAACCAGGGACAGGTAGGGTTGGCAACAGGTAATCAGATATACGTAGATACCGAATCAGACAGCAGAGGGATAGTCAGAAAGCAATAGGTCATAACATATCAAACAATGCCTAGTCTTAGGTGTGAGGTCCGTGGTCTCAACACCCTGGAACTAGTCTGAAGTATATCACACTGGTAATACTGTATCCCTAGTCTTGGGTGTGAGGTCCGTGGTCTCTACACCCTGGAACTAGTCTGAAGTATAACACAATGATAACACAGTGGCACTTTGCACGTGTTTGCACGTGGCACTTTGCAGTCGGCAAGTGCCACGTGCCGAGTGACAGTCAGGACACTAACTGTCACACTGGCATTACTCAGCAGCACAGCAGTTCTGTAGTAAGCTAACACAGTAGTACTACTACTCTAACAACTACTAACACTGACTGCAGTACTACAGTACTAACTAGTAGTAACTACACAATTACACAGTAATGCTATTCTCTAATCCCTAACCTAAACTGCAGCTAGCTAAGGCTAATAGCTGGCCAGCAGGCAGCAGCTGGCCTGGTCTGTGCACATCACACAAACAGACACATAGCAGCTGCAGCAGCACTGGAGCTCACACTGACTGTCTGTCACAATGAAATCAAGCTAATTAACGATTTAACTATAGTGTAGTGATAGTGAAGGGGTTAATCACTAAACAGCCTTAGGTTTATAACTGTGTACAGGCAGCCCTTGCTACTAGGCCAGCAGCACTGGAGCATGTCTCTCAGTGTGCATTCAGCAAGCTAGGACAATCTGTCTCATCATGGCAGCTCTCAATATTATACAGGGGGGGCTGGCCAGTGTTCCTTTCTGTGATTGGGTGCCAGGGTTTAGGCTGGGAGCCCTTTGATTGGCTCCAGGACGTCATCTCCTTAGTTACAGTATTCTGGATCCGGATATCTGCCTAATATCCGTGGATATCCGCCCAAATATCCGCAGATAGCTATCCAGATTTGGGCCTAACTATCTGGAATCCGAATCCGTTCCGATAGCTGAAAAAAGGTTGGATATCCGGGTTACCCGGATATCCGGAATCCGGATGAGCAGCCCTGTTGTAGATCAGGTCTGATCATTGCTCTGTGCTGTCCTCCCTGTTCCTGTCTATACTGTATACTGTGTACTCTGTACACCAGCCTTCCCCCCCCCCCCCCCCCCCGCAGAGAGTTAAATGCGCAGCGGAGCGGGCTGTCATTAATCTTACCATTGCCTCTCTCCGTACCGGGATCTGGCTCTTCTAGGCTTCCTGCTTCCTGTGACATCACAGGAAGCAGGAAGCCGAGAAGACCAGATGAGATCCCGATGCGGAGAGGCAATGGTAAGATGAATGACAGCCCGCTCCGCATTTAACTCTCTGCAGGCGGGGGGAGGGACACACTGGGGGGCATATTAGGAGGGAGGGAGGGAGAAATAGCGGCCACACATCCCACATAGCATACAGCATCCACTGCGGCTGGTGCCTCGATCAGTTTTTTTTTCCCCCTTGCCCAGCGTTCGGGACAGAAGGGGGGGGGGGGGGCAGTGCGGGATGGCGGAAGGGCCCCTCCAAATTGGGACCGTCCTGATAAAAACGGGACGGTTGGGGCCACTGTACTGTATACAGTACTGTGTACACTGGCTCTGGTATCTCTGCATCCCTGTGTGACAGCTTTACTCACATGACTTGTAGATCACGTCCTGTCATTGCTCTGTGCTGTCCTTCCTGTTCCTGTCTATACTGTATATTATGTACACTGTACACCAGCTCTGATATCTCTGCATCCCTGTGTGACAGTTAAACATGTAGCAGATCAGGTGTTTCTGACTGACTGGATTAGCTGCATGCTTGTTACAGGTGTGTGATTTAGACACTACTTCAGTCAAAGAGATCAGCAGCGCTGCTAATCAACTAGTATTGTTTAACAGGAAATAAATATGGCAGCCTTCATATCCCTCTCACTTCCGGTGTCCTGTAGGTGTTTGGAGAGCGCACAAGACAGAAGAAAGCTCAGAGAATATTACCACTTTTACAAGTGATAATTTCTCTAGTTCCGGTATTATCTGACCCGCCTGATCTCATCTCACAAGGACGATATAATGCGTTCCCCGGATTAGGAGAATGCCCTGTGAAAGCTTTCCTGACGTTTTGTCCTTGTGTGTGATAATGACATCTAATAACGGCAGGGATAGCTGAAGTTCCGCAGTCCGCTGATTATGAAGGCCGCCACCCCCTCTATGAGAACGGCGGTCCGTGTCAGATGCGCACTTTATGTCTGGCAGGACAATCCCAGCGGGACGCTGTCTGGGACGGACGCCGGCGAATTCGCTGAGATCCGCCACGTGGAACTTGAGTAGTCGGCCTCTGAAGGCCCAAGGAGTGACCGCCTCCCATACCAACTAATATGAATCAATGAAGGTGCTGCAGCAACGGCTCAGCGACTGCAAATGAGGCTTACCGACCCTTCATCACGCCCAGGAAAAAGCAGTAACTCTATGTCACACCAAGCAGGCATGCTTACATTGCTAAATGGTACAGAAACGCTATATACTAGTCTACAGTATGATCTCGTTACAGTAAACTCTCATATAGTAAAACTTCCACTATAGTAAACTACCGTATTTTTTGGACTATAGGATACTCCGGAATATAAGACGCACATATGTTTAGAGGACAAAAACCAGGGGAAAAAAAAACCCCATAAACTAAACCTGGTGTGTCCTTGTTACAGGAGCGTTTTGTAGATGTTCTCCCCCAATTACTGTGTCCTCCTCCTGTCCCCCTTGGTGTCCTCTATTCATACCTCCCAACTTTTTGAGATAAGAAAGAGGGACACTTAAGCCATGCCCTGCCACACCCCTAGTCAAACCCCGGACACACCCCTAGTCACACACACACACCCTAAAGATTTCATAAGAAAAATATGCTGTTTTATTATTCAAACCACACTGGTCCTTTCTAACCTGGTTCATTTTCCTTCATATTAACATTTGAAAATAAGAAATATATCAATTTAAAGGATGGAAATAAAGAGTCAAACATTTTTCAGAAAAAAAAAAAAAAAATCATATATTTATAGATCTGTACATCAGTCAAAAAAAGAGGGACAAATGAGGAAGAAAGAGGGACAGGGTCACCAAAGCGTGAAGGCTGGTTCAGACGGACGCTTGCGGAGCGTTTACCGCCAGCGTTCGGGGCTTGGCGTTAAAACGCTCCCATTCAAGTGAATGGGAGCGTTTGTACCAAGCTTTCACGCGGCGTTTGGGTCCCGATTTTCCCTGGCATTCGAGTAGCCCCTGGAAGCTACATGTAGCTTCCAGGGGCGGTTAACCGCGACGGGTAATGTCCCCCTAGGGGAAGAAAAAACGCGACCACATCCGAACGCAACGCGAACGCTGCTGAAAGCCCGAACGCATTGCCGCCCCGACGCCAATGAACGCGACACCTCCAAACGTCCGTCTGAACCAGCCCTGACTGTCCTTCCAAAAGAGGGAAAGTTGGGAGCCACGGTGTATTGACTCCTGTGTCCCCCAGTGTCCTCATCTACTCCCCCCGAAAAATGCAATTAGCGGAAGCAGCCGAGTGTATCTCTCACCCAATTCTGGGAGCCCGTGCAAATCAACTGCTTCTCCTCTCGCTCGCTGTTCCCCTAGTGGCTGTCGCATGCAAATGGCACGACCAGGACATGCTGGCACTAGGGCGAAGACTGAGTGAGGGATTGATCGCTGCGGGCTCCCTCGGGTCAGGTGAGAGATACATGCGTGCGGCTATCACTAATTTAATTACCAGGACCAGATTTACCTCACAGGAGCCTATAGGCACAGATTTCCTGGCACTCTAGACTGAACCTACAAACCCCCGCCGAAGAGCACTGCAAGTGTGCTGGCTGGCCCAGCTGTCACTTCTCACTTACTTCCTTTGACAAGCATAGGTAGCTACAGGTGTCCCTTAACATTAAGTAGCCAGAAATACCCCCAGTATTCAGTAGCTAGAGGTTCCCCTGTCTGAAGGGAGATCTGGGCAGTAGAATGCTGAGAGCAGGGCGAGTAACCTCTCATTTACACTCTCATCTCATTAGGACTCTGCATAGGGAGGGTGGGAGGTGCTTGGGGAAGCCAGTGAGCTGCCTTTCCATCATCAGGCGCCTGTAGGCATGTGCCTATAGTGCCTTATGGTAAATCCTGCCCTGCTAATTACATTACAGAGGGACAGAAGAAGACACGGAGGAGTGGAGGAGGACACGGGGACACTACAGGGAGTCATCGATATCACGGCGGCTAATACTGGTAAGTGTTCATATGCTAAGTCTATGGGAGTAACTCCTGGTATAGTAAACCTGGATATAATAGAACTTCTGTTATAATAAACCTGTTCTTTGGCCCCTGCGGTATTCTGTATCTGGCTGTAGTGGACAGTGGGCGGGGTCATGCGTCATATGTCAGTCAGAGATCCATGAGCCGTGGTTGGTGGGCGGACGGGCAGCCACTTGTAGCCTGCTTGTTATCTCCACACTACCACAACCAGCGAGGATTACCTCAAAAGCACCAGCCGGGGAGACCTGTGCTTCCTGTGCAAGCTGCTGCCTGATTACTGAGGGAATTTCCTGTTATCTGTGACTTGCTTGTGCATGGCTGCAACACTACAACATCATGCAGGCTGCACAGAAATGTGGACAGAGGAGCACACTATCAGTACTGTACCTGCATTTACTGGTGAGACCTGTGCTTTCTGCGCAAGCTGTTGCGTGATTGGTGCAGGCAAATCCCCGCATATGGAGCACTGTGCATTTTGGTCTAGCTTAGAGGCGATCTGTGCTTGCTTGCTGAAGCATGGGGGAGGAGGGGGGCAGAGCCTGTCTACTCCTGGCGATCATCGTATCTCCTCCACTTCCTGGTTAGTTAGTTACACATAGAAGCAGATTATCTCTCTGTGATAGGCTGGCTCAGAGGTACAGGTAGAAGCAGAGCACCTCTCTGTGATAGGCTGGCTCAGTGGCACAGGTAGGAGCAGAGTACCGCTCTGTGATAGGCTGGCTCAGTGGCACAGGTAGAAGCAGAGTACCTTTCTGTGATAGGCTGGCTCAGTGGCACAGGTAGAAGCAGAGTACCTCACTGTGATAGGCTGGCTCAGCGGCACAGGTAGAAGCAGAGTACCTTTCTGTGATAGTTGGCTCAGTGGCACAGGTAGGAGCAGAGGACCTCTCTGTGATAGGCTGGCTCAGTGGCACAGCTAGAAGCAGACTACCTCTCTGTGATAGGCTGGCTCAGTGGCACAGGTAGAAGCAGAGTACTGCTCTGTGATAGGCTGGCTCAGTGGCACAGGTAGAAGCAGAGTACCTCACTGTGATAGGCTGGCTCAGCGGCACAGGTAGAAGCAGAGTACCTTTCTGTGATAGGCTGGCTCAGTGGCACAGGTAGGAGCAGAGGACCTCTCTGTGATAGGCTGGCTCAGTGGCACAGCTAGAAGCAGAGTACCTCTCTGTGATAGGCTGGCTCAGTGGCACAGGTAGGAGCAGAGGACCTCTCTGTGATAGGCTGGCTCAGTGGCACAGGTAGAAGCAGAGCACCTCTCTGTGATAGGCTGGCTCAGTGGCACAGGTAGAAGCAAAGGACCTCTCTGTGATAGGCTGGCTCAGTGGCACAGGTAGAAGCAGAGTACCTCTCTGTGATAGGCTGGCTCAGTGGCACAGGTAGAAGCAGAGGACCTCTTTGTGATAGGCTGGCTCAGTGGCACAGGTAGGAGCAGAGGACCTCTCTGTGATAGGCTGGCTCAGTGACACAGGTAGAAGCAGAGTACCTCTCTGTGATAGGCTGGCTCAGTGGCACAGGTAGAAGCAGAGTACCTCTGTGATAGGCTGGCTCAGTGGCACAGGTAGAAGCAGAGTACCTCTCTGTGATAGGGTGGCACCGGTAGAAGCAGAGTACCCCTCTGTGATAGGCTGGCTCAGTGGCACAGGTAGAAGCTGAGTACCTCTGTGATAGGCTGGCTCAGTTGCACAGGTAGAAGCAGAGTACCTCTTTGTGATAGGCTGGCTCAGTGGCACAGCTAGAAGCAGAGTACCTCTCTGTGATAGGCTGGCTCAGTGGCACAGGTAGGAGCAGAGGACCTCTCTGTGATAGGCTGGCTCAGTGGCACAGCTAGAAGCAGACTACCTCTCTGTGATAGGGTGGCACAGGTAGAAGCAGAGTACCTCTCTGTGATAGGCTGGCTCAGTGGCACAGGTAGAAGCAGAGTACCTCTCTGTGATAGGCTGGCTCAGTGGCACAGGAAGAAGCAGAGTACCTCTCTGTGATAGGCTGGCTCAGCGGCACAGGAAGAAGCAGAGTACCTCTCTGTGATAGGCTGGCTCAGCGGCACAGGAAGAAGCAGAGTACCTCTCTGTGATAGGCTGGCTCAGTGGCACAGGTAGGAGCAGAGGACCTCTCTGTGATAGGCTGGCTCAGGGGCACAGGTAGAAGCAGAGTACCTCTCTGTGATAGGCTGGCTCAGTGGCACAGGTAGAAGCAGAGGACCTCTTTGTGATAGGCTGGCTCAGTGGCACAGGTAGAAGCAGAGGACCTCTTTGTGATAGGCTGGCTCAGTGGCACAGGTAGGAGCAGAGGACCTCTCTGTGATAGGCTGGCTCAGTGGCACAGGTAGAAGCAGAGGACCTCTTTGTGATAGGCTGGCTCAGTGGCACAGGTAGAAGCAGAGGACCTCTTTGTGATAGGCTGGCTCAGTGGCACAGGTAGGAGCAGAGGACCTCTCTGTGATAGGCTGGCTCAGTGACACAGGTAGAAGCAGAGTACCTCTCTGTGATAGGCTGGCTCAGTGGCACAGGTAGAGGCAGAGGACCTCTCTGTGATAGGCTGCCTCAGTGGCACAGGTAGAAGCAGAGTACCGCTCTGTGATAGGCTGGCTTAGTGGCACAGGTAGAAGCAGAGTACCTCTGTGATAGGCTGGCTCAGTGGCACAGGTAGAAGCAGAGTACCTCTCTGTGATAGGGTGGCACCGGTAGAAGCAGAGTACCTCTCTGTGATAGGCTGGCTCAGTGGCACAGGTAGAAGCAGAGTGCCTCTCTGTGATAGGCTGGCTCAGTGGCACAGGTAGAAGCAGAGTGCCTCTCTGTGATAGGCTGGCTCAGTGGCACAGGTGGAATCAGAGTACCCCTCTGTGATAGGCTGGCTCAGTGGCACAGGTAGAAGCAGAACACCTCTCTGTGATAGGCTGGCTCAGTGGCACAGGTAGAAGCAGAGCACCTCTCTGTGATAGGCTGGCTCAGTGGCACAGGTAGAAGCAAAGGACCTCTCTGTGATAGGCTGGCTCAGTGGCACAGGTAGAAGCAAAGGACCTCTCTGTGATAGGCTGGCTCAGTGGCACAGGTAGAAGCAGAGTACCTCTCTGTGATAGGCTGGCTCAGTGGCACAGGTAGAACCAGAGTGACCCTTAGGCCACACTATAAGACTCCTCCCACCCACAAATGACACAATCTCTTAACAGGGTTTACAAGGCAGAAAACTGCCATGGCAGTTTTTCAGACAGGGGCGTGGCTAACCATCAAAACCTGGATTTTATGGCCCAAGTCAGTTTTTCAGATATTTTTTACTGCTGCTATAAGTTCTGCTGCCTGTGCTGATAGTGTGGGTTTTATTTTACTCCGGAGGTCCGCTTTAAGAACACTTTTTGAATGTTATAAGCAATAGATCCCATGAACACAAAATTATATTTGTACTTGCAGAATAAAGTCTAGTTTTTCTCCAATTAATTTAGTATTATCTTATTTGGCCAGGCCGGCTGTAGAGGGTGCGCAAGGGGAACAGCATTTTCTGACAAGAGTAGCGTTCGCGTATTGACGTCTACGCCGTTCGCTGAAGAACCACATAACTTCCACCAGGCAGATGGTTTGGGAATTACCCCAAGATTATCTGCACAGTGTAAGCAGGGGACAGGAAGGATGAAGCAGCTAAGCTCCTTATCAGAGTCGGCCTGCACTCCATATGAGTTGTGTGCAGCAGAAAACGAGAAGGGATTCCGTATAACACACACATGAAAGACACAGTCTTGGTTTGCACAGCGTTTACACTATTCAACACAGATGGTCGACGATACGCTAATCATTCCGAGCTGAAGTGCAAAATTACGCAGCTTGCAAATGCATCATTGGCTGCCGCATTGGACTGGTCTGGTTCCAAGCTTCAGAAGTTTGCGCACAACTAAATAGCAATTTTTTATGCAAACTTACAAAACAAACATTACAAAATGTATCAAATTACAAACTTACTAAGTCCAAACCAATTCAGCTCAAGCACCACTCCACTTCAATATTCCAATTCTTGACAAAGCCCAACTAGCTTCGTCATTAAATGAATCATCAGGGGCCCCCGATGAGTCATTTGATGACGAAACCGGTTGGGCGGATCCTGGATGTAGCGCAGCACTTGTAGCTAGGCATCAGCTGTAAAAGAACGGCATGCGGAGCAAGCTGCACGTGCGGCAGCAGTACCCATAGGATATCAGTTAAAGTGAACCTCCGGACTAAAAATCTACTCAGCAGCACTGAAAAGGCTTGGTGTTTCTTTAACAGTTTCACAGCATCAGAACTTTGCTTTTCTTACCAAAGAATCATTTTTAGCTAGCTGCATTTTTAGCTAAGCTCCACCCATCAAAGTAAAAAAGCATGATGGGATTTCCTATGTTGTTGTTCACGTTGCCTAGCAACTGGGAGGGGCGATCAGCACACAGGACAGTTGGAACTGTGTCTCATGCTCCCTGTCACCTCCTTTCAACCAAAAAGATAGCTGCCCTCATGAAATCAAACATTTGCCTGTTCTTTTAAAACAGGGTGGGTAAAAGATTATATTACCTATCTATTTTAATTAACATAACTAATGTAACTTAATGACAGTATGTTTGTTTAGGCTGGAGTTCCTCTTTAAGGAGATCAATGCAGAGCCAGCCGTGGCCACCTGAACAGAGTAGAGCCCTAAAACAAATGTGAACTTGTTTTAAACTACAATAAATATGAGTGTAGTAGCTTTTCATCAATACATTCAAATCTAGTGTTATTTGAGGTAATGAAAAGGGAATGACGTGAGATACTGCAGTGAGGAGATTTGATCGTTTAAGGTTGGGGGTGACCTTGGAATATCCTCAAGGCTTTACAAGACGCAGGTGGTTTAACTATCCAGTGAGTGGCACCTGATCAGGTGCGGTGGAGGCTTTCCTGTCAAGAATTGGAACATTTGGATATTGAAGTCAAGTGGCGCTTAACCGGAACTGGATTGGACTTATTGTTCTTATATGTAGCAGGGAGCGCGCCCAAAAATTTGTTAACAGGACTGTGTATCTTTGATTAGGGAGCTGGAGCGCACTGATACATTTTATTTTTCACATTACAATCTTGACAAGCACCAGTTGGCATTATGGGCCTGATGCACAAACTGCCGGTAATATTGTGCACGGCATTGTTACCGGTACAAACGCCAGGGTACCGCGCATTGTGCAATTAGCGCAACCCGTGATACGTGGGTAACGTGAGCGTTGCAACGGCAACACACATTACATTATGTGCTTAATAAAGTATCAATCCTCCTTCTCCTAAAAAATACTTTTTCCAACCCGGATAGAAACTGTCACTTGCATACCTGATGTTTAAATTTTTCAGGTAGAGAACGAAAAATAGGAACACAGCCTAGTAATTTGTTTGCTAGGCACTGTACATACACGTCTATCTCATCATGTCACATGTCATCTCGGTTGTCCTTTAAATGACTACTGTAAGGGGTTGGGGGGGGGGGGGAAAGGAGTTGAACTTACCCGGGACTTCTAATGGTCCCCCACAGACGTCTTGTGCCTGCGCAGCCACTCACCGATGCTCCGCCCCGCCTCCGGTTCACTTCTAGAATTTCAGACTTTAAAGTCTGAAAACGACTGCGCCTGCGTTGCCGTGTCCTCACTACTGCAGATATCACCAGGAGCGTACTGCGCAGGTGCAGACCGTACTGGGACTGCACAATATACTCCTGGTGATGTCAGCGGGAGCGAGGACATGGCAACGCAGGCGCAGTGGTTTTCAGATTTTAAAGTTTTACATACCTGGAGCTTCCTCCAGCCCCCTGTAGACCACGTGCGTCCATAATGTCCTTCTGATCCGCTCCGTTGTTGTGCTGTGAAATCCACAATCCAGATGTGTTGCAGGCCACTACACATGCGTGGTCCCGGCCATGCTCACCACCCGATCATGCTCCCGTGGCCGGAAGCGCTCTGCACAAGCGCAGCTACAGTCTTAAACTGCACATGTGCAGAACGCTACCGGCCATGGGAGTGCAATTGGGGGGTGTGCAGGGCTAGGACAGTAGTCCACAACACAGCCAAGTCGCTGACTATATGGGGGTGACAGTGGCATGAGGGGACTGGGAGGACGGGAGGACGCCCCAGGGGGCTGGAGGAAGCCCCAGGACATTCTCTGCATGGAGGTTGAATGTTCTCCCCATGTTTCCATGGGCACTCCGGTTTCCTCTCACATCCCAAATACATAATTGGCTTCCCCCACAATTGTTCTTACACCAGGTAGGGTTTAGATTGTGAGCCCCTCAGACAAAAAGCCGGTGACCAGACTATATACCATGGGAGAGTGCTGTGGACATTTACAGTAAACGCCAAGTGATCAGGCAAAGTAGTTTACTATATCAGAAATTGTCACATTCAAGCACATAGAATATGCTTCAGCAGGCGAGCACAGACCGCGTCGAAGTTAGGTCGAAATGCACAGTATCCAATATGTAGCAATGTGCATGCAATAATCATGCAGCAGCTTGCACAGGAAGTATAGGTCTGATCTGTGCTCCTCTGTCCACCCTGGATGATACTGTAGCATTGAAGCCATGCACAAGCAAGTCACAGATGACAGGCAATTCCGTCAGTAGTCCAGAGTAGTGTGCAAACAGTGATCAAGCTACAAGTGCCAGTCAGCCCGCCCATGGGTCTCCGACTGACGTATGATGCATGTGCCCCGCCCACTTTCCACTATAGCCGGATACAGAATACTGCAGTGGCAAAAAAAAACCAAAAACCGTTGGGCACCCCATGCGCCGCTATAGACTGCAATGGGAATTAAAGCTATAGCGATGCTCAGACAGTAATTTGGGTGCCGTCAAAAGACGGAGCTCAAATTTCTATAAAAAACAGCGTCATTTGGAAAATTACGTCTTTCCCGAGTCCACGGCGGCCTGGAGGGGGAATAGTAACTAACGCCATCGAGACTTGTGCAGATTTTCCAGCATTGCCTTTGGATAGGAACTGGGGTTACATTTCTAAATCGATGCCAACGCTGCATGAAATTCAGCAAGCAAATTACCTTCCCAAAAATGTCTCCAACTTTGGCTTCCAGTTCCCCCAGGGCGGAGGAGCGCGACTGCAGCGAGCGGTACTTCTCTTCCAGGAGGGTGAAATTGTGCGACTGTTGAAATACAATCCTAAAAAAAAAAATGAAAAAAGTATCTGTAACAATGCTGTGTCAAAATATTTTGAATCTACTGTATAGAACTCAATCATGGTATCTAAAATAAACACATCCCTAAATTTACAATGTAAACACACTTCCCAACGAGAAAGAGGGACACTTAAGCCACGCCCCTGTCATATTTCATAAAAAAAAAAATGTGTTTTATAATTCAAACCACACTGGTCCTTTCTATCCTGGTTCATTTTCCTTCATATTAACATTTTAAAATGAGTAACATATCAATTTAAAGGATGTGAATAAAGTTTAGAGTCAAACACTTTTTTTTAGTAGAGAAATATATATATTTACATAGAAAGAGGGACAAATGAGGAGGAAAGAGGGACAGTTGGGAGCTATGATTTAAAGCAAACCTGGACTGAAAATGTAAAGTCATAATAACAATACACAGGTCATACTTACCTCCTGTGTTGTCTACTCCTCAATCTCTTTCTCCTGTCCCACGTCCTGTTTGTCCACTGTGATCGATGGAATTCTCCAAACTCCATTTTGAAAATGGCCATTAGCCCATAATAGCTTCCAGGTCAGTACACTGTTAAACTGTAATATCACCCATTTGAGCCATAGGGAAACATTACCTTGCACATCAATTGTTCTTTCAGTTATAACTGACAGCAACTGATCTATAACTGACAGCAACTGATAAATAAGTGGAAGGGGCGTGTCTTAGTGTCCCTCTTTCTAATCTCAAAAATTATGAGCGATGTGCCAATAAGGCAGACAGGTATTCCCATAGCTATGCCAGGCCAGGCATGCTTTATTGCAGTATTTAAGCCAATAATAACACCTTTATGGGTGCCATGTACAGTGTAACGGGACAGCTGGTAAGCGTGCCACCGGCTATGAGAGGACAGGAAATGACCCGTTATTTATACACTCCTTACAGCTGCTGTGCAGGGATTTGTAAAGATCTTTTCTGAGGGCTCAAACCCACTAGTGCGATTTTGTGAGCGTTTAGGGAGCGATTCAAACCGCTAGCGATTTCCCTAAATGCTCAGTTAATGTTAATGGATGGGCCAAATTCCACTGGAGCGATTGCGATTACCAAATCGCAAAACTCAGGACATGCAGCATTTTTGAGCGTTAGCGACTAGCGTTTCTGCAATGTAAACTTTATAAACGCTGGCGTTATCGCTCATCAAAACCTGCACAGAGCGATTTTGCTAGCGTTTTGAAGTTACTGCACACTGTAACAAAATTAAAATTAATTGAAAGGACCAATCAATTAAAAAGCTAATCGCTACACAACCGCTGGCAAATTGATTACACTTTGTAAAATTGCTACTGGAAACGCTCATGAAATAGCTTACAAACCGCTCTTACAAAACGCTAGTGATTGCGATTAGCGATAGCGTTTTGTAGTCGGTTCCAGACTACAGATTGATTCTTCTCGTCTGCCTGCTATATATCTAAGGCTGGGTTCCCACTCGGGTGTTCTGTGCCACGGAAAGTGATGTCACATATGCTGTCACCCTCCCTGCAACAGGAAACCGGCAGATCAACCTTTTAGATCAGGGGCATAACAATAGCCCCCGCAATCCCCAGCGTCGCAGGGGAGGGGGGGGGCAGAGGTTAAATGGGGCCCGCTCCTGTACGTAATACAGAGCAGCTGCGGATCGCTATACGTGACCTTCCTCTGGTTGCAGGACAGGTCCTCTTCAGTGTACAAGTGCCGTACAGCCAACCACCATGCGGCTTCCATCCCTGTCACATAACGTATGGGGATGGAAGCTGCTTCCTGATTGGCTGTACAGCACTTGTACACTGAAGAGGAGGGAAGAGGACCTGTCCTGCGGAAAAAGGTAATGCATGATGTACCACTGTTTCTTTGTACTACATATTGGAGTGGGACTCCACATATCCCCCAATAAGCTAAACACTGTAATGGGGAAAGGGGGGGGGGGGCACAAGGGGCCTGGTCGACATCTCTACAGGGGGGTGCTATAGGCACTGGACACTGGCAAGCCAACCCCCACTGATCACTCCCACGTCGCGGTCCTCCGTTACCGGCAGCCTCTGCAAATTGCCCCGGAAAGTCCTCTGGTCCAGGGCATACTGCGCAGGCACAGAATGCTTCCAGCCATGGGAGCAAGATGGCGGAGAGCGCACAGCCCAACTGCGCCTGCGCCGACTTACCAGGGCCAGCTGCGGAGGCTACAGGTTTCCTCCCTAATCCCAAAAACATACATATAAGTTAATTGGCTTCCCCTTAAAGGACAACTAAAGTGAAAGAGATATGGAGGCTGCCATATTTATTTCCTTTTAACCAATACCAGTTGCCTGGCTGTCCTGCTAATCCTCTGCCTCTGATACTTTTAGCCATAGCCCCTGAACAAGCATGCAGCCGATCAGGTGTTTCTGACATTGTCAGATCTGCCAAGTTTAGCTGCATGCTTGTTTCTGGTGTAATTCAGACATTACTGCAGCCAAAGAGATCAGCAGGGCTGCCAGGCAACCGGTATAGTTTAAAATGAAATAAATATGGCAGCCTCCACAATCTTCTCAGTTGTCCTTTAAGTTGGCCCTAGACTACGATACATACACTACACGATACGTACATAGACATAGGACTATGGTAGGGACTAGATTGTGAGCTCCTGTGAGCAGGGATAAGCAGAAACTACGGCAGTGCGAATTTACACATCGTACTTCGCATCTACGCATGGTAGTTCGTAGGTGAAGTTTCAAAAGTACACTTACGAATTTACGCGTAGCAAAGTACCGCTACGTGTAGCTTACGCCCATTATGCGTAGTTACCATGTGTATTGCATAGTGCACTACGAATGCGTTACTCGCGTCTAGTTTTCCGCTTGCGATTGTATGCTTACAAATTTACGCATTGGAAAGGGGAATGTACGCATAGAAGAGTTCCCAATGTGATCATTTAAAGAGGAATTAATGCGTAAAATTATCTGCATACGGGCATAAGCATCCGCATACACTACGCTTCGCACTACGCATAATTGCGTATTTTAATGCGTAGTCTACAAAATGCATACGAAGCGAATATTTGATTTCGAAGCCGTAGTTTGGCGAAGCGTAATTGCGTAAAACTACGCGTAGTTCCAGCGTAGCGAAGTTGACTAACTACGACCATCCTTGCCTGTGAAGGACAGTTAGTGACAAGACAGTATACTCTGTACAGCGCTGCGGAAGATGTCAGCGCTATAGAAATACTAAATAATAAATGATTAGGGACAACTTACCATGTTAAAGCCACACAGACTGCCAGACACAGACAGCACAGCACCGTCCTGACATCCGGGCAAGGGGACCCGCTCCCAGAGGCCGGGGATGCGGCAGCAACCTTCCCCGCGGCGTCCTCCTGCGCCCGCTGTCCCGCCGCGGCACTGGTCCGCTGGACATCCTTCGCCTCCTTGGCCGACGGCGAGCCCCCTTTCTTCCTATGTTTAACCTCATTTGACATTTTTACACGACACCCCAGACAGCTAACTATACATATAAAAGGAAAGTATTGAACCTAGATATACAGAAATTCAGCGCGTGTGACCGTGCTGCTCAGCCCTGCGCCGGCGTACTCAGGAGAAACATGCTATGGATGGGCCTGCTAAGTGGCCAGTGCTAAATCTTCATGCCAAGTTGTAAAAAAGTTTTTAAAAGTTTAAAAAAAAAAGTTTGCAAGAAGCAGATCTGGGCAGAGAGCCTGAGACCTTCACACAAGGATGATTAACCCCTGCTCTGCTGAGCCCCCAGCCACCAACCGCAGTCAGCATCAGAAGCTCCCCCCTCCCTGCCTATGTGGCATCCAGACTGATCCTCTTCTCTACAATGAGAGCATTTGGCTTTGGGCTAAGTCTGCTACGGCAGCTCAGAGGGCTCAAACTTCCTGCAGGGATTTTTTTTAACCTTTCCAAATGTATAGTGGGTGGTTACAAATGAGAAATCCTATTACAACCTGGCAGCATCAAGAGCCAGTGCACACCAAAAACCTCTAGCAGATCTGCAAAACGTTAGAGGTTTTTGAAGCAGATTTTCAGAGCGATTCTAGGCATGTTTAGGGCCCATTCACACCTAAAATCGCTAACCACTAGCGATTTTTGGGTAGCGTTTTCCGTGGGTGATTTTTTTTCGCGATTTAACACGGAAAAATCACTGTACAAATTTGCGTTTTTGGAGCGATCGTGAGTAGCGTTTCTATATAGGCTAATGGCGATTGATCCTAAATCGGCGGGAAAATGCTGCAGGTAACACGTTTGCGATTAGCGATAATCACGGAACACTCGCGATTATCGCTAATCGCTCAAGTGTGAACACTGCCATAGACTAATATAGCACTGGCGTTTTTAAAAAACCACTAGTGCTTTAGCGATTAGCGGGAATCGCACGATTCCTGCTTAGGTGTGAAAGGGCCCATAGAGGTTTTCTAATAAACATGCCTAGCGGTTTTTGGAGTGTTTTTGTTTAGCAGATTTCAAATATTGTTACAGTAAAGTTGTTACTGAACACAAAAACGCCTGGAAAACCGCTCTGATGTAGTGTTTTTCAGAGCCATTTTCCACTCTCCTATACTTTAACATTGAGGCTGAAATGCCTCAGAAATCTAAAAAATGCTGCAGCCCCCGAGTTTGTGTTTGTGGAAAAAACGAGACGCTCTGGTGTGCACCATCCCATTCACTTTCATTAGCCAAGCGGTTTTCCCCCTGCAAGCGTTTTAAAAACCGCTCCAGAATTGCTCTGGTGTGCCCTTAGGCTGAGCGCACACTTGCAGGATAGTAGACGCATGCGTTTTATGCTAGAGAGTGAGGGTCCTTTTCCACTGCAAAACGCAAAACTTGCGTTTACGTTTTTTACCAGTTTTGATGTACGTTTTTTATGCGTTTGCGTTTTTCTGATTGGCAAGTGTTGTCTTGATTTTTAAGAAATAGATACTAGTGGTTAAATCAATACAAAACGCACAATGCGTTTTTCATGCATTCCTATACTTTACATTAGAACGCAAAACGCATCATAATTGCACAGACATGCGTTTGCGGTTTTTTTAAAATCGGAACGCAGCAGTGGATTCTTATTTTAAACAGGCTACACTTAAGAATCAGCAAACGCATGCATTTTAAGTTTTTTTGGCAAAAAGGCAGCTAGTGGAAAGGGGCCCTGTCTGCGTTTTCCAGTGCGTTTACGGTTTAGTACACTGAGCAGTTTTGTTAAGCGTTTGTATAGTTCCCAACTGTCCTTCTTTGGGAACCCTGTCCCTCTGTTCCTTTATCAACCTAATTTGTCCCTCTTTCAAAACTGATATATGTGTATGGGCATCATTGGTTTGTGTGCAGTCTACAGCTTTGGAGTTAATCTTCCTAATGCTGGGTACACACTATGAGATTTTATGGTCGATTTAATGTCAGATCGATTATTTCCAACATGTTCGATTTGCTTTCCGAACGATTTCCGAGAATTTTTAGATCAATTTCCTATTAAAGTTAACGGAAATCAATCGGAAAATGCTCGGAAATCGATCGGAAAGCAAATGGAACATGTGGGAAATAATCGATCTGACAGTAAATCGACCATAAAATCTCATAGTGTGTACCCAACATAACATACGTGGGATATTTGGTGACGATAGCAAGTAAGGCGGTTTTGTTATGAACTGCAATTTGACTTCAATGGAAAACGCCTTCAGAACACAAAAATCTGACTGCAAGGTTCTGTATCTACCAGCAGAACACTCAATTCCAACGAATTCAGCTGGTTAGTTATCCCTAATGGTTTCTCACATACAGACAGTAGATCTTCTGTATTCCTCATCTTCTAGTATGCGTTATCTATGAGGAATGGATGTGGTGGGATAGTGACCTCTAGTGATCATCTCCAGTAGTGCAGGATTTTAAGATCAATGCAATCAATACCTATTAGGGCTAATTCATAATACAAGAGCTTTTTAAACGGTAGAGATTTTAAAAGCTCTTGCTAATGCAATGCTATGTTTTTTTTTTTTTTACACAAAATTACTTAGCTCCAGTGTGAACACACTAATAGGATAACATTGGCAAGAGCTTTTTAAAATCACAAACGCTTAGAAAAGCTCTTGTAGTGTGAACAGGCCTTTACTGTGCCATGGAACCAGTCTTGAAACACAGCAGAGCCCACAAACAGCATAAGGGCCCGTTTCCTAAGGCCCCATCCTCACTCGGGCGCTTTCAAGTACAAGTGATCCTATGGAATCACTCACACTGTGGTGATTGTGACGCCCATAAGTCAGCTCTACACTGAGGCACTGCCTACCCCCCCCCCCCCCAACGAATCACTGTGACCCCTTGACTGTCTCTCTCCCCCCGCCCCCCATCGTGGGGAAAGTATAATAGAAGACACTAAAATAGGGGGTACTGTAAAAAGAAGCACTAAATTGGAGGTCAGAATAATAATGAGCATATTAATAAAAAGCACTAGAATAAGAAGACTGTAATAGGGGGTAGTTAAATAAACAGCCACAACTACTTTTGAAGTCCATGCCTCCTGCAAAATAGATGCAAGGAGTTCTTTGAGATTTAAAAATGATCTGCAGGGTCCCTCCAGGGTAAAAAAGTTGAGAAAGGCTGATGTAGACGTTAAAGAAAATCTGTAACGAAAAAACCTCCCCTAGGGGGTACTCACCTCGGGTGGGGGAAGCCTCCGGATCCTATTGAGGCTTCCCTCGTCCTCCTCGGTCTCAAGGCGGCGGCGATAAAGCTCCCCGAACAGCAGGGATGTAAATATTTACCTTCCTGGCTCCAGCGCAGGCGCAGTATCTGCTCCTTCCCACGGGGATAGGCGGAAATAGCCGATTTCCATCAGGCCGCTCTACTGCACAGGTGCAAGTCTCCGGCGCCTGCGCAGTATAGCGACCCGACGGAGATCGGCTATTTCCACCTATCTCCGTCAGAAGAGCCGCAACAGCCTGGAAAGGTAAATATTGAACAGGCTGTCGGATTTGTCGCGCCGGCTTTGAAGGGCTGCAGCGAGACCCCCGTGAGACAGAGGAGGACGGGGGAAGCCTCATTAGTATCCTGAGGCTTCCCCCTCCCGAGGTGAGTACACCCCAGGGGAGGTTTTTTATTCTTACAGTGTCTCTTTAAGTTAACCGAGGGTCTTCTTATCTATTTGCCATAAATACCTCACACTCCTTGCAAGATCCCTGGTAATTATTGTATCTGGAGGACACTTATATTTGCAAAAAAAATCTCTCTACCTCCTTCTGATTGTATGTTCTAACATTGTCAGCCACCAGGAATAGAGTATGAAGAAGGCTTACAAGATGAAAGCTTATGTTTTTTTCTTTTAAATAAGCCAATAAACAAGAACTTGTATTTTACAGACAGGAAGTTTTGAATAAAGAGAATAATCCTGATTCAAAACTTTCGGCGTAGCTAAGGAGCTGTGGGCCCCGATGCAAGTTTTACATTGGGGCCCCCCAAACACTCTATATATAACAATTGATACAGCTCATCAAAACCTGCCAATGGCAACTACAGTGTCACAGGTGCAAGAAGGGGATGGGAAATAGCTTGTTACTGATTACCCCCAAGCACTCTATACATAGCAATCCCTGCCAATGGCAACTACAGTGTCAGAGGTGCAAGAAGGGGATGGGGAACAGCTTGTTACTGATTACCCCCAAGCACTCTATACATAGCAATCCCTGCCAATGGCAACTACAGTGTCAGAGGTGCAAGAAGGGGATGGGGAGCAGCTTGTTACTGATTACCCCCAAGCACTCTATACATAGCAATCCCTGCCAATGGCAACTACAGTGTCAGAGGTGCAAGAAGGGGATGGGGAACAGCTTGTTACTGATTACCCCCAAGCACTCTATACATAGCAATCCCTGCCAATGGCAACTAGTGTCAGAGGTGCAAGAAGGGGATGGGGAGCAGCTTGTTACTGATTACCCCAAGCACTCTATACATAGCAGTCCCTGCCAATGGCAACTACAGTGTCAGAGGTGCAAGAAGGTGATGGGGAACAGCTTGTTACTGATTACCCCAAGCACTCTATACATAGCAATCCCTGCCAATGCCAACTACAGTGTCAGAGGTGCAAGAAGGGGATGGGGAACAGCTTGTTACTGATTACCCCCAAGCACTCTATACATAGCAATCCCTGCCAATGGCAACTACAGTGTCAGAGGTGCAAGAAGGGGATGGGAAGCAGCTTGTTACTGATTACCCCCAAGCACTCTATACATAGCAATCCCTGCCAATGGCAACTACAGTGTCAGAGGTGCAAGAAGGTGATGGGAAATAGCTTGTTACTGATTACCCCAAACACTCTATACATAGCAGTCCCTGCCAATGGCAACTACAGTGTCAGAGGTGCAAGAAGGTGATGGGGAACAGCTTGTTACTGATTACCCCCAAGCACTCTATACATAGCAATCCCTGCCAATGGCAACTACAGTGTCAGAGGTGCAAGAAGGGGATGGGGAACAGCTTGTTACTGATTACCCCCAAGCACTCTATACATAGCAATCCCTGCCAATGGCAACTACAGTGTCAGAGGTGCAAGAAGGGGATGGGGAGCAGCTTGTTACTGATTACCCCCAAGCACTCTATACATAGCAATCCCTGCCAATGGCAACTACAGTGTCAGAGGTGCAAGAAGGTGATGGGGAACAGCTTGTTACTGATTACCCCAAGCACTCTATACATAGCAGTCCCTGCCAATGGCAACTACAGTGTCAGAGGTGCAAGAAGGTGATGGGAAATAGCTTGTTACTGATTACCCCAAGCACTCTATACATAGCAGTCCCTGCCAATGGCAACTACAGTGTCAGAGGTGCAAGAAGGTGATGGGGAACAGCTTGTTACTGATTACCCCCAAGCACTCTATACATAGCAATCCCTGCCAATGGCAACTACAGTGTCAGAGGTGCAAGAAGGGGATGGGGAGCAGCTTGTTACTGATTACCCCCAAGCACTCTATACATAGCAATCCCTGCCAATGGCAACTACAGTGTCAGAGGTGCAAGAAGGGGATGGGAGCAGCTTGTTACTGATTACCCCCCAAGCACTCTATACATAGCAATCCCTGCCAATGGCAACTACAGTGTCAGAGGAGCAAGAAGGGGATGGGGAACAGCTTGTTACTGATTACCCCCAAGCACTCTATACATAGCAATCCCTGCCAATGGCAACTACAGTGTCAGAGGTGCAAGAAGGGGATGGGAGCAGCTTGTTACTGATTACCCCCCAAGCACTCTATACATAGCAATCCCTGCCAATGGCAACTACAGTGTCAGAGGTGCAAGAAGGGGATGGGGAGCAGCTTGTTACTGATTACCCCCCAAGCACTCTATACATAGCAATCCCTGCCAATGGCAACTACAGTGTCAGAGGTGCAAGAAGGGGATGGGGAACAGCTTGTTACTGATTACCCCCCAAGCACTCTATACATAGCAATCCCTGCCATTGGCAACTACAGTGTCAGAGGTGCAAGAAGGTGATGGGAAATAGCTTGTTACTGATTACCCCAAGCACTCTATACATAGCAGTCCCTGCCAATGGCAACTACAGTGTCAGAGGTGCAAGAAGGTGATGGGAAATAGCTTGTTACTGATTACCCCAAGCACTCTATACATAGCAATCCCTGCCAATGGCAACTACAGTGTCAGAGGTGCAAGAAGGTGATGGGGAACAGCTTGTTACTGATTACCCCCAAGCACTCTATACATAGCAATCCCTGCCAATGGCAACTACAGTGTCAGAGGTGCAAGAAGGGGATGGGGAGCAGCTTGTTACTGATTACCCCCAAGCACTCTATACATAGCAATCCCTGCCAATGGCAACTACAGTGTCAGAGGTGCAAGAAGGGGATGGGAGCAGCTTGTTACTGATTACCCCCCAAGCACTCTATACATAGCAATCCCTGCCAATGGCAACTACAGTGTCAGAGGAGCAAGAAGGGGATGGGGAACAGCTTGTTACTGATTACCCCCAAGCACTCTATACATAGCAATCCCTGCCAATGGCAACTACAGTGTCAGAGGTGCAAGAAGGGGATGGGAGCAGCTTGTTACTGATTACCCCCCAAGCACTCTATACATAGCAATCCCTGCCAATGGCAACTACAGTGTCAGAGGTGCAAGAAGGGGATGGGGAGCAGCTTGTTACTGATTACCCCCAAGCACTCTATACATAGCAATCCCTGCCAATGGCAACTACAGTGTCAGAGGTGCAAGAAGGGGATGGGGAGCAGCTTGTTACTGATTACCCCCAAGCACTCTATACATAGCAATCCCTGCCAATGGCAACTACAGTGTCAGAGGTGCAAGAAGGGGATGGGGAACAGCTTGTTACTGATTACCCCCAAGCACTATATACATAGCAATCCCTGCCAATGGCAACTACAGTGTCAAAGGTGTAAGAAGGGGGTGGGGAACAGCTTGTTACTGATTACCCCCAAGCACTCTATACATAGCAATCCCAGCCAATGGCAACTACAGTGTCAGAGGTGCAAGAAGGGGGTGGGGAACAGCTTGTTACTGATTACCCCCAAGCACTCTATACATAGCAATCCCTGCCAATAGCAACTACAGTGTCAGAGGTGCAAGAAGGGGATGGGGAGCAGCTTGTTAAGGATTACCACTGTTCAAAGTATCTATAGAAGTGATTATTATGAGCACAGGACCAATAGAGAACTAATACTGTAGTTGATGGAGGGCCCTTCGGGGCCACTCTGGCCCAAGAGCCCCGATGCGGTCGCTACCTCTGCAACCCCTACTGCTACGCCCCTGCTTTCTGTCCGTAAAATACAAGCTCTAGTCTCCAGCAATGCTTAGCTACTAAGATAATGAATTACATACACAGTGTTTCTCTATCTCCTGCCTCTTCCCCCTTCCCCTTGCTTGTAGAGTGGTTAGACTCAGGCTGGGGTCTGGAATGATTTGTCTGTGATCTGTCCACACAGGAGCAGCTTGCTAGCAAGAAAGGATTAAAGCATGTCAGCAAACTAGCCAAGTACATCTGTAGGTAACTTTTCTTTCATAATAGCACCATCATTTGGACAATCTGCTCTGTTCAAAAGCCTGTTCTGTTTGTGATATTTACATTTGGTTCCTAGCATTGCTGAACTTAGCCTTAATTTTATCACTTTAGTTAGGCAAAAAATATCTAAAGTTTGCCATACAATCATCGATTTTGATCACCCAAATGGGCCCCACCAGCCAGCCATTGTGCCCCCTAATAAAATTTGAAGCTGTAGTCACCACTGGCGGCGCCATTGCGATTTCCGCTGATCACAATCATGCAGCATTTTCCTGGCGACTGTGTTGCAATTCTCATTCACTGGCATGAGAATCGCAAAATGCAATTGCGTCGTGAACAAAGCAATGCAAATCTTGATCGCAATTGCTTGTGATCGCGTTTGGCGGTTCAGCGTGAGAACAGGGCCTAAGAAGTCGGCCTTCACCACTGTGAGTACTGCTGGCTATTTGTGCTGGTTGGTTGAGACTGCTGGTTACATGAGTTCTGTATAAATGAGATAAAATGTGGGGTCCTTAGTAATGGCTTCCTTACTTAGATTTTATAGTCCATCAGGGGCGTAGTTAGAAACCATTGGGGACCACATAGCCAAATTTTGATTGCCCTCTTCCCCACAAAAAAGTTACAGGACACCTTCGTGCTCCGTCCTCACCCCCTACACACACCAGTTTTAGGTAGCCAGAGGTACCCCCAATACCACTTAAGGACCAGCTAACGCCCATAGGAGTTAGTTCACGGAGGGTGTCTCCGTGAACAGCCGGAGAGCTGCTGATCGCGGCTCGCCGGCAAAATGTAGACACGCGGGGAAGAAATCCCCGCTGTTTACATCATATGGCTCCGTAAGGCAGATCGGCGATCCCCGGCCTCTGATTGGCCGGGGATCGCCGGCATATGATAGGCTGAAGTCTATCCTACAATGCGCAGGACGGATATCTGTCCTGCGCCGCTCATAGGGGGAGGGAGAGGGACGGAGCGCTGAAAACGCTGCGGAGGGGGGCTTTGAAGAGCAGCAAGCCGGCGGCGATCAGACCCCCCCAGGAGGACATCCCCCTGGTGGGGAAAAAAAAGGGGGTAAGTCTGATCGCCCTGGCTCTATCCTGATCTGTGCTGCGGGCTGGAGAGTCCCTGCAGCACAGATCAGGCAAACCACCCCTGGTCCTTAAGTGGTAAAGAAAACCTGTACTGAAAAAAAGTTCCCCTGGGGGTACTCACCTCAGTAGGGGGAAGCCTCTGGACCCTATCGAGGCTTCCCCCGTCTTCCTGTGTCCCACGGCGGTCTCGCTGCAGCCCCCGGAATGCACAGGTGACAAACCAGACAGCCTGTTCAATATTTACCTTTCCAGGCTCCAGCGGGGGCGCTGTCGCGGCTTTTCTGACGGAGATGGGCCAAAATAGGCGATCTCTGTCGGGTCCGCTCTACGGCGCAAACACAGGAGACTTGCGCCTGCGCAGTAGAGCAGCCCGATGGAGATCGTCTATTTTTTTCTATCTCTGTGCAGAGAGCGGATACTGCGCCTGCGCTGGAGCCCGATAGGTAAATATTTGCATCGCCGCCGCTCCGGGAGGATTTTCTCCGCCGCCGTGGGACCGAGGAGGATGGGGGAAGCCTCAATAGGATCCGGAGACTTCCCCCACAGAGGTGAGTACCCCCTAGGGGAGGTTTTTTCATTACAGATTTTCTTTAAAGAGAATCTGTACTCTAAAATTCTTACAATAAAAAGCATACCATTCTATTCCTTATGTCCTCCTGGGCCCCTCTGTGCTGTTTCTGCCACTCCCTGCTGCAATCCTGGCTTGTAATTGCTATTTTTATGCAGTGTTTACAAACAAAAAACATGGCTTCTAACCAGAGTGAGAACAGCTCACTGTGTGACTCATGCAGAGCTTGGAGAGGGTGTGTATAGCTTCTGCCAATGACAAGCAGTGCTGCACATTCCACACACTCCAGCCTGAGCCCGACAGAGGAGAGAAGATAAGATTTATTACAGAGACATTGCAACTAGAAAAGGCTGCAGTAAGCCAGAGCACATTAGAACAGGTATAGGAACTTATAGGATAGAATAAATAAGGCTCAAAATTTTGTTACAGAGTCTCTTTAAGTATCTCCACAGTATAGGTAGCCAAAAGTTCTCCCCCACTAAGGTAGCCAAAGGTACCCCAAGTAATAGGTCTCCATTATGGGTAGCCCCTTAGTATAGGAAGCCAGTGGCACCCTCAGTATAAGATAGCCCCCAGTATAGATAACTTCTCTACACTGCTCACTATACTCTGCGCCTGAGATTCAGGGGGGGGGGGGGCTCACTGAGGACCCCATTACCCGCACCAGGCACTGCCACTGGGTCCCCTTGGCTATGGGCCCCTAAACAGCAGCTATGACTGCTATGGTAATCCTTACGCTCCCCCTAAAAAGTTTTTTTGTCCCTCCTATTACCTTATTGGATAATGTAGCCTCTGCCCCATCCCTCCGCGTTCCAATATTGCAAGTGCTCTCTTCAGAGGGTTCATGTTTCGCTAGTGCAGAAAAATCGCAAGCCTTTAGCAGCGCTATTTTTCAGCAATTTTCCCGGTAAGAGCTGTTTGCGATTCTTGCTTGGGAGAATAAGAATCATACCGCGGAAATGGGCGTGGTCACGCTACCGAATGTGGGCGTGGTCATGGGTGGGGCCAAATATACATGATTTTAGTATTGCTGTAAAAGGTCTGCCAGGGAAGTTTGAGCTCTGCCATAGTTTTTCCCCCCTTCCCCCAAAATACATGTAATCTTACAGCATTTTACCAAAAATCCACGTAATCTGGCAGAGGTTCTTCCAAAATATAGACAATATGGCAGTGGTTCACAAAAAATAGATAGTAATCTGGCAGCAGCGATTCCCCCAACATACACATAATCTGGCAGCAGTTCCCCGAAATACATTTAATCTGACAGCAGTGGTTCCCCAAAAATAGGTAGCCCCAGGTCTATAGGTGTCCCCAGAATAGGTGGCCAGGGGTATAGATGTCCCCAGAACAGGTAGCCAGGGGTATATGTGCCCAGTATATGTAGGCAGGGGTACAGGGCCGGTTCTAGACTGGCACATATGAGGGGGCAGTCAAATGGGTAGGGGGCAACATGTACGAGGAAATTTGCGCCGCGCAAAGTGTGCCACGGTGACGAAAATGGGCATGGCAAGTAAATGCACATAATGAGAGACAGCCTTTCACCAGTAAATGCACGTAATGAGAGACAGCTTTTCACCAATAAATGCACGTAATGAGAGACAGCTTTTCACCAGTAAATGCACGTAATGAGAGACAGCTTTTCACCAGTAAATGCACGTAATGAGAGACAGATTTTCACCAATAAATGCACGTAATGAGAGACAGCTTTTCACCAGTAAATGCACGTAATGAGAGACAGCTTTTCACCAGTAAATGCACGTAATGAGAGACAGCTTTTCACCAGTAAATGCACGTAATGAAAGACAGCTTTTCACCAGTAAATGCACGTAATGAGAGACAGCTTTTCACCAGTAAATGCACGTAATGAGAGACAGCTTTTCACCAGTAAATGCACGTAATGAGAGACAGCTTTTCACCAGTAAATGCACGTAATGAGAGACAGCTTTTCACCAGTAAATGCACGTAATGAGAGACAGCTTTTCACCAGTAAATGCACGTAATGAGAGACAGCTTTTCACCAGTAAATGCACGTAATAAGAGACAGCTTTTCACCAGTAAATGCACATAATAAGAGACAGCTTTTCACCAGTAAATGCACATAATAAGAGACAGGCAGGGTATATGTGCCCAGTATATGTAGCCAGGGGGTATATGTGCCCAGTATATGTAGCCACAGATATATGTCCCAGTATATGTAGTCAGGGTTATATGTGCCCAGTATATTTAGCCAGAAGTATATGTGCCCACAATAGGTAGCCAGGGGGTATATGTGCCCAGTATATGTAGCCAGGGTTATATGTCCCCAGTATATGTAGGCAGGGTATATGTGCCCAGTATATGTAGCCACAGGTATATGTCCCAGTATATGTAGTCAGGGGTATATGTGCCCAGTATATGTAGGCAGGGTATATGTGCCCAGTATATGTAGGCAGGGTATATGTGCCCAGTATATGTAGGCAGGGTATATGTGCCCAGTATATGTAGCCACAGGTATATGTAGCCAGGGTTATATGTGCCCAGTATATGTAGCCAGGGGTATATGTGCCCAGTATATGTAGGCAGGGTATATGTCCCAGTATATGTAGTCAGGGTTCTATGTGCCCAGTATATGTAGCCAGAGGTATATGTGCCCACAATAGGTAGCCAGGTGACCCCCCCCCCCCAGCAGGAGGACAGCAGCACAGTGGAGGAAGAGCTGTGGCATCAGCGGTGGAGAAGGGGGGCAATCTCCTGTACATTTATTGCAGGATTTGTATCATCTGTAATAAATAAATGTTTTTTGGGTTTTTTGTTGTTGTTGTTATTATGCTGTTGTTTATCTTTTACAGCAGAGCAGACGTTCTAAGTTCAGCTTCTCTGCTCCTCAGCTGTAAGAGGTTTTTTTAGGGCTGGCTCACGCTTTTCATCAGCGTTTCAGCGCTTTGCTGACTGCTGGTAATCAGCAAAGCGCTGTAATAAAGGTGGCCACTAATGAATCAATTTGCCAAACAATTATTTACAAATGATTATTCGTATGAACGTTTGGAAATTAACATTTGGGAGCACTAATGGACAAAAATCTCCTACCCAATGTAATTAAATTGACGGGATTGATCCGAAAATTGTTTTGATTTCATTAATCTGATCGGATTGGTCAGGAGATTTTCGTCCATTCCGAAACAATCATTTCCGATCATTCATACAGATAATCGTTAATAAACAATCGTTTGCAGAATTGTATCGTTAGTGGCCACCTTAAGGCTGGTTTCACAGTGGGACTTTACAGGCGCACGTTAGAGCAGCCTGTAACGCAGCCCACCGCACAGCAATGAAAAATCAATGGGCTGTTCACAGTGCCCACGTTGCGTTACACAGTAACGCTGCGCCATAAAACAATGTACTGCACACAGTACTTTATAAGCGGCAGAACCGCGTTAGACTGCTTGCACATGCTCAGTAATGTTGAGGAGGAGCGGAGAGCGGCCAGGCACATGGCTAATTAATATTCACTGCACTCAGTGACGTGCAGTGTTTACTTCCTGGAGCGGCCGTTTTGTGCGGCAATTGGCCGGGCGGGACCACGTGATGCTGCATGCGTCCAAGAGTACGCATCACGGACGCCAGAGTGAGCTGCACAACGCGGCTCACTCTGACGTCCACATCAGAGAGCACCAGGCGTTGCGTTAGGGGCACGTTATGCAACCTTAACGTCCCCTAAAACGCAACGTCCTGGTGTGAAACCAACCTAAAGGATACCAGAAGTGACATGTGGCATGATGAGAAAGACATGGGTATGTACAGTGCCTAGCACACAAACAACTATGCTGTGTTCCTTTTTTTCTTTCTCTGCCTGAAAGAGTTAAATATCAGGTATGTAAGTGGCTGACTCAGACAGGAAGTGACTACAGTGTGACCCTCACTGATAAGAAATTCCCCTTTTTACCTCTTTCTTGCTCTCAGAAGCCATTTTCTGCTAGGAAAGTGGGTACTATTCCGTTAGACGGGCGCAACCACTAGGTGGCGTTAATTATTATTTCCCCTGCAGGCCGCCATGGATAGTAGGAAAAGATGTACCTCTGCTGCCGGTTGCGCCCGGCTAACGGAAAAGATCCGGAAAGTGTTTTTTAGTTGGAATTTCTTATCAGTGAGGGTCACGCTGTAGTCACTTCCTGTCCTGAGTCAGGACTGAATCAGCCACTTACATACCTGATATTTAACTCTTTCAGGCAGAGAAAGAAAAAAAGGAACACAGCATAGTTATTTGTGTGCTTGGCACTGTACATACACATGTCTATCTCATCATGTCACTTGTCACTTCGGGTATCCTTAAAGAGAACCAGAGATGGCAGCATGGTGGCATAGTGGTTAGCACTCTTGCCTTGCATCGCTGGGTCCCTGGTTCAAATCCCAGCCAGGTCAACATCTGCAAGGAGTTTGTATGTTCTCCACGTGTCTGTGTGGGTTTCCTCCGGGCACTCCGGTTTCCTCCCACATCCCAAAAAACATACAGATAAGTTAATTGGCTTCCCTCTAAATTGTACCTAGACTACAATACATACACTACACCATACATACACAGACATATGACTATGGTAGGGACTAGATTGTGAGCTCCTTCGAGGGACAGTTAATGACAAGACTATGGGCTCGATTTACAAAACGGTGCTAACTTTAGCACTGGCCCTTAGCACGTCTAAACTCAGTTGAAATGTGAGATCTGATTGAGAAAACCAGTGCTAACCTACTTAGCACCCTGGTTAGCACGCCTAAAGACTTTAGACGTGCTAAGTAGGTTAGCACCGCTTAGTAAATCAAGCCCTATATATACTATGTACAGCGCTGCAGAAGATGTTGGTGCTATATAAATACTAATAATTATAATGAAACAAAGAAAATATTTTATACATACCTGGGGCTTCCTCCAGCCCCATACGCACTGATCGCTCCCAAACCGCCATCCTCCGCTGCCCACAGCTACGAGAACCGGCTCCCCGCTCTTCCGTCAGTCAGAGCCAGTCTAGCGTAGGAGAAGTGCGCTCTTTGCGTATCTCTGCAGCAGCCGCTGGAGAGATACGTAGAGGGCGCACTTCTCCTGCGTAGCCCGGCTCCGATTACGTCAGTGACGGGTGCCGGTTCTCGTAATTGCGGGCAGCGGTGGATGGCGGCGTGGGAGCGATTTGTGCGTTTGGGGCTGGAGAAAGTCCCAGGTATTTATAAAATATTTTCTTTGTTTCGTCTCTGGTTCTCTTTAAACTCTCTAAATACATACAGGGTGCAATTATCTGTTTTCCTTCTAGCCTGTGCAAGAGTTCAGGTTCACTGTAATTATAAAGGTAGGACTGTTTCTCCTATGTAAGTTGGGAACCTTGACCAAAATGAAGGTGCCATATAGGATTCCAGGTACGTGACAAATGTTATACCGACGCGCAAGACGTTACCTCTCTCCCTCTGTGGTTAGTGCGACTGGCACTTGCCCTTCTCAAACATGGCCGCCAGGTGCAGCGTGTGAGGGAAGCGGCCACAGTGGGAGGCGGAACCTTCGCGGCGCGGCCCCTGAGGCGGGGGGGGAAGCTGTTAGAGGCTGCACTGATGCGCTGAGCTGGGCTCTCCCATGTGTTGGAGCTGCAGAGAACAGGCATGGAGGTGCTGGAAGAAGAGTTCGGGGCTCTGGGTCGGCAGCAGCTCGTAGCTCCTGTGGATACAGTGGAGGTGAGAGGCAGGCAGCACTCACTTCCGGTGCCCCCTCTATCATCCTGGGGGGCTCTGCTGTCAGCTGTCACCAACTAACTCAGCTGCCCAAGCTTTCTGCTGTTGTCATTACTGTTATTATTGTTGTTTTTAGTTTGTTTCTATCTCTCTACAGGATCTGGAATAAGTGGGGCTGGACCATAACTTTGCATAGGGCTCATCATATTTAGATTCAGATAAATTAATCATTGGCTCTGGAATGGAATTTAGTTAAAGTGGCCATACATGTAAGGACTTGGTCACAGTGGCTCCATGCTGGAGGGGATACCTGCATTATTTATGGTGAAAATATGAAGTAAAAATCCTACCATATTCTAGGTGGTCGGCAGTGGGTGCAGGGCAAAAAGAGGGTAGCCTAACAGCCGTTTCGCACGGCGGTGCTTCTTCCGAGGGCACCGCCGTGCAAAACTGTTGTTGGGCTACCCTATTTTTACCCTGCACCCACCGCTGACCACCTAGAACGTTGATGGCTCTAAGCCTAACTCCGGGAGGCAGAGGCATGATGGGATTTGTAGTTTTGTCTCTGGTGTGCCAAGGTTAGCCATCACTGAATATGGTAGGACTTATACTTCATATTTTCACCATAAGTAATGTCACTCCAGCACAGAGCCACTGTTTGTGACCATTGAACCTACCAACTGCATTGAAATGCCGGAAGTTTGATGAGTGAATAAACCACAATTCACTGCAGTGCCTGAGAAGTGTCTTTCTTTTTTTTGGTCCATAAAAAGTAACTGTATATTACTTTCAAGAGCACGCAGTTGTTTGCAAAACCAGGTGGTGTTTTTGAAACTCCCTTTCCCTCCCCGTCGACCCTCCAATGATTAGTATATACCCACAACAGTAATCTTTATAGTGTTGGCCACCACTGTCTCCTTGAATTGATCCTTGTATGGACTTAGCGGCTGATCGCATCAGATTTGACCATGCCTGATCAACAGTTCAACCAATTTTGTGCAGTAGTTGATTGCATGTATCAATTGGACGTGCTGAAAAATCTCAGGTCGACATGCTCTATTGGGTGCATGGCGGTAATGGCATGGGATAATCACAAACTTGACGGAAACCCCCAGCTACTGATCCCACCTCCACTCCCCTGGGGCCTGTGCAGTTATACTTTACCTGTCACGCCATCCATGCTGAGTGTCCATGCCCTATTTCCACATTGAAGTCCTACATGCTATAATGCCAGTATCCACGTTGGGGTGCAAATGCGTAAGTACGTGGACACTCAGTGTGGACGTCCGCAGGTGAAGTATAACTGCAAGAAACACACGCACCAACCAACCATTAGGGGGACAGTGGCTAGGGGCAGTGAGGAGGCATGGTGGCGTCACTAAGCTGATTCTCGATAGACTTCATGCTGAAAACAGATCTCTCTCCAATTGGATTAGATCAGAGAGAGATTTGTCTTTTGAACGATTGGCTGTCAAAATCTCTAGATGTATGTCTACCTTAAAGGAGTCATCAAGCAAGTAATAGTACCCAGAGAACTACTTACCCGGGGCTTCCTCCAGCCCCTGGCAGCCCCTATATCTCCTGCTACAGCTCCACGCCTGTGCAGTACGCTCCAAACCACGTAGAGGTGATTGACAGCGCCACAGTGGAGCGGGATTTTATACTCCAAGTCCTAACTCTCTGGGATCTGGATCGTGTCCTCTGATGCTCTCGATACCTCAAGTGAGATCACCGCCTGTCACATGACGACAGACGGCGATCTCACCATAGAGAGATGGCACCACCTGGAGGACAGGATTAAGAAATGCATCGCTGGATCCTGGAGAACTGAGTTCTGTGCAGGGAATGTCACTGGGGTGTTGTTGTTGTTTTTTTTTTTTTTTTTTGGGGGGGGGGGGGGGTTGTTTTTTAATTATTATTTTTTATTTAGAGTCTAAAAGCACACAAACAACAACTTTAAAATCCAGAAAGAATCATACGGCCAGGTAGGTCAATAGGGATGATCGATGAGATGTGAAATATTCTGGATTTGCATATAAATAAAATGCAGCTTAGAACTGCAAGGAAACCCTCGGATGAGGCCAGTCTGGCCTCAATTCACTAAGATCATGCTGGAGATAATAAGGCAAGAGAAAACTTACCTCCACACAGTAAGAGAGTTATCTTACCTCTTCATTCCTTATGTTACCTCCTCTGTAGTTAATTTACCTCCTCTGTAGTTAATTTACCTCCTCTGTAGTTAATTTACCTCCTCTGTAGTTAATTTACCTCCTCTGTAGTTAATTTACCTCCTCTGTAGTTAATTTACCTCCTCTGTAGTTAATTTACCTCCTCTGTAGTTAATTTACCTCCTCTGTAGTTAATTTACCTCCTCTGTAGTTAATTTACCTCCTCTGTAGTTAATTTACCTCCTCTGTAGTTAATTTACCTCCTCTGTAGTTAATTTACCTCCTCTGTAGTTAATTTACCTCCTCTGTAGTTAATTTACCTCCTCTGTAGTTAATTTACCTCCTCTGTAGTTATTTTCACACGCAGTTAATGAACAGCCTGTCTTTAACTCTGGAGTTATTTTAAGGATTAAATAGTTAACTTAAAGACAGAAGAGTTAACTTTAGGTTTGCCTGAGGTAAAATGTTTCCTGAATACTACATGCCTTATCACCATGGTAACAACTCTAGAAGAGTTATTAAAGACAGGAGATAACCTTAGTGAATTGATGCTACATTGGATTTGCTTTATTTTCCAATCTGTTTCTGATTGTTTGCAAATAGCAAAATGCAAGGACATCTGCAAAATAGTGGAAGTGTCGGTACTCTAGCATGATCCTGCTCATATTAATTACTATAGTTCCTGAGGAAATTAAAGAAATCCTCTGAAGTCAAATTACAAGCTCATCGCCACTGTTATTTTTGTTTGTGATCTTTATATTGGGTCTGATAATAGCTCTCTCACTTATCTGTAATCTTTATTTCAGATCTGATCATTGCTCTGTCTCACTTATCTTTGATCTTTATATCAATTTTGATCATTGCTCTCTCTCCATTATCTGTGATCTATGTATCAGGTCTGAGCATTCCTTTGTCTCACTTATCTGTGATCTTTATATCAGGTCTGATCAGTGCTCTCTCGCTTGTCTGAGCCACCTGCTTCCTGTACACAGACAGGAAGTGATATGTGGAAAGAACCAATCAGACTCATATTTTTGCATTGTCAATCATGGATTTGGGCTTATGGCTACACAGCGACTACCTCTAACCTCTGTATGTAAATGGTTACTGATGGAAACATTTGCATGAAAGTTATTTGTAATAAATACATTTTTATTCTGCAGGAGAAATGGAAGCTGCTTCCGGCTTTTCTGAAGGTAAGAAGATAAGTCTGTTTCTGGTATATGCTGATTATCATTAGTCACAGTGATGCTCCAGCCAGTAATGTTGTTGTTTTTTTGGGGGGGGGGGGGTTTGGTTGGGGGATGGAGAGAAGCTCTGTCTGGACAGGGAGGGTCAATAAGATGCGAATACTGTAATTCTGTGTTGATGCAGGATTATGCAAATTGTGCGTGCAAATTTATGCATCTTGAAAACGGACCTGTGAAATTCCCCTTCGGGAGGTTTTGATTTTTCCATTTTTTTTCAGGATAGGGACTAACAGCAAGCTCATGGTGAACCAGAACTCATTGGAGTGTGTAAGGGGCTACAGTGGTCCTAAAAGCCCCCGAAACAGTCTGTATGCATGTTTGATTATTATTGCTCTGTACAAATTAACAAGCTGACACATCATTGCATTCCAGCGGTTCTGGAGGTGTGTTTAGCTTCTAAGGATACAATGATTAACTTGCATATATTCAGCAGTGATGCTCTGGGAGACATCTCAAGCTCACTCTAACCTGCATTATCACAAATTCTTTCTGTTTTAAAAATGCAAACTTTTGTTTTTCTTAGCATTTTAGTAAGGAGGCTTTTAGGACCATTGTAGTCCCTTACACACTCCAATGAGTTCTGGGTCACCATGAGCTTGCTGGTTAGTCTGTACCTCTCGGAGTTACAAGCCCTACTGCATAGAGCCAAATTAATTCATTCCATGCACTGATGAGGATCATCCAATCCGAAACAGTCTGTATGCATGTTGGATTATTCTGGCTCTGCACAAATTAACAAGCTGACATATCATTGCATTCCAGCGGTTCTGGGGACGTGTTTGGCTTCTAAGGGTAACAATGGTTAATTTGCATATATTCAGCAGTGATGCACTGGGAGACATCTCGGAAGCACACTCCAACGTGAATTATCGCAAATACTTTGTTTTAAAGAGAACCCGAGGTGGGATTTAATTATGTTAGTGGGGCACAGAGGCTGGTTGTGCACACTAACACCAGCCTCTGTTGCCCCATGGTGTGCCTCCAGGACCCCCCTGCGCGCTGCTATACCCTCCGCAGTGCTAGCGACACGCAGCGCGTCGCCAGCACAATGTTTACCTTTCGCCTGTCTGTTAGCGCCACTCCCCCGCCTCCTCCGTATCGGCGCTACCCGCCCGCGTCACTTCCCTCCAATCAGCGGTGTGTCGCTAGCACTGCCAGGGGGGACATGGAGGCACACCATGGGGCAACAGAGGCTGGTGTTAGTATGCACAACCAGCCTCTGTGCCCCACTAGCATAAGTAAATCCCACCTCGGGTTCTCTTTAAGAAAGCAAACGGTTTCTTTTCAGGGTAGGAACACACTAGGCAGAATGGCATTTCCCCATAGCACATAGTGGAAAACGCATATGCATTTCCGCCTGGTGCATACCTACCCTGTAGCCTCTGACATTTACATCATCCTGAATCAGCTGGGAACTATATGCATGTCATTCACCATCCCTATGGCTTCGATTCATCATTGTCTTTGCGATAGCGAATTCGAAGTTTATCGATTTCTAGTTGTATTCATCAAGGTTTTTCCGCATTCGGTGTGAATTCGATAAAATATCGGTAACGTGTCGATATTTCCATTTTACAGCGGTAAATTTAACACAAGGCCATAAGATTCCCATGGAATTGTGGGTAAAAGGCAGTCCTTTGAACACTATGTAGCAACATTCTGAATAGGGCTTTACACCTGGACCAGGATTCTGGGAGTGGTTTGGGACAATCCTACAATTTCGCCAGCTGCAGCTTGATAGACTTTTCTGAAAAAATGTAGCGCAGCTAGCAAATTTAGTTATCCCTGGCACTGCCTGTGTTCTCTTACAGGATGATTCAAGAGAAATGCAGATGTCCTGTTATAGCAAATAAATCCATTCTCTTGCAAATTGATATGGGTGCAGACCTTATTCTTGCCCTTCTGCGCCTTTGAATCACTCTCAGCTGATACATAACCACTTCCAATGGCTCCATCTTCTCTGTCAGCAATGATCTGACAGGAATAACGACAGAGCAGTGAAGGAGATAACTAATCCTAAATTTAACGCTAAACCACGCCCACTTTCATTTCCATGAATTGCACTTTATTCCGTTTTATCGCATCATTACCGAATGATTACCGAATGCTCGCTAACAGCTGTAGATAAATTTGATGAATCCTAAAATCAACTTATCGAGTTCGGTATTTTACCGAGCTGTTGGTAATTGATTCGATAAGTCTTGATGAATCGAGGCCTATGTCTGAATTGTACACATTTCGCCTGATGTTTGTGCTTCACTATATTATCAGCTGTTTTAAAGGGAACCTGACACCAGAGGTGTATGGAGGCTGCCATATTATTTTTCTTTCAAAGTGGACCTGAACTCAGAACTTCCTCTCTGCTCTAAAAGATAAGCAGCAGCATAATAACTTTTACAGAAAAAAACATTTATTTGTTACAGCTGATACAAATCCTGTGAGCAATCTGCAGTGTGTCTACTTCCTGCTTTCATCGAAGCAGAAATAGGGTTAACATCCTGTGTTTACAAATTAGCAGCTCTGCTGAGGCAGCCAGCTGACACTAAGAGATCAAATTAGTTTGTCACAGTTGAGGGGAATTAGACAGGCTAAATCATCTAAATACATACAGGGTGCATTTCTCAGTGTTTTCCTTCTGTTCTGTGCAAGAGTTCAGGTCCACTTTAAACAATACCAGTTGCCTGGCAGCCCTGCTGAACTATTTGGCTGCAGTAGTGTCTGAATAACACCAGAGGTAATCATGCAGCTAATCTAGTCAGATCTGACAGTGTCAGAAACACCCGTTCTGCTGCATGATTGTTCAGGGGCTATGGCTAATAGTATTAGAGGCAGAGGATCAGCAGGACAGCCAGGCAACTGGTATTGAAATAAATATGGTAGCCTCCATATACCTTTCGCTTCAGATTCCCTTTAAAGTAAAACTGAAGACACCTGGGAAAAAAAAATCAAATCTTCGCCTGTTTAGAAGGAAGGCTCTGTATCTCATAGACATAGAGCCTTCCTGGTCCTCTCTGTCTCCTCGGTCCGCTGCTGTCCCTCTTTCCAATGTACCGGTAGTTGTTCCACCAACTGTCCGAATATGCATTCGGGAGTCCTTGGAAGACTTTGGAAGCCCTCGTGTCCCCGCAGAGCGTGCACTTGTGTTTGTGCAGTGTAGAACTGTACTATCAAACAAAACTTCTTCTTTATCTCTCTTTTTAGGTTGCTTCACATTTAGTTTAACGTGAACCCGAGGTGAGAGTTATACAGAGGTTGCCATATTTGTTTCCTTTTAAACAATGCACATTTCCTGGCAGTCCTCCTGATCCTGTGTCTCTAATACATTTAGCCATAGACCCTGAACAAGCATGCAGCAGATCAGGTACTCTGACTAAGCTGACTCAGGATTTACTGGATTAGCCATATGCTTGTTCCAGGGTTCTGACTCAGACGCTACTTATGCCAGAAGATCAACAGGGCTGCCAGGCAACTGGCATTGTTTACATGGAAATAAATACAAGAATAAACACAGTTTTATACCCATTTCCGCAGAGATATCTTAAAACCGAACTTTCAATAAATAGTTTTGAAATCCTAAGCCTCACTGGGAGATGGGAAGGAAGATCACAGAGCCCTGTTAGGCTGTATAAATCCTCACACCGCAGGTAACCCCTCTTTCCCACACTGTATCTTATCTAAACACACATCACCCCACCATACAACCCAACATGTTTCGCCCCGTAAAAATAGGGGCTTTGTCAGGGGTACAATAACAAAGTGCTAGAGTGCTCAAAAGTGCTATACAGACCTGCCTTTCATAATAGTCATGAGGCTATGACACTCTTGCTGTTTTATGTTTTCCATATCTAATGTATTTATGGCTCTCCCAGTTACGTTATGGGAACAATTTTACAGGCTTTTAACTATTTTAAAACTATTTATTGAAAGTTGCGTTTTAAGATCCCTCCGTGGAAAGGGTATAAAACTGTGTTAAAGAAATAAATATTGCAGCCTCTATATCCCTCTCCCCTTGGGTTCCCTTTAGGGGCTGTTCACAGTGCCTACGTTGCGTTACATTGTAACGCTGCGTCACAAGGCAACGTACTGCATGCAGTACTTTAGACGCGGCTGAGCCGCGTTAGACTGTTTGCACATGCTCAGTAATGTTGGGGAGGAGCGGAGAGCGGCCAGGCACATGGCTAATTAATATGCACTGCACGTTATGACGTGCAGTGTTTACTTCCTGGAGCAGCCGCTCTGTGCGGCGATTGGCCGGCGGGACCACGTGATGCCGCATGCGTCCAAGAGTACGCATCACGGCATCACCTGACGCCAGAGTGAGCTGCACAACGCGGCTCACTCTGACGTCCAGATCCAGCACCACCAGGCGTTGAGTTAGGGGGACGTTATGCGACCTTAACGCCCCCTCTAACGCAACGTCCTGGTGTGAAATTAGCCTTAAAGGACACCAGAGGCGAAAATAAACAAATTAAATAAACAATTGTATCGATCTTCCTTCTCCTAAAAATGACTTTTTAAGATGTTCCACAGTTTTATTTTCTGTTTAAATCTACTTTTTAAGTTTTAACTGTTATATTGTTTTTGCTCAATGACACAATCATTGAAGTATGCCAGAGCTAAAAACTATGAACTAGTGACCCTTTTTATCTTTTTCCTGCTCTCGGAAGCCATTTTCTGCTAGGAAAGTGTTTTATAGTTGGAATTTCTTATCAGTGAGGGTTGTACTGTAGTCACTTCCTGTCTGAGTCAGGACTGAGTCAGCCACTTACATACCTGATATTTAACTCTTTCAGGCAGAGAAAGGAAAAAAAGGAACAGAGCATAGTTATTTGTGTGCTAGGCACTGTACATACACATGTCTATCTCATCATGTCACATGTCACCTCCGGTATCCTTTAAATACCAGCAGAATATGAAATCATACCAGGCAAATTCTGAAGGCATCATCAAGCTGATGGATGTCCATTTATGGCTCCTGGAGATTTTATTTATTATTTGTTGTATTTATAAAGCGCCAACATATTACGCAGCGCTGGACAATAAATAGGGATACATACAATATTTAGGGGTGACATACAGCAAAATGACAATACATGAATACAAGAAAGACCAGATCACACAGCACAGTATGAGTACAAGGTAATGCTTAGTCACTGGATGGAGCATGGAGATCACACAGCACAGTATGAGTACAAGGTAATGCTTAGTCAGTCACTGGAGGGGAGCATGGAGATTAGGCAAGTTAGGTTCCCACAGATCCATAGCATGTGTTCACAGTAATGGAGGTGCATGATCAGGTTGGACAAAAAAGGAGGGCCCTGCCCAAAGGCTTACAATCTAAAGGGAGAGGTAGGGACACGAGAGGTAGGAGACCAGAGTTCAGCTGTGGGTTTAGAGCACTTGTGAGGGGTAGTAGGCCAGAGTGAAAAGGTGAGTTTTGAGGGCTTTTTTGAAGATGTTGAAGGAGGGGACTGTTCTAAAGAGTGGAGGTGGGGAGTTCCATAGTGTTGGAGCAGCTCTTGAGAAGTCCTGGAGGCGTGCATGGGATTGGGTGATGCGGGGGGTGGTCAGGCGAAGTTTATTGGAGGAACGAAGTGAGCGGCTAGGTGTGTACCTCTGAGTAAGATCGGAAATGTAGGTTGGACAGGTTTTGTGGACAGATTTGTAAGAGATGACGTTTTAAAGCTGAAAGATGGTTTGTGTAGCTGAGCTTACCTGCTGCCGTGCGCCAATCTGTGCATGGGCTAGAATTTAAAGAGAGTATTCAGTGATATTTACACATTCTACAGATCCTCTTGTTAGATTGTTATAATTACCTCCCAGGGCTTTCTTCCAACTCACTCACCGAGCCCCGTGGTATACGGTGCATAGCCCCCCCCCCCCTTTGGAGGAAAGGGGCGTGATGCTTCCATGGCACTTTCTCTATCTTGGACGTCGGAGTGCCATGGCACTATTCTGCAAGGAGGCGGGACTACGTGCTAGAAGGCGGCGGTCACGGGGAGTGTCGGAAGAAACAGACCTGGGAGGTAATTATCACTTTTTATTTTTCAAGAGGATCTTTAAAATGTGTAATTATGACTGAATAGGTTCCTTAAAGTGTACCTGTCACAGGGGAAGGGGGGCAGATGGGACACAGAGGCATGTTCCCTGGTCCATGACACGCCTCTATGTTCCCTATGCGTTGATCTCTGCCCCCCCCCACCCCCCCCTCGCGCCATGCTGTCACCCCCTGAAATCGACAACATGCAGCTTGTCGGATATCTCTAGAGGAAGGGGCGTCCCTTGTGTGAAAGGCAATCTTGCAAAATGCCCTCGGGGGGGGGGGGGGGGGCGTTCCTAACGACCCCTCCCCAGCTGTCATTGGGCATCTCCGCCCAGTTCTGCATCTCCTCCTCCCATTCCCTGCCGCTCCCCCGCCTCCTTGCACACAGAGCAGAGCTTGCAGCGCCGTGACCCCAGGGGGTCACTAAAAGTGGCTGATATCTAGCTGCAGGAGCGGCAGCAATTGAGGCTATCTGATCTGGCTAGCCCCCCGGATCAGGTAGCATATTTTTGTTGGGACAAAAATGCCCTCCTCGTATTCATTTTAAAGGACAATTGTAACCACCCCGTCAAAAAAAGTGATCCTCCCCAAAGAGGAAATCCTCTGGATCCCTGAGTCTTTCCGTTCTTCTCTGCGCCCCCCCTTCTACCCCCGCCCCTCCTGTTCTAGCCTATGACTGATGTGGAAGAAGCCTTCGGTGCCCTCGGAAGGCGGAGTACTTCCGATGACGAGCGGCTCCGCACTGTGCCCGCGTTCTGACGGCTGTTCCTTCTCTCCTGCCAGGTGAAGGGTCTCGTGAAGCAGCACATCGATTCCTTCAATTATTTCATCAATGTGGAGGTGAGTGCTCTGACTGCTGATGGAAGATGTTACACATTTGTGTCATATTTAGGTTTCATTATGCTTCTTTTTATTATTAGATTAAGAAAATAATGAAAGCAAATGAGAAGGTGATGAGCGATGCGGATCCCATGTGGTACCTGAAGTGAGTATTGTTCTGTGATGCGCACACATGTATCAGGGGGAGGTGCTACCTGACTCGCACTTATTACTGAGGCTATGCTTCCTGACATTCTCATAGGAGGAGCTATGTGAGTGGTGCTTCCTGACATTCTGACAGGAGGAGCTCTGTGGGCGGTGCTTCCTGACATTCTGACAGGAGGAGCTCTGTGGACGGTGCTTCCTGACAGGAGGAGCTCTGTGCGCGGTGCTTCCTGACATTCTGATAGGAGGAGCTCTGTGGGCGGTGCTTTATGGCAGGAGGAGCTCTGTGGGTGGTGCTTTCTGACAGGAGGAGCTCTGGGCGGTTCTTTCTGACAGGAGGAGCTCTGGGCGGTTCTTTCTGACAGGAGGAGCTCTGGGCGGTTCTTTCTGATAGGAGGAGCCCTGTGGATGGTGCTTTCTGACAGGAGGAGCTCTTTTGGCGGTGCTTCCTGACATTCTGACAGGAGGAGCTCTGTGGGTGGTGCTTCCTGACATTCTGACAGGAGGAGCTCTGTGGGTGGTGCTTCCTGACATTCCGACAGGAGGAGCTCTGTGGGCGGTGCTTCCTGACAGGAGGAGCTCTGTGGGCAGTACTGCCTGACATTCTGACAGGAGGAGCTCTGTGGGCGATGCTTTCTGACAGGAGGAGCTCTGTGGGCGGTGCTTGAGCTCTGTGGGTGGTGCTCTCTGACAGGGGGATCTCTGTGGGTTGTGCTTCCTGACAGGAGGAGCTCTGTGGGTGGTGCTTCCTGACGTTCTGACAGGAGGAGCTCTGTTGGTGGTGCTTCCTAACAAGAGGAGCTCTGTGGGCGGTACTGCCTGACATTCTGATAGGAGCTCTGTGGGCGGTGCTTCCTGACATTCTGACAGGAGGAGCTCTGTGGGCGGTGCTGCCTGACAGGAGGAGCTCTATGGGTGCTGCTTTCTGACAGGAGGAGCTCTGTGGGCGGTGCTTTCTGACAGGAGGAGCTCTGTGGGCGGTGCTTTCTGACAGGAGGAGCTCTGTGGGCGGTGCTTTCTGACAGGAGGAGCTCTGTGGGCGGTGCTTTCTGACAGGAGGAGCTCTGTGGGCGGTGCTTCCTGACAGGAGGAGCTCTGTGAGCGGTGCTTCCTGACAGGAGCTCTGTGGGCGGTGCTTCCTGACAGGGGGAGCTCTGTGGGCGGTGCTTCCTGACAGGGGGAGCTCTGTGGGCGGGTTTCTGACAGGAGGAGATCTTTTGGTTGTTCTGCCTGACATAACTTTATCAGCAGTGGCATCTTCCATGTTCCCCTACACTCGTGTCCTTTTAATGGATTGTTTCTTTAGTCTTTTCAAAATACTAATACTATCTTTTAGCCCTAATCAGACTTAAAGTAAACCAGAGATCAAAATAACTAATAATTTGATACTTACCCGGGGCTTCCTCCAGCCCCATATAAGCTCGTCCGAGTCCCACGCGGTCTTCTGCGCATGCACAGGAGGTCAAAGAGATCAGCAGGACAGCCAGGCAACTGGTATTGTTTAACAGGAAATAAATATGGCAGCCTCCATATACCTTTCGTTTCAGGTTCCCTTTTAAAGGGGAACTGAAGAGAGAGGTATATGGAGGCTGTCATGTTTATTTCCTTTTAGACAATACCAGTTGCCTGGCAGCCCTGCTGATACTCTGCCTCTAATACTATTAGCCATAGCCCCTGAACAAGCATGCAGCAGATCAGGTGTTTCAGTGGTTCAGACTTATAAGTCTGATCTGACAAGACTAGCTGCATGCTTGTTTCTGGTTTTAATCAGATACTACTGCAGAGAAATAGACCAGCAGGGCCGCCAGGTAACTGGTATTGATTAAAAGGAAATAAACATGACAGCCTCCATATACCTCTCTCTTCAGTTCCCCTTTAAGAAAACCTGTAACGAAAAAAACCTCACCTGGGGGCTACTCACCTCGGGTTGGGGAAGCCTCCAGATCCTATTGAGGCTTCCCCCATCCTCCTTGGTCCAACGGCGGCAGCAATAAAGCTCCCCGAACAACGGGAATGTAAATATTTATTTACCTTCCCGGCTCCAGCGCAGGCGCAGTATCCACTCTCCGCTTGGAGATAGGCGGAAATAGCCAATCGCTGACGGGCCGCTCTACTGCGCAGGTGCAAGTCGCCTGCGCAGTAGAGCGGACCTGACAGAGATCGGCTATTTCTGCCCATCTCCGTGAGCCGCAACAGCGCCCCCGCTGGAGCCAGGGAAGTTAATAAACCAGCGCTTGTCGAGGGAGGATTCCGGGACACTTCCGGGTGAGCCAGCGCTGGACTGCCTGCAGTTATGGGGAGGGGAAAGCCTCATTAGGACCCTGAGGCTTCCCCCTCCAGAGGTGGGTACCCCCAAGAGGAACTTTTTTTGTTACAGGTTCTCTTTAAATTAGCATGCAATCTGCACTGTCTGCCCATACAGTGGTCAGGGTTCTGTGGCAGTCTCTTTTAATATTTGAACACTCTGTTCTCTTGACAGATATCTAAATATTTATGTCGGGGTTCCAGATGTGGAAGAAAGCTTCAATGTGACGCGGCCGGTGTCTCCCCACGAGGTACATGCAGGATTGTACAAATCGTTCTGCAGACAGGTGTCTGGATAGATTCCTGTGCTGAGAAATCCTGCGCTCATTCTGTCCGCTCTCTTGTAGTGCCGTCTCCGGGACATGACCTATTCTGCCCCAATCACAGTGGACATAGAGTACACCAGAGGGAGCCAGAGGATTATCCGCAATGCCCTACCCATCGGCAGGTAAGGACAGAGATGCCTAGTGATCCCAGCTTCCTGCCAGTGGCTGTACTATACCTCCTGCTCTAGTGGCTGAAGGGCACATTTAAAAATTGTAAAGTTTTTTTTTGATACACTCCTCAGTAGAGGGAATGGTCCAGAAGCTTCCCCGATCTTCATAGGCCCTTCCTGCACTGAGCTGGGTCCCTTCAACATTTTAGAAGCTTCAGTAGAGTTATCCCGTTTGAGAGACATGCACTTTGACCTCAGTTGAAACTCACTATGCTGTAAATTCTTGGAATGCTTTGATCTCTCTCTACTAGCAGAAAATATAGAAACTGAAAGCAGAAGTCCTCCTGCTATTGCCTTACACTGCCCCCTAGTGACAAGTGGCCATAAATACACATTATAGCAGTACTAATTAGAAGCAAGGATATGTAACACATAAGAAATAAAAATCTGGTAAAATAAATTGCCCTGGAGTACTTACAAGCCTCTAAATTGGCTGCTAATAATCTTTGACTTTAATATCGAGGGTTGCTCGCAGCTGCGCTCCCCTACGTGTATGAGCGAGGCCGCACTGCGCAGGCAGTAACACAGAGCTGCTTTTGTTTGGCCATTTTCTCTATGCAGGAGCAGCTCCGTGCCCTTGGTGCTTCTATCACTCAGCCATACACAGCAAGGGCAGCAGGAGTTTATATAGGGGTGCTTATTACACACCATTTTTATAACGTTATTTGCTCCCCTATTCTCAGCGTATGAGAACCACAAACCTGCTTGATTGAAAAATCCAGCCTTGGGATCTAGTTTTTGAGTTATGCAGCCAGTGGAGCTTTGTGAGCGTACTCTCCGGCCACTAGAGGGCGCAGCTTAGCAGATGTTTAGCAGGCGAGTAATTATTATCATGCGCTAATATGCTGACACTTTATATATAATTTAGCCAATGACAGGCACTTGCGTACATACATGCGTAATCAGTTTGTGTGTGCAGATGGAAAACCTGTTTCCACGGTCGCGCAGCTTTCAGCTCGCAGTGTCAAACACAAGGCCCGCAGGCCGAATGCGGCCCTCCTTGCCATTTTGTGTGGCCCTTGAAAGCTTCAAATGTCCATCATTGGAAGCAGCAATGATGGACATTTGACCATGCCTTAACCCGTCCCACGCTGCTTTCCAATTCACGGTCACGTGACTACCGCACTTCCTCCTTTCAGGTTGAAGGAGGAAATGCAGTAGTCACGTGACCATGAATTGGAACGCAGCATGGGACGGATTAAAGCAGAAGGCTCCTGGGTAAGTTTAACCCAAATTCATCCGTTGCCCATCCCCGGCACCATCTCCCCACATAGAGTAGTGCAGCAGAGCAGTGCAATATTAACCTGCTCCAGTACTGCGTCCTGTCTCTTCTCTTCCCAGCAGCTGCACGCTCTGTGCTTCCATACCTCCCGCTCCCAATCACGTGACATGCATGAGGAGCCAGAGGTATAGATACCATACACAGCATAGAGCATCTGGCTGTCAGGAAGATTAGAGGCCCCAAATTAGTACTAAATATTAAACTGCTATTTTGAAGAAGGAGGGGGGGGGGGGGTTCCCAGGCCCTCCCATAGTCACTATAGTTGTGCCACTCAATAGGAGACAGTTTAATAAATGTTAAATCTTAATAAACAATTTGTCCCCTGACTTAGACTTAGACTATGTGTTATATTCTGGCCCCTTATGTAATTGAGTTTGACACCCCTGCTGTAGTAGATCGTGCCACGCACACCTTTTCTCAGAACGGCGTCCCCTGTGAAGATGGGCTATTCCGCTCTTTGACGCTGTCAATGCTTTTATGGAACACTGTTTCTAATGTGGAGCCACGTCGCACACCACGTCACTCCCATGCTTCCTCCTTCAACCTACCACTGTTAGGGTGGGTACACACATCAGACCATAATCTTTGGAAAATGAAAGCTCACAGACCAATTTTACCCCCTTCCATGTAGTATGAGAGCCATACTCTACACAGTCTATTCTATGGAGCTGAACTCCCCATCAGACAGAAATCTTACCCCCTTCCATGTAGTATGAGAGCCACACCTACACAGTCTATTCTATGGAGCTGAACTCCCCATCAGACAGAAATCTTTGCAAGATGCTGCACACAAAGATGCTGTAGACATTCAAAAGATCAGTATCTGCAAAAGATCTGCTCCTGGAAAAGATCCATTCCTGCAAATTGCATTCATAGTCTATATCTGCAGATCCTCATACACACCTTGTTTAGCAGACATTCATCTGCAGATCAGATCCACCAGGATGGATCTTTGGATCTGCAGATGATTGTCTGATCTGCAGATGAATGTCAGTTAAACAAGGTGTGTATGATGATCTGCAGATATAGACTATGAATGCAATTTGCAGGAATGGATCTTTTGCAGGAACAGATCTTTTGCAGATACTGATCTGTTGCATGTGTACAGCATCTGTGTGTGCAGCATCTTGCAAAGTTTTTTTGTCTGATGGGGAGTTCAGCTCCATAGAATAGACTGTGTAGAGTATGGCTTTCATACTACATGGAAGGGGGTAAGATTGGTCTGTGATCTTTCATTTTCCAAAGACTATAGTCTGATGTGTGTATGTGGCCTTAGGCTCCCTGCACACTGCAAATCTGTTTTCTGATTCTGATTCCGATTTTCAATTCTGATTTTCCCTGAATACATTCAACAGAAAAACAGATCAAAAAACGCAGCATGCAGTAAAGATTACAAATCTGAATTGGAGATAAAAAAACGATTAAAAAGCGGAATCAGAAATGCATGCAGTGTGCAAGAGGCCTTAGGCCTGGTTCACATCTGCGTTTTTTTACAGTACGTAACTGGAACGTATACTGTACAAACGGAACTGATGTGAAAGGATCCAATGTTAGCCTATAGATCCATTCACATGCGTTCATTGGTACGGATACGTTCCGGTCCCCGGACCAAAAAAATGCACAGGCCCTATTTTTCCGGACCGTTCTGCCCAGCGGAACAGAACAGGACAAAAAATACAGCAGCATTGGGGCAATGGGGAACAGAACGTTTCTTCACACTAGTGAATAATCGGACCGTTCCACGGGGGATGGGTGGGATGTGGCAGCGGGAGGGTGGGGGAAGGTGCAGCGGGCGGGTGGGTGGGTGGGTGAGTGAGGTTAACCGGGCCTTAAATACATACTTAAAGGCCGGCGGTAGAGTCTTCCGTCGTCTTCCGTGTCATGTGACTAGTCACATGACGCGATGTGTAATCACAGCGCAAGAAGAGGAAGCTTCTGCCGCTGCCATTAGGTATGTATTTGCTGGCAAACGGAGTGAAAACCGAGCCGATCCATCGGTGATCAGATCAGTTTTCACAATCAGTTTGCCAATGTGCACAGAGCCATCCGAATCCGGTGAAGAGGAGACCGGATCCGCTCACCGGATCAGTTTGCCTCATATTTTCTAATGTGAACTGGGCCTAAGTGAACTGTTCTGTTTATTCTGTATGCACGGCTCTCCCTGACCCCCCCCCCCCTCTCTCTCTCTCCGCTGTAGGATGCCCATCATGCTCCGCAGTTCCAACTGCGTGCTCACAGGGAAGACCCCCGCAGAGTTTGCCAAGTTAAACGAATGTCCCCTTGACCCAGGTAAGAGAGACGTTCGTTACTGCCTTACAGAAATCATTTATGATTAAAGGACACCTGAAGTGAAAATAAACAAATGAAATAAACAATTGTATCTATCCTCCTTCTCCTAAAAATGACTTTTTAAGATATTCCACAGTTTTATTTTATAGTCAAATCTACTTTTTAAAGTGAATGGGAACCGCATTCTTTAAAAAAATGAAGCAAATACTTACCTAAGGAGAGGGAAGGCTCTGGGTCGTATAGAGCCTTCCGTCTCCTCTCTCAGTGCTTTCTATCCTGTGCTGGCTCCCCCCCCCCCCCCCCCTCCCGTTTCAATTCCCAGCCGAAAGGGTATTTGGAAGTCTTCGGGAGCCGTGTCCTCCTGAAGACGTGCGGCTCCATACTGCACAGGCGTGAGCGTGCAAGAGAGCGTGCTTGCGCAGGCGCAGTACAGGGCCGCCCTTCTTCATGCGCACTCGGGCTCCCTGAAGACTTCTGAAGCCTCCTTCGGCCGGGTAAAGCAGTATTTGACTAAATTAGTCAAATACTGCTACCGGGCGAGCCAGCACTGGACCGAGGGGACCAGGAGAGGAGCCGCAAGGCTCTATAGGACCCAGAGCCTTCCCTCTCCTTGGGTAAGCATCTGTCTCATTTTTTTAAATGCGGTTCCCATTCACTTTAAGTTTTAACTGTTTTATTGTTTTTGCTCAATGATACATTCACTGAAGTATGCCAGAGCTAAAATCTATGAACTATTGACCATTTTTATCTCTTTCCTGCTCTCAGAAGCCAGTTTCTGCTAGGAAAGGGTTTTATAGTTGGAATTTCTTATCAGTGAGGGTCACACTGTAGTCACTTCCTGTCTGAGTCAGGACTGAGTCAGCCACTTACATACCCGATATTTAACTCTTTCAGGCAGAGAAAGGAAAAAAAAGGAACACAGCCTAGTTATGTGTGTGCTTGGCACTGTACATACCCATGTCTGGCTGTATTGGTAAAATTGGTGAGTGATTGGCCTATCATAATTGTAAGTGTGTACCAGGCTTTAGCATACATATGCTGGGAATACACGGCTCGCTTCTGAGCTGATTAGATAGTTAGATAATTTCCGATCAGCGGTCGATCGTTTTGCCGCTCGATTTGTTATTGAAGTGAATTGAAAAAAGATAAGAAAAACGAGCGGAAGGTAAGTCAGGGAGCATACACACATCCAATTTTGATTAGCCTATGATTGCATGGGCTAATCAAAATTGTATGTGTGTATGCACTATGACCCATTTTATCTACATGCACTGGAGACATACAGCATATTAGCCATTCACAGGCTGAATGAAAATTTAACTGTAAATGGACTGTAATGTCCCTTTAAAATGGGATGAAACTTTCACTACTAAACCTTTTGTACCTATTTCTGGGTACCATAAATGTAATTTAAAATATGTCCCCACCCTCCACATTTTTTTATATGAATAGGAGGTACCTATCTCACTAATATTATAAATAGGAAAGTTTAGATGTTTGTTACTCAGATCACGCAACAATGGCTAGACTGATGTGAATGAGATTTGACACACTCATAGTACATTACCTGGAATAACATATTAGATACTTTTTATCTCCATAACCAAAAAGTGGGCGGAGACAAATACAAATTTCACTGGGAAAATGTAAACTGCAGCCATTCTTGGGCCTCGTTCACATGTAGCCAGCGCAGATGGCCGTGCGATCCGAACACCACGCGTCCGATTGCACGCCATCTGCGCCGCTGCCCGCTGCCCTGCTGATCCCATCCATTGACAGTGATGGGATCAGCTCTGCGCTTCCAGTCAAAATGCATGCAGCGGTACGCAAGCTCTTCCCAGCGCATCGTACTGCTGCGCAGCGCAGTAGATGTGAACGGTAGAAGGGCAGTCTATGCCCTTCTACCGTTCCTGCGTTTAAGCACATCTTACGCGCCTCCAAATGCGCACAGAAGCGCGTATGATGTGAACGAGGCCTTACACTATTAATGGCAGGGTTCTCAAACTTTGCACAGTTAGTCATTGGGTGACTGGGATTATTATTCAGGGAAGTGGGTGGAGCCTACAACAGCCAATCAAAATTCACCAATTGATTTTCGAGGGGAATATTTCATTGCTGCCATTCTTGCGCTGTTAATGGCACAGGCCTCAAACCTGGTACAGTTGATCATTGGGTGACTGGAGTTCAAATTCAGAAAAGGGGGTGGAGCCACAAACAGCCAATCAGATTTTTTTCGTTTCTATGCAAATTGATGCCAAAGAACGCAAAGCTCACAAACTAGGTCATTGAGTGTTTGTGTGTTAGGGTTAGAAAAAGTGGGCGGAGCCAACACCAGCTGAATACATACTCGGGCAACGCCGGGCCATCAGCTAGAGTATGATGCAGGTACCTAGTTTCTCCTGCTTTTATTGGAGGAAGTCTTTGTACAGCTCTTCGGCCCAGCATGCAGTGCATAGCCTCTGGTGACCTGCGTGTTCTCTTGACTAGTTCTGTCACGACATTGGTAGTTTAGTTGTCCTGAACTAGTGGGAAAGGTTACAGGATGTTGATGTGGCTTTCAGGGTTCAGGTCTGCCGTGCTGAGCAATTGGGGGCTGCAGCAAGTCTAAACTATGGTGTCTCCTTCAAGACAGCCAGTCAGAGGACCTCCTCCCTCCCTCCCCCCCCCCCCCCCCTGCTCAGCTCCTGTTGCTGAAACTTTTGGAGCGCTACAGAAGCTTTCTCAGATCCCCCCTCACCATCCCCAGGACCCCTACTGGCCCCTGATCACCACCAATGACACAGGTGAGCAGGGGCGTAACTAGAAATCACTGGTCCCCCCTCCCCTGCGGAACTTTGGATGGGGCCCCCTCCCCCTCGCTTTTTGCACAGGTAAACTTACAACCAATGTTATTCAATTAGCTAGTGAACACTGGAATGTGTTTTCCCCATGCAGATAAAAACAGACAGCAGTGCATGCATTTTCTCTATCAATTATATTAGCTTCTGTGATAGAACGTGCATGTTTTCACACATACAGGCACACATGGTGTGCAGAACATGCATACAGAAAACCGACAGCTTATTACACTCACTCTGTCCAACTCTGATGGAGCAGAACTGTCTCTGCAGACTCCTCCAGCATCACAACAGTACAGAGCACTGGAAGGGGGGTGGAGAATCTGGGGGCAATATGGTGTACACAAGACTCTCCAGCACACTCAGTAGGGACTGTCTACAAAGCTTTGTATGATTCCTTTTCAATGGCTGAGCAGATGTAGTCATTAGAAAAATTGTGCAGAGAGCAGAAATTTTTTTTTTCTCTCCATGCCTTTAGTTGTCAGTCTCTCAGGACAGGGGAAAAAAACTTTTCTCCCCTCATGGGGTCCCCTGTGGATTCTGGGCTCCCCTGGGGATGCATCCCATGCAGGGTCTATTGTCACGGCCCTGCAGGTGTGTGACAGAAAATCCAGCAACTTACCTCTGGCCTGGCAGCAGCATGTGGAGAGCAGGCGGAGCCAGCCCAGGAGTGCAGTGAATACTAATGAAGAGGGGTGGGACACACTTGCAGCTCTCCTGTCCTCAGCAAGAGAGGGAGAATGTGGAAAGATCTGCTTTTCCTGTGTACAGCGCTGCTCACCCTAGTTTGCTGCCTGATTTACCATGACCGAAATCTGTATCAAGCAATTTAGGCAGCAAACTCTAGGGGGCAGCAGCACTGTAAAAGCAGACAATCTTTTTCACACTCTGCTGCCGACTCACAGTACTGCAGAACTGCAAGTGAGTCCCCCCCGCCCCACATTTGATAAGTATTCAGCTGGACGGTCACCAGAATTAGCTGGGCAGAGCACCAGGCTAAAAGGGCTTGGGGAGAGACTGCCTGATGCGTCACTTTGATTGTGCAGCCAGTCCCTGTATACCACTGGTCAGGCCCGTATTTACATCACAGGAGCTTATAGGCACAGATGTCCTGGCACCCTAGACTCCGCCCTCCACGAACTGACAAACACCCGCCAAACCACACCTCAAATGTGCTGGCTGGCCCAGCTGTCACCTCCCCTTTACTTCCCCCGCCCAGCGTAGTTAGCCACACTGCCCTTTAGTATTCTGTAACAAGAAGTACCCTCTTTATGCAGCTTGAAGTGCCCCAAAGTATTAAGAAGCTAGAGATGCCCCAGGCTGAAGGGAGACCTCATCACTGGAATAGTGAGTAACCTCTCATTTACTCTCTGCTTGGGAACCTGTAAAGGGAAGGAGGGCGGGAGGCACTGGGGGGAGCCACCTTTCCGTCAACAGGCGCCTGTAGGCACCTGCCTACGGTGCCTTACGGAAAATCCGCCCTGCCGCCGGTAAAGCTTTTTGTAATGATGTTGAAGACAAAGACAGGAAGAGGCTGAGCTCCTCAGTCTGTCCCGCCCTGTTGCCGCCCATCTCCACCCTCTCTCCTCACAATTCCCGCCCCGCTTGTGTGCGGCAGACTCCTCCCATCCCAGAGTACAGAGAGTGAGCCGGGGCAGGCTGGAGCAGTGGTGTACCAGAGGACGTTCTGGGCATACACAGAGCTGTTCTTGATGAATGTGCATAAAGTGTATGCTCGCCGCAATGCCCCGGAAGTAGTTCTGGGTTTGCAGCCATTTTTTTTTTATTCTTTATTTTTCAAATTGTTTGTTTTAATTATACACAGTAGGTAAAAGAGTAGAAAACAGACAAAAAGTAACATTCACATTATTCAATATAAAACATGCATGTTCCAATTCATCCCCCACCTCCCTTTCTCACTGACATTTCACCATCTCCATCTCCAACGGACCAGTTACCTCTAAACCACAGGTGTGGAACTCCAGGCCTGGAGGGCCAGATCCATGCCGGTGTTTAGGATGGACTGAGAAAGAGAGGAATGTGTTGTACCTGATGGACCGCACCTTTCCTGATTCAGACCCACCAATTCATTTGAGCTGTATCAAAAATGTGTGAGGATCTCGGCCCTCGTAGGACCGGTTTGACATCCCTGCTCTAAACAGAAATATTCCTGGCTCTTCCCACCATTCCGAGCCCACCTGTTACTTCCTGCTTACTATCGCCCCCTATCTCCATCTCAGGAAATACTGTTAAAGTGGTGTGAAACTCTGATATAACATTCATAAAAATGTGTTTTCCTACTTTGTATTACTCATAGTTATATTTGCTTTTGTGCACAAGTATATTGTCTGTTAACAAATTACAAGTTCCCAAAGTGTAGTTTATCTTGCCCTGAAAGCTGCCATTGCATTTTATTCAAACTGCTTTTTATTATATATTAACATCTTCTAATGAGCTGTTCTGGGCTGTTGGTGTGCCTAAGGGCTCTTTCACACTAGAGGCTGCGGTAGAAAAGGCTGAAAGTCAGCCTTTTGCTTAACGCCAATAAATAGCGTTTTCAAAGCGTTTTGAAAGAGTTTTACAGCTCATATGAAAACGTCCTTTTTTTTCTTCTATAAAAATAAGTGAACAAGATAGCTGTAAAACGCTTTGAAAAGGCTTTGAAAACGCTGAAATTGGCGTTTTCCATTGACTATCATTGAAACGGCAACAGCCAACTTCGGCTGTAAACAGCCCTGAAAAAGCTCCTGGGAGCGTTGAAATGCAACGCTCCAAAACGCCGAGTTAGATGTAAAAGGTAAAATCAAAGTCTATGGACTTAAAACGCCGAAAAATCCCTCTGGTGTGAAAGGGCCCTTAAGCAGAGACCGCTTCACAGAGAGCTCCTTTTCACCTGTTACACTGTTTGTTTACATTCCAATGTTGTTACAATGTGGGTAAAGATACTTTTATCTCCAGTTTGGATGCAGATTTGAAGCTGAGCATCAGGATAACCATTTCATTGATGTTCTGCTTAAAAAAAAAATTCTGGAATAGTAGCTTTCAAGCTGTGAGGACTAGAAAATGCTGGCTTTCATACCACTTAGCTTTCAGACCTCCTTAGCGGTATGCCCGACACTGTGTCGGGCATAGCGCTTTCTGTCCTCAGGAGTACCCCAGGATGAATTAATTTGCTGCAATGGCTGCAAAACCTTTAGCTAGCACTAGGCTAGCTAGTACAAGTGTCCGGCACCCCCCGAGCCTCCCATTACCCAGCCTGGATCCAGCGATCGGCGCAGCCTCCCTGCACAGCTCCGGTCTTCCTTATGGGGAGGATCGGGATTGCGCATGACGTCATGTGCGATCCTCCCCATAGTGAAGACCGGAGCTGTCCCGGGAGTCTGCGCCGATCGCTGGAGCCAGGCTGGGTAATGTATAAGCGGCTGGATCGGGGGGGGGGGGATCAGAAGTAATTGGGGGGGTTCCGGACACTTGTACTAGCTAGCCTAGTGCTAGCTAAAGGTTTTGCAGCCATTGCAGTAAATTAATTCATCCTGGGACACAAAGTAACAAAACCTCCTGAGCGGCGTAACGCTCAGGTGGTTAAAGAGGAACTCCAGTGAAAATAATGTAATAAAAAAGTGCTTCATTTTTTACAATAATTATGTATAAATGATTTAGTCAGTGTTTGCCCATTGTAAAATCTTTTAAATCCATGATTTACTTTCTGACATTTATTACATGGTGACATTTTTACTGCTGGCAGGTGATGTAGCTGCTGCATGCTTTTATGGCAGTTGGAAACAGCTGTAAACAGCTATTTCCCACAATGCAGCAAGGTTCACAGACAGGAAACTGCCAGGAGTACCATGGTCCTCAGAGTTTCTTGTGGGAGGGGTTTCACCACAATATCAGCCACACAGCGCCCCCTGATGGTCTGTTTGTGAAAAGGAGTAGATTTCTCATGTAAAAGGGGGTATCAGCTACTGATTGGGATAAAGTTCAATTCTTGGCTGGAGTTTCTCTTCAAGGGACCCTACTGCGGCCATACTACAGGTGTCCAGTGGGCCCTAGGACTTGGTAAGTAGGGGTAGCCAATTCCAATAACCATGGGAGGGGGGTTGCAGACATTGTTTATAAAGAGTATCGAATTTCAAAAGGGAAAAAAGATGAGAAAACGGCAGCAGCAGGGAGCAGGAAAAAGGTGAAATTGGGTCAGGGAGGAATACTTTATCTGTTCACATGTTTCTAGTGTTTTCCTGTATTCCAGGTGTACGCTTATGTTTTTCTCCTCTCTGCAGGTGGCTACTTCATTGTGAAAGGGGTGGAAAAAGTCATCTTAATTCAAGAGCAGCTGTCTAAAAACAGGATTATCGTGGAGGCGGACAGGAAGGGAGCTGTGGGGGCCTCAGTCACCAGGTATCGTCGTCGTCTCTGACTTCTGGATAGAGATGATCAATGAGAGGCCCGTGATTTCAGCCAGCAATCAAATTTAAAGGGGCACTATGGCGAAAGTGTGTACATTTAAAATATGTGCAAATATAGACAAATAAGAAGTACGTTTTTCCCAGAGTAAAATGAGCCATACATTACTTCACTTCTGTTGTGCTAGGTAGTAGAAATCTGACGGAAGTGACAGGTTTTGGGCTGGTCCATCTCTTTATAGGGGATTCTCAGCATGGCCTTTATTCATTATAAAGATATTCCCTAAAAAGCATTTATACAATGATGCTGGCCAGCTTCCCTGCTCGCTACACAGTTTTTTGCAGTTGGACAGAGCAACTGCCATTCACTAAGTGCTTTTAAAAATAAATAAATCCCTGAGAATCCCCTATAAAGAGATGGGCTAGTCCAAAACCTGTCACTTCTGTCAGATTTCTACTACTTACTGTAAGTGACAGGGACATAGGAGAAACGTCATTTATGGCTCATTTTACTCCGGAAAAAACATACTTCTTATTTGTATATATTTGCAAATATTTTTAATTTTACAACGTTTCGCCATAGTGCCCCTTTAATCCACATTGTATCTAGCTTGAAATTGCAGCAATAAAAAAACTGGATATGCTTAAAGGGCAACTAAAGAGGAGGCTGCCATGTTTATTTCCTTTTAATGGGAACCTAAACTGAGAAGGATATGGATGTTTCCTTTTAAAATAATACCAGTTGCCTGACTCTCCTGCTGATCCTGTGTCTCTAATACTGTGAGCCACAGCCCCTCAACAAGCATGCAGATCAGGTGCTCTGACTGAAGTCAGACTGGATTAGCTGCATGCTTGTTTCAGGTCTGATTCAACCACTATTGCAGTCACAGAGTTCAGCTGGACTGCCAGTCAACTAGTATTATTTAAAAGGAAACATCCATATCCCTCTCAGTTTAGGTTCCTTTTAAGCAATACTAGTTGCCTGGCTGCCCTGCTGACCCCTCTGCCTCTAATACTTTTAGCCATAGACCCTGAACAAGCATGCAGCAGATCAGGTGTCTCTGACATTATTGTCAGTTCTGACAGATTAGCTGCATACTTGCTTCTGGTGTTATTCAGACACTACTGCAGCCAAATAGATCAGCAGGGCTGCCAGGTAACTGGTATTATTTAAAAGGAAATAAACGTGGCAGCCTCCATAGTCTTCTCACGTCAGTTGTCTGTCCTGCTGACCCTCTGCCTCTAATACTTTTAGCCACAGCCCCTGAACAAGCATGCAGCAGATCAGGTGTTTCTGACATTATTGTCAGATCTGACAAGATTAGCTGCATGCTTGTTTCTGGTGTTATTCAGACACTACTGCAGCCAAATAGATCAGCAGGGCTGCCAGGCAACTGGTATTGTTTGACAGGAAATAAATATGGCAGCCTTTATATTCTTCTCACTTCGGGCTCAGTAAGCCATTGCTGCATAAACAGAGGATGAACACTCATAGTAAGTGCCATTCTGTCTCTTTTTCACTTTGGAATTGACAGCGGAGGTCCACTTTAACCTGTGTGTACACATGTACCTTCAGAAGCCAGCCAGACACTTTCTATCTCCATTCATTATAAATCTGCATAGCTGTGAATGTTTGTCTCCTGTAGCTCCACCCACGAGAAGAAGAGCAGAACCAATCTGGTGATGAAACAGGGGCGGTTCTACCTGAAGCACAACACTCTGTCAGAAGACATCCCCATCGCTATCATTTTCAAGGTCAGTTCTCTGCTTTATGTTTAGGTGTTTGCAAAGAAAGTTAAGGTGCGTACACACATCCAATTCTGATTAGCCAGCGATTGGCCAATCTTCCCAACCTCCCGGTAGTATAAAGACCAACAGATTCTGAATATTAACAGGTTGTGAAGGTAAGCGCTCATACTACATCGAAGTGGGGTAAGTTGGCCAATCAAAATTGGATGTGTGTATGCAATCTTAAAGAGGAACTGTAAGCTCAAAATAATTTATTGCCAGCAGGTAGCCTATACCCAATTTATAGATGAAAACCCAGTATTTTCTGCTAGAAATCCAGCATTTTGCTGGAATGACACCTTTAAGTAGGAAGCCACGCCCCCTCATGAGGCTGCTCCGCGGCTGTATATTCATTAAGCTTGTGCGCACTGCCTTCTGGGTAGTGACATCATGGGTTGCTAAGGGGGAAAAAAAACAGCAGTCCTCACTGTTATCAAGGTGGGACATGTGCATGAGGCAGAAGAAGTTTATCTTGCAGCCTCCGATGGGATGATTGATCATCCCTCTCTGCCCTGTGAAGCTGCCGCTGCCACTATCAGGTCAGCGACATGTGTTTAACTCTCCTCATCCCAGCTGGAATACCTCTCTCGTCAGCTCTGCCTTTGATCTTCTAACTCTGCTAGGGTGACCATATTTTGATTTCCAAAAAAGAGGACGATCACGACAGCATGTGGTCATGGGCGGGGCCAAATATACAAGACCTTAGCAGTGTGTTTTCCAACTTCGCGGGCATGGAGGGCCGGTTTTTTTTTTCCACAAATTTCCCGACAAATGGAATCAGATTGGCAGCATATTTCTCTACAAATGCAATGAGATTGGCAGCACATTTCCCAATAGATGCTATGAGATTGGCAGCACATTTCCCCACAAATGCAATCTTATTGGCAGCAGATTTTCCCACAAATGCAATGAGATTGGCAGCACATTTCCCCACAAACATATATGTACAGTCAGGGCCGGATTTACAGCTCAGGAGCCTATAGGCACAAAAGTTTTGCCGCCCTAAGCCCCACCCCTCAGCACAGGCCACATCCACAAATTACGGTCCTTTTTCTGATGAAATAAACCTCACAAGGTAATGCAGACATAGAGAATACCAACAATATGCAGACATTACCAACACCATGCAGAATTATCAAAATATTACCAACAAGCAGATCATTCGAATCACAAGGAAATTTACTTATAACATAAAAATTGTGATAGTTTCTTGGTTAATGATCAGATGGGGATTTAGCATTAGTGTGTAGTGTAGTGATAAGGAAGTTTAAATTATGGTTGGGCAATGATTTGGTGTTAGATTTGTCTGGCATACAAGAATGTTTAATAGCTCCAAAACCTGTGGAACTACAAGAATCAGCATGTCTTACATGTCTGAAGAGATCTAGGGAGGAGTTCTCTGCATCCAATGCTGTTCAGAACAACTAGGAACAAAACATGATTTTAAAGCATAGCGGACTGCAGCATGGGGGTTAACTCACCCCGTGACACTGCCTTCAATGGTGTGTTTTAGCTCGCCAGCTACTTCCTCGCAGTCATCCTCTGCACCGTGCGACGACAGCGGGGCAGCAGCAGAGAGGGGAGGTGACAGTGTGGGACAGTTGGCTGCAAGGGGCTGGAGAAAGTCCCAGCAGATTAAAGCAGATTTTTGTAAATTCTCCTAATGATTCCTTTAAAGGGATACTTAAGTCACATGGGAAAAAAAGAGTTTCAATTACCTGGGGCTTCTACCAGCCCACTGCTGCTGTCCTGTGCCCACGCAGCCACTCACAGATGCTCTGGTCCTCTGCCGCGGTTTAGTTTCATTTTCGCTGATGCGGAGTTGGCGGGCCACTGCGCGGCTCTGGCAACGCGTATACCTGCTCACGTTGCCGTCCGCAATAGCACCCTGCGCAGCAAGGATGCATGTTGCCAGGGATACAAGACGGCGAAAACAAAACTAAGCTGCAGAGGGTAAACAGAGGATCATAGAGGACTGGAGTGGGCACAGGTTGGCTGCAGGGGGCTAGTAGAAGCCCAAGGTGAAACCCTTTTTTCCAGGTTACTTAAGGATCCCTTTAATATTGCATTCCACCTTAGAAATATTGTGAACTGGAACATACCATGTAGGGCAGCACACGGAGGTGTTGTTAAGGGTGAGTAACCCCACCCCCCTTGCAGCGGCCCGCTGTGCTCCAAATTCATGTTCTGTTCTGAGTTATTTGGTAAAGCGTTTGGATACAGTGCGCTCATCCCCAGTGATATCAAACTGAAAAGCTGCATTATTATACAGTATAAACATTTATTTTTGTAATTCAGCATGGTCTGAGTTGGCATACTATCTCTTGGGACTGCACAGGTTTTGTATCCTACACAAGGGTTAAAAATAAATGAAGGGGAGGAAGAAATCCCAGGGCAGCTTGATTTGTGGTGCAAACTGACCTTAGCTTGGCACCAAAGCTGTGACCTAAGCCCTATCTCTGCCTCTGACCTCAGATCAGAGGGCTCCCTCTGTTCTCTGCTCCTGCCTGTGTGTCTCCCTGCAGCCAAGACTGCCCTGTTCTCTGTGCGCAGCTGGCTGCCGTCTTTCTGATGAGACTCACGGACAGCCAGAACCAGGAGGAAGTGAGTGACCTGAAGTTACAAGTTTCCTGTCTATAACACCTGCTTGCCTGCTTCAATGAGAAGGGAGAGAGACATTGGGAGCTACAGCTGTGTGGATCCGATCCTCAGCACGATGCGCACTGCCCAGCCAGCTGTACGGGGAGAGAATGGAATGCTTCACTTCCGCTTTTGTCACACACCACCAGGCGCCGGATGCCTGCAGAGTGGGGCGGCTATCTGCAGCGATTCAGTGCAAGCACAGAACTGTAATCACAAGTTAGTGCAGCAGCCGGCGGCTGATGAGCTGGCTCGTATTCGGCTCCGAGCGGCTCTCTTCCCCGGACATTCCAAGAAAACGGCCGGACGCCTCGGACAGGTCTGAAAAAGAGGACCTGTCCGGGGAAAAGAGGACGCATGGTCACCCTAAACTCTGCCTGCATGTCGGGTGAATGCACATGACATGCAGGCAGAGCTATAAGATCATCGGAGGCTGTAGGAAGAGCTGACGAGAGAGGGATTCCAGCTGGGATGAGGAGAGTTAAACACATGTCGCTGACCTGATAGTGGCAGCGGCAGCTTCACAGGGCAGAGAGGGATGATCAATCATCCCATCGGAGGCTGCAAGATAAACTTCTTCTGCCTCGTGCACATGTCCCACCTTGATGACAGGAAGGACTGCTGGTTTTTTCCCCCTTAGCAACCCATGATGTCACTACCCAGAAGGCAGTGTGCACAAGCTTAATGAATATACAGCCGCGGAGCAGCCTCATGAGGGGGCGTGGCTTCCTACTTAAAGGTGTAATTCCAGCAAAATGCTGGATTTCTAGCAGAAAATACTGGGTTTTCATCTATAAATTGGGTATAGGCTACCTGCTGGCAATAAATTATTTTGAGATTACAGTTCCTCTTTAAAGAGAATCTGTACTCTAAAATTCTTACAATAAAAAGCATACCATTCTATTCATAATGTTCTCCTGGCCCCCTCTGTACTGTTTCTTCCACTCTCTGCTGCAAACCTGGCTTGTAATTGCCAGTTTTAGGCAGTGTTTACAAACAAAAGACATGGCTGCTAACCAGCATGTGATAGGCTGAGAGTAGCTCAGTGTGTGAGTCATACAGAGTGCAGGGGACTTGGAGAGGGTGTGTATAGCTTCTATCCAATCACAAGCAGCACAGCACATTCCAGCCTGACTGCCTCAGCCCAACAAAGCCAACAGAGGAAAGAAGATTAGATTCTATAACAGAGATAACACAGCCACTGTGCAAGTAGGAAAGGCAGCAGTAAGACAGAGCACATTAGAACAGGTATAGGAACTTAAAGGATAGAAGAAATGAGGCTGAAAATTTTGTGACTGAGTCTCCAAAGGGAACCTTAACTAAGAAGGATATGGATGTTTGCTTTTAAACTGCTGAACTCTTTGGCTGCAGTAGTGGCTGAATCGCACACCTGAAACAAGCATGCAGCCAGGGCGAAAATAAACTAATGAAATAAGCACACAATTGTATCTATCCAAAAACATACAGATAAGCTAATTGGCTCCCCCTAAAATTGGCCCTAGACTACAGTACTTACACTACATAATATAGACATATGGCAATGGTAGGGATTAGATTGTGAGCTCCTTTGAGGGACAGTTAGTGACAAGATATGTATATATATATATATACATTGTACAGCGCTGCGTAATATGTCGGCGCTATATAAATACTAAATAATAATAATAATAATCTTCCTTTTCCTAAAAATGACTTTTTAAGATATTCCAAAGTTTTATTTTATGTTTAAATCTAGTTTTTAATTTGTAACTGTTATGCTTTTTGCTCAATTACACATTCCTTGAAGTATGCCAGAGCTAAAATCTATGAATTATTGACCCATTTTATCCCTTTCCTGCTCTCAAAAGCCCTTTTCTGCTATAAAAATGTGTTTTATAGTTGAAATTTCTTATCAGTGAGGGTCACACTGTAGTCACTTCCTGTCCTGAGTCAGGACTGAGCCAGCCACTTACATACCTGATATTTAACTCTTTCAGGCAGAGAAAGAAACAAAAGGAACACAGCCTAGTTATTTGTGTGCTAGGCACTGTACATACCCATGTCTATCTCATTATGTCACATCTCGTAGGTAAACAGAGGCGCCAGCAGGATAAAAAACATCACTAAAAGTTTTAAAATATGCTGGGAGGAAGTGGTGGACTTGCCTCCAAAAGCAGACTAGACAGCTGTCTGACATAAACAAATATTTTATTGGTACCCCAAATGGATGCAACTACAGCAATGTATTATGTGACTTTGTCAACAGTTTGTCCCCTGCCTATTGCCTGATGAAGCGGGCTTTGTCCTGCGAAACGCGTTGCATCCATTTGGGGTACCAATAAAATATTTGTTTGTCAGACAGCTGTCTAGTCTGCTTTCGGAGGGAAGTCCACCACTTCCTCCCAGCATATTTTAAAACTTAGTGATTGTTTTTATCCTGCTGGCGTCTCTGTTTACCTACTAGTTTGCAGTATCCACCCTTGGTGGAGGGGGTCCCACCCCTATCTTTCTTCCTATCTAAAGCGAGCGACTTCTTAACCCTGAGAGAGGAGAGGTCTAATCTCCTCACCTGCATTTACTGTGGTTGCCTCAGCGGTAACCCTTGTTTGTAAGTATAACTTTCTCACATTACATTGTACTACATTACCTTCCGCATACTACACTATATTGGCCTCTCTGTATCTCCTCCTTATCACCATGTCACTTGTCACCTTGGGTATCCTTTGTCAGAGCACCTGATCTGCATGCTTGTTGAGGGGCTGTGGCTGAAAGTATTAGAGATATAGGATCAGCAGGAGAGTCAGGCAACTGGTATTATTCTAAGAGGAAAAATCCATATCCTTCTCAGTTTAGGTTCCCTTTAAAGCACACCTTAAGTGAGAGGAATATGGAGGACATATTTCACTTTAAACAATGCGCATTGGCTGGTGGCCGTCCTGCTAGCCCTCTGTCTCTAATGCCTGGTACACATGACGTAGTTTTACTTCAGATCGACGGGCTAAATCGATAATCTCCAGTACTGCAGGAAATCAATCCCATTGTCGATTGGGTGCAGATCAGACATATAGGAAATTTAGTTTGGCCTGTCGATCTGACGGGAAATTGGGCGTGTGTACCAGCCAACACTCTCATTCCAGCGCAGGAGACTTACAGGGAGTAACTTCGGCGCCTTCAGAAGACTGAGCTGAAGTTACTTATAAAACACAATAATTCGGCCTCCAGCAATTGCTGGAAGCTGAATTATATCAATCCCCCACTATCCATGGCGGCCTGGAGGGGGAATAGTATTTAACCACTTAACGACCAGCTAACAACAATAGGCGGTGGCTGGTCGTTTGTGGTTTTACATGGAAACGGACGCTCGTTTGAGCGCCCGTTCCATGACAGTTCACAGTGGGCGTTTCCGTGAATAGCCTGCGAGCCTCCCCGCTTTTTACATCAATACGGCGCTGCTGCGCCTATCCTAGGCGGCGCAGGACGCATCGCCGTCCTGTGCCGCCCATGGAGCGAGAGGTAGGGAGGGAAGGAGAGGGAGGGAGTAATCGCGTTTGGCCACACGGAGCGGCGGCGCTCAGACCCCCCCCCCCCCAGCAGGACATGGGGAAAAAAAGGGGGGGGGGAAGTCTGGTCGCCCTGCCTTTTACACTATCTGTGCTGTGGGCTGGAGAACCCATGCAGCACAGATCATTCAAAACAGCCCTGGTCCTTAAGTGGTTAAGCCATATAAGCCATATATCGGCTATATCTAGAGTTGGGCGAACAGTTCGGCTTTGTTAGCCGAACTGCAGCCGAACTGTTCGGCTGCCCAACCTGTCATTTTGCTGTGGCTCTTACTACTTCCGGGTCGCAATGACCCGGAGTAGTATGTCTGCGCTGGCCCGGCGGAGCGCGTCCTAGATCGCGTTCCCGTTGCCGGGCACTCTCTGCGCATGTGTGTGACGTTATGAGTGACGTCACACACATGCGCAGAGAGTGCCCGGCAACGGGAGCGCGATCTAGGACGCGCTCCACCGGGCAAGCACAGACGTACTACTCCGGGTCATTGCGGCCCGGAAGTAGTAAGAGCCACAGCAAAATGACAGGTTGGGCAGCCGAACAGTTCGGCTAACACAGCCGAACTGTTCGCCCAACTCTAGCTATATCCTGCGCCCAAGTCTCCCGCGCCAATTCCTCTCGTACCCGTGTACCAGCCCAGGCATAAGACTGTTAGCTATAGACCCTGAACAAGCATGCAGATCAGATGTTTCGGACTGAAGTCTAGCTGGATTAGCCACATGCTTGTTTCAGGTGTGTGATTGAGACATTACTGATGCCAGAAAGATCAGCAGGGCTGCCAGGCAAATGGGATTGTTTAAAAGGAAATAAATATGGCCGCCTCCATATCACTCTCACTTCAGGTGTCCTGATCAGCCAGTCACGGTAGAGCACCTTGACTCAAATGCTTCCAGAGTACCTCGAGAGTCAGAAAAGTGTGGGCACCCCTACTGTAGAGCAATTGCTTTTCCAACAGACTGAAATTCAAAGGCTGTTATCTTGGATTTGGCATGCAGTTTTCTATTTTGCCTCTAGAGGGAGCTCTGTGGCTTTATATTTGTTGTTTTTATTTTGCATTAAGATCTGTTACAATACTCCCTGTGCGCATTCTTCATAGGCACTTGGAAGGAATTCATTTACAACTAGTTTAATCTTCCCTTTTTTTTTTCTTTTGTTGAATTTTTGTTGTTTAATGGACCACAATAGCGAAGCGTTTGAAATATGTTCTACCTTTATAAATCATTCATGTGATGACTGAGGAATAGAATTGAAATTATACTTGGTTTAAAAAAAAACAGAAATGTCACTTTTCGATATTTGCTCATTCCTGATCTGTCAGCACAGCCACTGTCTAGAAACGATTAAAGAGAAAATTTACTGACTGTAACTTGAGCATCTTCTCTCCCTGCACTGCTTGTCACATGACTGCAGAATGCCGGTAACTGTTTGTTTAGCAGCATTAACATGAAGTCTCGCCCCATCCCCAACCCATAGATAAGGCAGCCGATAGGCCCCTCGCCCCAGCTCCATTGCAGATGCCAACAACGTCAGGTTGGCATCTACTGCGTCTGCGCAGAACACTCCAGTCCATGTGAGCGCAAGCGGCACAGGCGCAGTAGATGGCGACCTGGTGAGGTTGGCATCTGCAACGGAGGGGACACCAGCTGGGAGCGGAACTGGGGCTAGGGACATATCCACTGCCAGGGGCTGGAGAAAGCCCCAGATAAGATAATTTTTTTTTTTCATTTTGCTCGGACCTTCCCTTTAAAGGGGAACTGCAGCCTAAACAAACATACTGTCATCAAGTTACATTAGTTATGTTAATTAGAATAGATAGGTGATATAATCTCTTACCCACCCTGTTTTAAAAGAACAGGCAAATGTTTGTGATTCATGGGGGCTGCCATATTTTTGGTTGAAAGGAGGTAACAAGGAGCTGGTTCCAACTATCCTGTGTCCTGATTACCCATCCCAGCTGCACACGCTAGGCTTCAAATGTCAAATTGAAAATGTAAAAAAAAAAAAAAAAAAAAAAAAAAAAATTGCACCAAAACAGCAGATTGAGAAGAACAAAATCAGAAATCCCATCATGCTTTGCACAGCATCAGGGGAAAAAAGCCTGGGCAGTTTTCTTCTGTGCAGCTAAAAATGAGGCTTGTGTAAGAGAAACAAAGTTCTGATGCTGTGAAACTGTTAAAGAAACACCAAGTTCACTTTAAGAATCACTTTAGCTGCCGCTGCCACCTTTTAATGTCACGTAACCCAAGCCTAAGCTTAACTTCAGCCATAGTTTGACCCCTCCCACAAGTCAGTAGAACTCCCTTGTATTATCGTGGTTGCTGCACCGCAGGTTGGGTTGTTATAGGGGCTTCTGAAGAGTCCGATACCAAAGTGCTGAACTTCAGGCGAATCTGAGAATTCAGGGTCCCTCATTGGCTGTCTGCATGATTGTCATGTGAGATATGAAAAGGTGTCACACCCCCTCCCAGCACCCATAGTCCTGAAAAAAGCACACCGTTCGCTATCTTCCTATAGAACCACTTTTCTAACTACAAACAAACACAGCGAAGACGCCAGCCAGATTGCTGAGCTGCTAAGATCCTTGACCTTTATTTTTTATTATTGCCGTACGTATGCGCTGAACTGCCCAAAGGTTTAACCTCCGGTAATGAAGCCTTCTTGAGAGGTTTTTAATAGTTCAGGTGAGCCTATTGTGCACTGCGTTTTTCCAGATGTCTCTGTTTTCCTACATGTGCGACCAATCACAGCGCGAGAGCGGCTCCAGCAAACGCCACCTACACTGGGAGAGATCTACTTCCTACAGAGCAGCGCTCGGGCGACAGCGAGCGATTGTGGCTGTCTGGTCTGAGCACTGGTTATTAGATACAGTCTATGAGATAATAGTCAATCTTGGCTTAACCACTATAGGATGCTCCAATTGGGGTGGACGCAGCGGCAGCCCCAGGATCGGCGTGCAGTCCTGGGGGCAGAAATTGCGTGCATCCCCGCTTGAATGACGGAGCTCTGCTCTGTCATCAGCCTCCCAGTGGTGATCGCCGCTAAGAGACGCCGTCTATTTACACTGTACATCGCTGTGATCTATGGCAGTGGTGTACTGGAGACAGCCGTGTGACATGGCTCTTCACTCTAGAGGCTCCAGAGTGAACTTCTCTGCTGTCATAAGCTAATGCCTATGACAGCAGGTGATTGGCTGAGGGAGGCAGGGGTGTTAAAAATTAAAAACCAAAAAAAACAACAAAAAAAGCACATTTATTAGAGAGAGAAATAAAATAAATATTTATAAACAAAAAAACAAACAAAAACATCCTGGGAGCGATCGTAGCCCACTAACAAAGCGCTCTGTTGGTGGGCAGAAAGGGGAGGGGGAATCACTTGTGTGCTAAGTTGTACGGCCCTGCAGCGCGTACGAGGGGTATCGGCGCGAGCGACTTGGGCGCAGGATACAGCCGGTATATGGCTGATCCTGCTGCTGCACAAGTCCCGGCCGTGTTAATTACTATTCCCCCTCCAGGCCGCCATGGATGGTGGGGAATGAAATAATTCGGCTTCCAGCTAATGCTGGAGGACGAATTATTGTTTTAAAGTAACTTCAGCTCCGTCTTCTGACAGCGCTGAAGTTACTCCCTGTGCCTGCTATAGCCGTAGTTCCTATTACGGCCTATGGTGGCGCCGGCTGCGCCCAAATCTACCTGCGCTGGATTTAGCGTGTTCGCCTGCAGCGAGGCCTTAAAGGGAAGATCCACGCTGCACATAAAAAAAAAACTGCACTCACCTGGGGCTTCTTCCAGCTCCTGGCAGCCGGTTGGTGCCCTCTCGGCAGCTCCTCTCCCTCCCGGCGTCCAGCGGTGAAGAAGCTGACCTCGCCAGGTCAGCTTCCGGGTCGGCGTAATGTGCGTTCCACGGCGCGGGTCACGTGGTGTACGTGACGTCATCGGGTCTCCACTGCGCAGGCGCAGTAGTTCTGCGCCTGCGCAGTAGAGACCCAATGACGTCCCTACACCACGTGACCCCCCCCCGCTGTCGAGCGCACAGAAGCCGACCTGGCGAGGTCGGGTTCTTCACCACTGGACGCCGGGAGGGAGAAGAGCTGGGCGGGGTTATGCCCGTGGTCCTCAAGTGGTTAAAGCAGCAGGGACAGCCATACTATCCCAGGAAAAAAATGTAGATAAATACTTGATCTACTTACATAACAAATGTATTGTACTTTCCAAGTTTTGATTTCAGTGAATTTTATATAGTAAATAAAGAGAAAACTGTTCGAGGTATTTTCCATCTTTACTGCGTCTGACTGAATCCAATCCTGATGGCATTTCCTCCTTTACTCCTTTTTTTTTTTTTTTTATTCTGAAAACTGCACTGTCATATCTAGCTTGCTTTGAAAACACATGCGAGCACAGCACAGAACGTATTTCAGCAGATTCACACTGAACCACCCTCCGCCAATCAGTGAGGAGCAGGAATGTGGGAGGGGAGATAACAAGCTTCCCTCTCCCCAGCAATGTACCAGAATAGAGCCAGGCTAACTGAGATAAGAGTTAGTACAGCAGAAACATTTTGATTATATTAGAATGCTTGCAATGCAGGGACGGGTTACAGACTACATGGAATTTGATTTTATGGCTGACAATCCTGCTTTAAAGTGGATCCAAGATACATTTTTACTCATTGCATAATTGTGTTCCTTTCATATAGTTTATAGGGCATTCCTCAAGCCAAATACTTTTTTTGTTTTGTTTTAATACTCTAATTCCCTATAAACTAAACAAGCCTCGCCCACAGCTACTTTTGTGCCTTGGAACAGTAGCAAGGGCTTATGGGAGCTCAGTCTGGGCATTAGAAGGAGGAGGTTACTAGCCAGAGATTTCAGAGGCAGAGGGGAGGAGGAGAGGGGACTGAATTTACATACAGGCAAGCTGATAGCATCTCCAGCCCTCAGCCTGTGACAGTATGACAAACAGAACATGGCCGCTGTCATTGTATCACAGGAATAAATAATCATAAACTGTTGAAGCTGTTTGCAGTTAGATATGCTGTGTAAACGATCTAAACTTTAGATAAGATACATAGACATGTTACTTGTTATAGTTAGTTTTTCATCTCTGATCCGCTTTTAAAGAGGAACTGTAGTGAAAATAAGACAATGAATAAAATTGCTTTTTTTTTTTCACAATATTAATTTATAGAGTTAATCAGTGTTTGTCCATTGTAAAATCTTTCCTCTTCCTGATTTACATTGTGAAATGTATCACTGGTGGTGACGTCTTTAGTTCTGCCAGGTGATCTGTACGGAATGTTCATTACTGAGAGTTCTATGCACAGAGGGAGATGCTGCTTGCTTGGCAGTTGGAAAACGCCGTTATTTCCCACAATGCAATGTGGTTTACATGCAGGAAACTGTCTGGACCATGGTCATGACATCACACTGTGGGAGGGGTTTCACCACAATATTAGCCATGCAAACCCCCTTGATAAGCTATTTGAGAAAAAGTAAAGATTTCTCTTGGGAAAGTGGGTATCCGTTACTGATTGGGTTTAAGTTCAAGCCTGGGTTAAAGTTCCTCTTAAAGGTCTATTGTATAAAGATTATGGAAACTTTGTTCATCAGCAGTTTCCAGTAATTCAGTCTTGCAGTGTTTGATACATCTTGGAATTGGCTTAAAGAAAACCTGTAACGAGAAAAAGCTCCCCTGGGGGGGGGGGGGGGGGTGCTCGCCTGGGGTGGGGGAAGCCTCCGGATCCTATTGAGGCTTCCCCCGTCATCCTCGGTCCCACGGCGGTGGCGATAAAGCTCCCCGAACATCGGGGATGTAAATATTTACCTTCCCGGCTCCAGCACAGGCGCAGTATCGGCTCGGAGATAGGCGGAAATAGCCGATCGCTGTCGGGCCGCTCTATTGCGCAGGCGCAAGTCACCTGCGCAGTAGAGCAGACCTGACAGAGCTCGGCTATTTCCGCCTATCTCAGTGCTGAGAGCCGCAACAGCGCCCCCGTTGGAGCCAGGGAAGGTAAATAAATCAGCGCTTGTCGGGAGAGGATTCCGGGACACATCGGGGGAGCCAGCGCTGGACTGCCTGCAGCTACAGGGGAGGAGGAAGTCTCATTGGGACCCTGAGGCTTCCCCCTCCAGAGGTGAGTACCCCCTAGGGCAACTTTTTTTGTTAGAGTTTTTTTAAAGTACATGGGACTCGAGATGAAAAAATGAAGCAGATACCTAAGGAGAAGTAAGCCTCTGGGTCCTATAGAGCCTTCCCGCTCCGCTCTCTGTCCACTCGTGGCACCTGTCCATTTGAGAAACCCTTCTCCGTTTCAATCCGTTGCCGCGGGGGACTTCGGAAGCCACTTCAAATGGAGGAGCGGCCGCTGCAACGAGAGGACCCGGAGAAAAGTGGGACGGCTCTATAGGACCCAGAAACTAGATAGATAGATAGAATATGAAGTGAGAGGGATGTGGAGGCTGCCATATTTCTTTCCATTTGAACAATACACATTGCCTGGCTGTCCTGCTGATCCTCTGCCTCTAATACTTTTACCAATAGACACTGAACAATCGTGCAGACCAGCTGCTCTGGCAAGGCTGGCTGGATTAGCAGCATGCTAGTTTCAGGTGTGTGATCCAGACACTACTGCAGCCAAATAGACCTACAGGGCTGCCAGGCAACAGGTATGGTTTAAAAGGAAATATGGCAGCTTCCATATAGCTCTCACTTCACGTGCCTTTGATTGGCCCATTTCCAAGCTGCATACAATTTGCATGCAAGCTGGAATAAGTCTATTCATTGGTTGTCTCTTCTGGTCTTGCCTGTAGCAACCAATCAGACCTTAATTTTAATGTTTATTATTGTAATGTTATGTGAGCAGAGAGACCTTTGTAAAGCAATGTAAACACGCTCGAGAAATGTCAGCCTTAGCGCTCGTTTATCACATTGTCGGGAAAGAGTGCGGTACAGATGCGCTGTTTGGCTACCACTGAGCACTGTGTGAAGCTCATTAGGGTGGGGAGGAGGAATGATGGAGTGGCAAATGAGCAAGCAGCTAAGTAAGGGCAATATGAGGTTCTTTGCCAGTCATCAGATCACTGAAGAGTTTCATGGGGCAGCTGCACACGCTGGTTTATTGAATTCATAAACGTAGATCTGATAAGAATCTGCTATGGATGCATTAACATTGTGTTACACACTTGCACTTTTTTTGTACTTTCCTGTTATATGTAGTTCCCTGATGAAGCCCTCATGGGCGAAACATGTTGGGTTATGTATGTTTTCATGTTTGTGCAACTAGTAAGGGAAACTCATTAAGGGCTCTGCATCCACGGGCCATGAGGGGTTGCAGTAGCTTGAGCATGTTATTTGTTGGCTAACATACCCTTCGTAACCTTATCCCCCTTATTGTGTCCATGTGTGTTGTTACACATCTTTCACTGGCGGTTGAAGGAAGTAATATTTCTGTATTATTCTCCTTAGAATAGAATACCATTTCCCCTTGTTCTTGTCCCCAACAGCATCTCTGTATATTGTTTGTTTGCAATGTTCGGATTTCCTCGCTGACTTTTTTACTTGTCCGGCTGACTCCTCCACCCTCCTCTTTCCCTAGGCCATGGGTGTCGAGAGTGACCAAGAGATCGTCCAGATGATTGGAACGGAGGAACATGTCATGGCAGCGTTCGCGCCCAGCTTGGAGGAATGCCAGAAAGCGCAAATCTTCACCCAGATGCAGGTGTGTCCGTTATTTTATTCTTACTTTAGCGATCGTTAAAAAGCCCCAGATTTCACAGAATTCCGTCCAGTTATTGTGGCTCGCGTCCAAATTCCTTTCTGTTCCGAAGATAAAAATACTGAATACATATTTGTGTTGTTGGAAGAAAGCCCTGTAGCACAAAGCTTGGCTCTGGGGAGAGGGAACCCCAATTACAGGGCTCGTTTTTGCTGCGCTTGGCACTAAATAAAGTTGTGCGGAGTTTGATTCTTTTGAAGTGACTCGGTTGGCTGGAGCCGGCGTTGTCCAGGTGGTTTGAGTTACTGTAACGCAGTAAAAACCTTTGTTTTTGCCCTCTCCATGTCGGGTCATTGCAGCTGGTTGGCTTTTAGTGTTTATAAAGGACAGCTGCTTGTTCTACAAGAGGAGCAAGACAGATTTATGAACTCCGTTGTCTTCTCAGACTGGCTTCAAGCAAACTGCTCGCAAATCCGGGGGTTAGAAACTACGAGAGTGCATTATGATCTGCACAAAGCAGGAATGTAAGACCGCTACCGCACTAATCCTAGCTCTACTTGTCTGGTTAAAGGATATTTGAGTGAAATCAGATTGTGAGAAGCTGGGAGGCAGTATGAAAGAAACAATCATACCTGGGTAGAGGAAGGAAAGTAAGAATTATTCAATTTATTGGACACTAAAGGATGACTCGTTTTGCGGTACTTACCTGCTTCTTCAGGTTAAAAAATAAAGTACAGGCAGTCCCCGGTTAATAAACGATAGGGACTGTAGCTTTGTTCTTAACCTGAATCTATCCCTAAGTCTATGCCATCTCTGTCCCCTTTTCCTCCTCTATGCCTCCCTGTGCCTCTAGTGTCCCTTTCTGTGTCACCTCTGTCCCTGTGTGTCCTCAGTGTCCCCCTCTGAGCCCCCCTGTACCTCCACTGTGTCTCTCTGTTCCACCTCTGCCTCCCGGTGCCTCCTTCTGTCTTGTGCCTGTCTCCTTTTGTGCCTCTTTCTGTCCCTCTTTGTGCCTGTCTTGAGCAGCCTGCATTCCAATGTCCCCCACAGCTTCAGCAGGGAGAGAGACAGCAGCTGTTACAGCACAGCCCATGTCAGCAGCACTCTCTGAGCAGCCTGCTTTATAGTGCCCACCACAGCTTCAGCAAGGAGAGGAGACAGCAGCTGTTACAGCACAGCCCATGCCAGCAGCACTCTCTGAGCAGCCTGCTTTATAGTGCCCACCACAGCTTCAGCAGGGAGAGGAGACAGAAGCTGTTACAGCACAGCCCATGTCAGCAGCACTCTGAGCAGCCTGCATTCCAATGTTCTCACAGCTTAAGCAGAGAGAGAGGAGAGGAGACTGCAGCTGTTACAGCACAGCCCATGTCAGCAGCACTCCCTGAGCAGCCTGCACTACAATGTCCCCCACAGATTCAGCAGGGAGAGGAGACGGCAGCTGTTACAGCACAGCCCATGTCAGCAGCACTCTCTGAGCAGCCTGCATTACAATGTCCCCCACAGCTTCAGCAGGGAGAGAGGAAACAGCAGCTGTTACAGCACAGCCCATGTCAGCAGCACTTTGAGCAGCCTGCTTTATAGTGCCCACCACAGCTTCAGCAGGGATAGGAGACAGCAGCTGTTACAGCACAGCTCATGTCAGCAGCACTCTCTGAGCAGCCTGCTTTATAGTGCCCACCACAGCTTCAGCAGGGAGAGAGGAGAGGAGACAGCAGCTGTTACAGCACAGCCCATGTCAGCAGCACTCTCTGAGCAGCCTGCATTAGTGTCCCCCACAGCTTCAGCAGGGAGAGAGGAGAGGAGACATCAGCTGTTACAGCACAGCCATGTCAGCAGCACTTTCTGAGCAGCCTGCATTACAGTGTCCCCCACAGCTTCAGCAGGGAGAGAGGAGAGGAGACAGCAGCTGTTACAGCACAGCCCATGTCAGCAGCACTCTCTGAGCAGCCTGCATTACAGTGTCCACCACAGCTTCAGCAGGGAGAGGAGACAGCAGCTGTTACAGCACAGCCCATGTCAGCAGCACTCTGTGAGCAGCCTGCACTACAATGTCCACCACAGCTTCAGCAGGGAGAGGAGACAGCAGCTGTTACCGCACAGCCCATGTCAGCAGCACTCTCTGAGCAGCCTGCATTCCAATGTTCTCACAGCTTAAGCAGGGAGAGAGGAGAGGAGACAGCAGCTGTTACAGCACAGCCCATGTCAGCAGCACTCCCTGAGCAGCTTGCACTACAATGTCCCCTACAGCTTCAGCAGGGAGAGAGGAGACTGCAGCTGTTACAGCACAGCCCATGTCAGCAGCACTCTGTGAGCAACCTGCTTTATAGTGCCCGCCAGAGCTTCAGCAGGGAGAGGAGACAGCAGCTGTTACAGCACAGCCCATGTCAGCAGCACTCTGTGAGCAACCTGCATTACAGTGTCCCCCACAGCTTCAGCAGGGAGAGAGGAGACTGCAGCTGTTACAGCACAGCCCATGTCAGCAGCACTCTCTGAGCAGCCTGCATTCCAATGTCCCCCACAGCTTCAGCAGGGAGAGAGGAGACATCAGCTGTTACAGCACAGCCCATGTCAGCAGAGGGGGAGGACACGCCTCTTAGCCTGGAAAGCAGTGGGCAGAATCTCTACATATGCGGTCTATACATTTCCAGTCCACATTTAAAAATAAAAATAAATAACTGCTTAGTATTTGATGCTCCTACTCTTAGGTACATGCTACGAGGGTTATCCCAGTAACCTCATGTTTGCTCACAGTGGGATTGGCTATTTCCGCCTGAGCCCGATCGGAGAGCTGCTACTGCTCCTGCATTGGATCGTAAGAGGTAAATATTTACCTCTTCGGTGTTCGGGGGCAGCTGACGCTGGATCCCGGAGGGTGAGGACAACAGGGGAAGCCTTATTAGGATCCAGAGGCTTCCCCCTCCCGAGGCAAGTACACGCCCCCCACCCCCTTCCGTTTTCATGTTTTTCATTAAGGGGGGCTTAGATGCTTTCCTTGCATTGAAAGACTCTCATGGCTACAATTACTAGGTAATGCCTAATGATGTTGATCCAGGGATTTTATCTGATTGCCATCTGGAGTCAGGAAGGAATTTTTTCCCCTTTTGGGGCTAGTTGGACCATGCCTTATAAAAGTTTTTTCGCCTTCCTCTGGATCAACAGGGATATGTGAGGGAACAGGCTGGTGTTGAACTTGACGGACATATGTCTTTAGTTTCAAAAGTTTTATAAAGATATGAGAATAGGAATGCAAAAGAATATGCAATTATTACAATTTTAACATCTCTCACAAACACTGATGGGAAATAGACATATGCAAATCTGTAAACATGAACAAAGTGAACATAACTAACATGAGGGCAACTCAGAGAAAATACACGCATATTCAAATACACCAGGTTTAGATATTGAACTTGGTTAAAGAAAAACTTAAGTCAGGAAAAAAAAATATTTACTCACCCGGGGCATCCCTCAGCCCCCCGAAGCTGGATGGTGCCCTCGCAGCCCCGCTCCGATCGTCCTGTCCCCGCCGGCGGCTACTTCCGGGTTCGGCGACAGCCGCCGACAGGCTGGGAACGCGGCTGATTTTCCGCGTTCCCAGACGCTATATCACCCTGTGGGAACGCGGAAAATCAGACGCGTTCCCAGCCTGTCGCCGAACCCGGAAGTAGCCGCCGGCGGGGACAGGAGGATCGGAGCGGGGCTGCGAGGGCACCCTCCAGCTTTGGGGGGCAGAGGGATGCCCCGGGTGAGTAAATATCATTTTTTTTTTCCTGACTTAAGTTTTCCTTTAAAGGCGGAAGTTGGTTCACAGGAACTTTCCTGCTATTGTTGGAGTTATTGAGGCATGAGTTATTGATTGAATTCCAAGATCTCCTCGGAAGTCTGTCCAGGGCTCCCAAATCTGGGAGAACTCATCCATTTTATCTTGGATTAATGCATTCAGCCTCTCACATCATTAGCTGGTCAATCTTAAGCCTAGTACACACATGCAATTTTGATTGACCAATCATTGGTCAGTTTTACCACCTCCATGTAGTATGAGGGTTTACCTATACAACCTGTTCATAGAATTGAATATCTGTTGGCCCTCATACTACATGTAGGTGGTAAAATTGACCAATGATTGGTCAATCAAAATTGCATGTGTGTACTAGGCTTCAGATTGTAATGTTGTAATACTTAATGTAGGGGTAAGCTACTGTGAAGCAATATACGTTTTGGTAGCAGCTAGTATAAATTGCAGAAGTCTATGCTGGGAATTCTTTATTTGTAAGGGTTTGAGGCCCAATAGCAAAATTTTAGAATCCTTAAAGTGGAATGAAACCCATCATTTCTACTTTGCTCTAATAGATTATTTACAGCATATTCTATACAACCAGCATTTTTTTTTTTTACTAGAACTGCATTCAAAAGGTGAACACAGGCTTTAGAAGCTTCCCTGCTGGCAGAGCTGGCCGCTTCCGAACTTTACATAATGTTATCTTGTGTTTAATTGTATCAAGTGAGAAATGTAAACAAAGCCTTCTCTCACTCTGCCGGGTTCCCTGAACAAAGTCAGACAAGCTTTCTGATGCTTTCTGATTAAGTTAGAGGATGAATAAAGCAGTTATAAATACAATGGAAAGTCAGCTCTCAGAGTAAAATAAGTGTACTTTAGGAACTTATAATTTCTAAATGAATAATACTACTTATGCACAAAAGCAAATATGCTAACCGTATGGCATATAAAAAGTAGGAAAACACGTTTTTATTGAATATTATGTCAGGGTTTTACACCGCTTTTAAGTATGTAAATTGGCAGATTGCGATGAATCAAAGTTTGAAGTTTTGCCCAAAACCTTGACATGATTGGGCAGGTCCACCAAATGTGGAGAGTAGTACCTTTGTCCTGGCATCCCCTAAAACAGTGATGGCTAACCTTGGCACTCAAGCTGTGACAAAACTACAAATCCCATCATGCCTCTGCCTCCCCGAGTGATGCTTAGAGCTGTCAGAGTATTGCAATGCCTCATGGGACTTGTAGTTCCACCACAGCTGGAGTGCCAAGGTTAGCCATCACTGCCCTAAAACATTTATCAGAGCGTGAGGGGTCCCATTTACGGATTCTGACTGGTTCTAGATGAGCTCTGTGTAGTAAGCGTAAAGGCCCATACACACGTCGGATTTCCACGAACGACGGGTCGTTTGAACGTTCCGTCGTTCGCCCACTAAATCGGGCGTGTGTACAGACTGTAGTTCGCTTAATAAGAGTGAGTTTAAACGATCCGCCCGGCGGATCGCTCAAACTCACTCTTATCAAGCGAACGACAGTCTGTACACACGCCCGATTTAGCGGGCGAACGACGGGACGTTCAAACGACCCGTCGTTCGCGGAAATCCGACGGGTGTATGGGCCTTAAAGAGACTCTGTAACAAATTGTTTATCTTTATTTCTTCTATGCTATAAGTTCCTATGCCTTTTCTAATGTGGTCTGGCTTACTGCAGCTTTTCCTAATTGCACAGTAGCTGTGTTATCTCTGTTATATGATCTAATCTTCTCTCTATAGTCGGCACAGTCAGGCTGAGGCAGTCAGACTGGAATGTGCAGGGCTGCTTGTGATTAGCTAGAAGCTGTACACACCCCCTGCAGGCTCTGTGTGACTAACACACTCTGCTTAGCTGAGCCTATTAGAAGCTGGTTAGTTTGTTTGTAAACACTGCCTAAAACTGGCAATTACAAGCCAGGTTTGCAGCAGAGAATGGCAGAAACAGCACAGAGGGGACCAGGAGCACATAATGAATAGAATGGTATGCTTTTTATTGTAAGAATTTCAGAGTACAGATTCTCTTTAAGGAAGATTCCATTGGGACCATTGTTCTTTCGATAAGGATATATTTAAATCCGTTTCCCAGTCCTGCATAAATTTTAGCTTCTTATTTGGGGTGGGGGTTTGGACATATGTCTTTTTTCAACCTTAATAACTATATAACTCTGTAAAGGGATTGTCTGGTTACACGTCTTTCTTTCATTCCAGGCTCTGAAATACATCGGGAACAAGGTGAGGAGGCAGCGGATGTGGGGCGGAGGGGGGCCCAAGAAGACCAGAGTGGACGAAGCACGAGAGCTTCTGGCATCCACCATCCTGACTCATGTTCCTGTAAGTAACCTACTTCCTGGATTTAGGGAACCTTCAAGAAGAACTGTACCAAAAAATGGTGGGGGGGGGGGGGAGGGGAAATCAATACATTACGAAATGAGAAATTAAATAGGAGAGAGATCAAGAAATGATTGATATTCGCCATGTAATTTGTGCATGTTGTTTGATCCACAATGAGCCAGCTGGTCATCATCTTTACTGCTGATAGACTAGAAAAAATAATAGACAGCACCAACTGCCGTTATCTATAACCACACCCCCTAACAATGTGATAGGCTAAACTTTTTTTTTTTACGGATAGACTTATGCACAGAGGGGAGATACTGGTAACTTGGCAGTTGGAAACAGCTGTTCTTTCTCACAATGCAACAAGGTTCACAGACGGCGATTGTCAGGACCATGGTCATGACATCACACTGTGGAAGGGGTTTCACCACAACATCAGCCATACAGACACCTCCCTGATGATCTATTTGAGGAAGGGAGAGTTTTGTCGTGGGAAGCCCATAGTGTTACACTAACAGAGCAATGCTGCTGTTCCACAGATTTTCAATATATTGCACAGTATGATAACGGTGATAACATCCCTCTCTGATCTAAATATGATCAGTTTGCCACATTGTATGGCCACTTTAAAGAGAGCCCGAGGACGGCTCAAAAAAAAAAAAAAAAAAAAAGTAGGCTACCTGATCCAGGGGGGCTGAGCGGGTCAGGTACCCTTAAAGGGAACCTGATGCGGGGAAAATTATTTAAAATAAACACATGACGTAGCTGCAAATAAGTATTACATACTAACCTCACTGTCAGTTCCTCTCAGAAGCTCACCATTTTCTTCTTACAGTGATCCCTTCCAGTTCTGAGAATATTTTGTCAGAACTGAAATATACCAGTTGCTGTCAGTTATATATCAGCAGCTGCCAGTTACAACTTAATGTGCAAGGTAATGTCCATGTTTCCCTATGGCTCAAGTGGGTGATATTACAGTTTAACAGTGTGCTGACCAGGAAGCTGTTATGGGGTAATGGCCATGTTTAAAATGGAGGATGGAGAATTCCATCGCTCACAGTGGACAAATGGGACGCAGGAGAGGAGAAAGAGATTGAGGAGTAGACTACACGGGAGGTAAGTATGACCTGTGTATGGCTATTTTGACTTTTTTTCTGTGCAGGTTCTCTTTAAAAACCGCTGCTCCCCGCCGCTACTGTGGGTAGCAATGGCCCACTTTCTCTTTTGCGACCTGTAGGTCACGCCGCTGCACTGAGAGACTGTGTGTGTGTCTCATTCACAGCGGCTGGGAGGCAGGGGAGCGGCAGGAGGCGTGGCCAGGGAGAGAGAGCTGCCCAATGGCAGCTCAGGAAACCCTGCAGGAACATCCCTGGCGAGCGTTTTGAACAGGGAATCCTGTTCAAATGTGACATGATGAAATAATCATGTGTATGTACTGTGCAAAACATAAATAACCAGACTTTTTATCTTATTTTTGTTTTGCTGCCTGAGCTAATTTTTAAGCATGCAAGTGACAGCTTGTATCTCGTCGGTACCTTGTCGGGAATATAGTAAACCTCATAGATATGCATATTACAGCCATAAGAGCTTTCCTGCCAGAGTACAACTTCTAAAGGCAGTGGGAGATAGTAAAAGGTCAGCTAGTTCATGTATTTTCATTTAGAGAGACTTAATAGGCTGCCACTGAGCAGGGACAATAAAGCATTCATTCTACTTGGTAAATGTCTAAATATAAAATAAAACCATGGGATATTAAAAAAAAAAAAAAAAAAAGTCCCTTTTAGGAGTAGGAGGATAAATACAATTTTTTTTATCTCATCAGTTTATTTATACTTAAAGCGGAACTGTAGATGCATATCAAACACACTGTTTCACTCAGGGCTGTGGAGTTGGAGTCGGAGCAATTTTGGGTACCCGGAGTCGGCAATTTCATAACCTGAGGAGTCGGGAGTCGGATGATTTTGTACAAAATCCACAGCCCTGGTAAGTATTAGACTAAGCAGTTGGAGTCGAGTAGTCTGAGTCGGAGCCATTTTGGGTACTCTGAGTTGGAGTCGGTGATTTCATAAACTGAGGAGTCGGAAGATTTTTGTACCAACTCCACAGCCCTGGTTTCACTTACCTGGGGCTTCTGCAAACCCCCAGCAGCCATCTTGTCCCGCGCTGGTCCTCCACGATCTCCCGTTCTGACGCCGTTCCGTTCCTCGACTTATAAGTCGAGGCCAGCGCAGCCCTGCCATGCGTATCTTTTCTTTGCGTTCCCCTCTGCAATATCGCTATTGCAGACTGGAACATGAAGAAAGGATACGCGTGACCAGAGCCACACAGTGGCCCGGCGGCGAAACCGAAAGTAGCTGGCGGTGGGCGAACGGAGGCTCGTTGAGGAGCGGTTCGGGACAGGACGGCTGCTGGTCCCAGGTAAGTGAAACGCTTTGTTTGATATGTATCTACAGTTCCGCTTTAAGGTTTACTTCAACTTCCTTGTTAATATCAAATTCTGGAGCATTTCAGGTCAATTTTAGATGTTGGTGCACCAATCATTTTGTACTTTTGAGGATAGGATAGATTAAGTACCGTATTTGCCGCCGCATAAGACGCTCTGGAATATAAAGTACACCTAGATTTAGAGGGCAAAAGCCAGGGGAAAAAAATATGCTAAACCTGGTGTGTCTATATTCCAGGAGTGTATTGTAGTTCTCCCCCAATGATTGTGTCCCCCATGTGCTTCTTTCTTTCCCCAGTGTGTCCTCTTTTGTTCCCCATGTGTCCTTTCTGTCACCTTCTGCCCCCAGTGTGTCCCCGTTTTTGGGGAGAAAAAGTGCGTCTTATAAAATACGGTAAATTCATCACGTCCAGGCTGCTGCTCTGCCGCGTTGCCGCGCTTCGGCGCGCCCCCATGCTGTCCCCCGGTACCTCTGGGATCAGTGAATGGGAACATGGTTCCCGATCGCCGATCCGTTTCCCCAGCGGAAAAACCGATGCGCTCTTACCAGAGACCGCAGTCTCTTAGCGAGAAGCACAAGATAACAAAAAAAACTCAAGGTGGCCATCTTGTGGCCAAATAGTAAAACTACATCTACAAACATTTTTGAAGGGAATTTACACAGATTTTAACATTTAAAATTAACTGTTTACTTCCCACACCAAAATATTACCCAAATAAAATTAATGGGAAAAAAAAATTACAATTAAAAAAAAGTTACCTAAGGGTCTGAACTTTTTAAATATGCATTTGAAGGAGGTATACTACGAACATTTTTTTTTAATTATAAGCTTGTAAATAGTGATGGACGCAAAACAGAAAAAATGCACCTTTATTTCCAAATAAAATATTGGCGTCATACATAGTGCTAGGGACAAAATTTAAATGGTGTAATACCCGAGACAAACGGGCAAATAAAATACATAGGTTTTAATTATGGTAGCATGTATTATTTTAAAGCTATAATGGACGAAAACTGAGAAATAATGAATTTTTTTCTTATTAATCCTGTTAAAATGCATTTATAAAAAAATAATTCTTAGCAAAATGTACCACCCAAAGAAAGACTAATTAGTGGCGGAAAAAACATATAGATCAATAACTTGTGATAAGTAGTGATAAAGTTATTGCCGAATGAATGGGAGGTGAAAATTGCTCTGTTGCATAAGGTGAAAAATCCCCGCAGGCTGAAATGGATACTGTACAAGTATATACAGTACATCATATTGTAAAAGCCTTATAGTTTTAGGAACACAAATACTCCTTGTTGCGCTGCTGGTAATTGTAGTTTCTGTTCACTAGCACATATTAATAACCACTGAAAGTGGTGTGACTTCTGAATTGATGTGTAATGTGCTTTTTTTGGGTCTTTTTCTCTACAGGTGAAGGAATTCAATTTCAGATCTAAATGCATCTACACGGCAGTGATGGTCCGTAGAGTGATTTTGGCTCAGGGAGAAAATAAAGTGGACGATCGAGATTATTACGGTAACAAGAGAATGGAGCTTGCAGGACAGGTGAGGTTCTGTAAACGGTCATATCTCCAGATTATTGGATTATTGGTCTGCCCCGACTGATTGCCTGATTGATTCGATTGAGGCCGGGTTCACACTGCGACGAGAATGCAAAAATGGTGCGGTAAACTCACTAGCGTCACGTCGTTCACATTACCTGCCGTTTTGCATTTGCTCCATTCTCATCGCCACTCATCTACTTCATCCGCCGCTACTGCTGACTCCTCCGCTCATCCCAAAATCAGAGTCTATGGGACACCGCTACCAAAAATGAACGCAATTTATTCCAGTGGTGGGCCCCACCCCTTCATCATCGCTGAGGCGTCCAATGGTAATTTTCTTTTTGGAAAATGACCCCACAAAAAGTAGACCCCACTAAACCGCAACAACAAAGGCCTCGATTCCTAAAGCATTACCTCATGCGGTAATGCTGAAAACAGCAGACTTTACCGACCACTTAGCAAAATGTCAATTCATAAAGGCTGTTACCGCATGAAAAGCTGACATTACCGATCAGGGAGATAAATTACCGACTTGGCTGCAGTTACCGACAACACATGGCAGTAATTTGTCAGCAAATGTCAATTCATAAAGCCTTCAACAAGCGGTAAGCCTGGCGGTAGTTACCGACACCTCTAGCGAGGCGATAACAAGTTACCGACACCTCTGACAGCTCTGATTAATGCAAAGTGCAGAGAGCCGAAGTCTGTTTGATTCATCTGTGGAGAGAGCCAGAGAGCCCTCTGTGTGAATCATTTGAGCAGGCAGGGAAAGACTGTGTGACTCATCTGTCTGAGTCATCAGTGGGAGAGCCAGAGAGAGCCGTCTGTGTGATTCATTTCTGCCGGGCAAAGGGAGGATCGAGACACTGCTCTACTCTACCGCTCAATGGGCTGCGGTAATTTACCGACCTCCAAGGGCAGCTGGGGAAATCTTTATGAATTAGCACACAGACCGGGAAAATACCGAGTGCGGTATTTTCCCAACAAGATTTTTTTATCGCACTGCTGTTTATGAATCGAGGCCAATATGGCGTCCATACCAACATTTTTGCCACCGCCATTCCCTTATAAACCATGCTGGTTGCCTGGCTGTCATGCTGAGCTTTAGGCCCCTTCCCAGCATATGCGCTTCAAAAACGCATGCATGAATTTTATGAATTGATATAGGTTTTGATGCATTTTTAGATGCATCTTTTGAAACTCTGTTTATAATATTTGTGTATAATTTCCAGATGTGCAACTGTATTGTGGGTAAAAAAATGCTCAGAATCGCATTGCAGTTGAATTCAAATGCATTGATTGATTTGAATGGGCTTGCTGTTCCATGCGCTCTATGCATTTTTTGTCTATTTAATAGAATTGCGTTTGCAGTTCAAATCGCAATGCAAATGTTGACTCAAAGCAGTTTCTAGGCTAAATTGCATCCAGGGCGAGGGTGTAAAAATTGTGCCCCCTTCAAACCCCCCCCCCCCACCTGTGGACTCACCCCCCCCCCCCCCCCTTACTGTTTAAGGACAGTCACACAGCCACAGGTAACAAGTAGATCTGCCTACTTACTAGTGACCCGCCGCTCCTCCAGGAGGAAGCAGGGACCAGGAGAACACACAGGCAAAAAGAGCCCGGAAAGCCGACTCCTCCATGGGCACCGCGTACTGACAGCCTGCAGTACCGCTACAGGACATCAGGTGTCCTCGCGCGGTGGTGACGTGATGATGACTTGACTTTGGACGCAGGCAGCCCAGGAGGAGTCAAGGATGGTGATCGCACTGGTAATCTTCTTTCTTCTTCCATTTGGCTGCACCGCGTGTCACCAGCTCCCTAGCGGTTATGTCCTTCTGCCTGCATCCCCACTTGCCGGTCTGCGCCCAAGGCGGTTGTCCTGCCCGCACTGTCCCAGAAAGGGCCCTGCGAGGACACCTCAAACAGTGCTTTCAGTGCGGTTCTGATGATGTCCGTTTTTCACAAATAGCACTTTGCCGAAATCACGTCTACAAACTCAAACATAGGCTACGGGGCTTAGGGTCCATTTCCACTAGCGGCGATTGCGATGCTGAATCGCAAAACGCTAGTGATTTTAAAATCGCTAGTTTGCTTTTTAACATAGGAATCGCGGTAGGTAATTTCCACTACCACGATTTGTTTTTCACTCAGGCGCGATCGCACCGCGGAGCGATTTTTGCCGCAATTTTGCTATGCAGTGCAGTGCATTGCATAGCAAAATCGCAATTGCCGGGAAATGTTGTACTTTGCTGAATCGCAATCGCTAGCATTTAGCGCGAACGCTAGCGATTGCTAGTGGAAAAGGGCCCTTAGTTGTTTTCAAGTCCCACATTTACAACAAGCATCTAGCAAGTGGCTGTATATTAAATAAGGGCGCCAGGAAAAAAAAGTGCTCTGGGTGAAGATGAAATTTAAAAATATCGTCTATAACGATGTTTTGTAACGTTTCTTCATCTATATCTCAGTTAGAATAATAATTTTAAATTATGGTATTAAAAAGGGCGCAGGGTGAAGCCGAAATTGCAAAATTTCATCTACAATGAAAACTAAGAAATATGTACAGTGGTAATGAGGATAGTAGAACATTGGTAAATATTACCGATATTTTACTACAACTAAACAGAACCCTCCCCCCTCTGATGCCTAACCCTAAGGCTTCCCCCGCTGGTGCTTAACCCCAAGGCTTCCCCCTCCGATGCCCAACCCTAAGGCTTCCCCCGCTGCTGCCTAACCCTAAAATCACCCTGGTGGTGCCTAACCCGAAGGCTTCCCCCGGTGGTGCCTAACCCGAAGGCTTCCCCCGGTGGTGCCTAACCCGAAGGCTTCCCCCGGTGGTGCCTAACCCGAAGGCTTCCCCCGGTGGTGCCTAACCCGAAGGCTTCCCCCGGTGGTGCCTAACCCGAAGGCTTCCCCCGGTGGTGCCTAACCCGAAGGCTTCCCCCGGTGGTGCCTAACCCGAAGGCTTCCCCCGGTGGTGCCTAACCCGAAGGCTTCCCCCGGTGGTGCCTAACCCGAAGGCTTCCCCCGGTGGTGCCTAACCCGAAGGCTTCCCCCGGTGGTGCCTAACCCGAAGGCTTCCCCCAGTGGTGCCTAACCCTAAGAACCCCACCATCTTGGTTGGGCCTAAGACCCCTCCAGGTGGTGCCTAACCCTAAGAACCCCACCATCTTGGTTGGGCCTAAGACCCCTCCAGGTGGTGCCTAACCCTAAGACCCCTCCTGGTGATGTCTAGCCCTAAGACCCTCCATTGAAGGTGCCTAACCCTAAATTCCACCCCTCCCCCCCCCGGTGCCTAACCCTAGGACCCCCTTTCCTGACACCCAACCCTAAAACCCCCCCATCCTGACGCCTAACCCCAAGACCCACCTTAAAGTGAACCAGAGACGAAGCACCCCCGTGTATTTTACCATATAAATCAGTGGGAACATTAGAGAAAACACCTACCCTGCTCTCTGTTTCATCCTTCACTGCTCAGCCTGCTTGTGCTCAGCCTGTTTATCAGCCCTGATAAAATCCCAGACTGAGCATTCAGTCTGGCTTTGCTCAGGAATCATTATAGCTGAGTCATTATAGCAGAGCCAGATGGGGTCAGGCTTGGGCTTGAAAAGACGTCAGAGAAGAAACTCTGCTATAATGATTCCTGAGCAACGTCAGACTGAATGCTCAGTGTGGGATTTTATCAGGGCTGATAACAAGCCGGCTGAGCAGTGAAGAATGAGACAGAGAGCAGGGTAGGTGTTTTCTCTAATATCCCCACTGATATATATGGTAAAATGTGGGTGCTTCGTCTCTGCTTCACTTTAAAATCCTCTCTCTCCTACACAAATAATGTAATGAAAAAAAAATTCTAATAAATTTAAAAACGAGAATTTCCTGCTTCCAGCCAGCGGAGTCAGAGCAAAGTCCTCTGGTCTATGGCGTTGGGCCAGCCGGCTGAGGTACAGCAGCCAACAGGCAGAATTGATGCACATCTGTCTATAACGCCTTTACAAACCAGCCCCTAAAATACATAGCAACCAATACGAGTTACCTGATGTATGTACTGCAAAACTTCTATTTGATGAAGGTATTGAAAGCTTTACTTTAACAGTTACCTCACACTATAAAACACTAATGGCAGGAGATCCACTTCAAAGTGGTATGGAACTCAGCATGTCCTCTTTGTTCTAAAAGATTATTTACAGCATAAAATCTACTACCACAAATACTAAAAAAACAATTGTAGCAGAGCAGCATTCTAACAGTTAAACACAGCACTTTGTTCTTCAGCGGGAAGCTCCTTGCTTAAGTGGAAAGCTTCTGGCCGCATCCGAAAAGGTGATAACATTATCTTTTATTTTTATCTTCTGTATTCCTTTGTCGGATACATTTAGTAAACACTAGCTGATTGCCCGTCGTTGCCCAGGTATGTATTTGGCTGGTGTCGGCTCCACCCACTTTTTCTAACCCTAACACACAATTACTCAATGACCAAGTTTGTGAGCTTTGTAGTCTTTGGCATCAATAATTTGCATTGAAATGAAAAAATCTGATGGGTTGTTTGTGGCTTCACCCCCTTTTCTGAATTTGAACCCCAGTCACCCAATGACCAACCCAATGAGGCCTGTGCCATTAACAGTGCAAGAATGGTAGCAATTAAATATTCCCTTGAAAAGCAATAGGTGAAGCTTAATACACTTTTGTAGGCTCCACCCACTTTTCTGAATATTAATCCCATTCACTGAGTGACTAACTGTGCAAAGTTTAAGAACCCTCCCATTAACAGTGTAATAATGGCTGCAGTTTACATTTTCCCAGTGAAATTTGTATTTGTCTCCACCCACTGATTGCCCGGCGTTGCCCGGGTATGTATTTGACTTGTGTTGGTTCCGCCCACTTCTTCTTCTAACCCTAACGCACAAACACTCAATGACCAGGTTTGTGAGCTTTGGGGTCCTTGGCATCAATAATTTGTATATTCCCATAGAAATTAAACAAATCAGATTGGCTGTTTGTGGCTCTGCCCCTCTCCAGCATTTGAACCCCAGTCACCCAATGACCAACTGTAGCAGGTTTGAGGCATCTGCTATTACCAGTATAAAAATAGCAGCAACTTAAATATTCCCCTTGAAAATCAACAGGTGAATTTTGATTGGCTATTATAGGCTCCACCCACTTCCCTGAATATTAATCTCAGTCACCCAGTGACCATCTGGGCAAAGTTTGGGAACCCTGCCATTAACAGTGTAAGAAGGCCCGCAGTCTACATTTTCCCAGTGAAATTTGGTTTTTGCTCCGCCTACTTTTTGTAACCTGGACATACAGTCACTCAATGACCAAGTTTGTGAGCTTTGGGGTCCTTGGCATCAATAATTTGTATTTTCCCAAGAAATGAAACGGTTTGTGGCTCTGTTCCCTTTTCTAAATTTGAACCCCAATGACTAACTGTACCAGGTTTGAGGCTTGTGCCATTAACAGTGCAATGAATGGTAGCATTTTTAATATTCCCCTTGAAAATCAACAGGTGATTTTGATTGGCTTTTTTAGGCTCCACGCAATTTTCTGAATATTAATCCCAGTCACCCAGTAACCAGCTGTGCAAAGTTTGAGAACCCTGCCATTAACAGCGAAGAAGGGCTGCAGTTTACAATTTCCCAGAAAAATCTGTTTTGACTCCACCCACTTTTTGTAACCTTGGCACACAGTCACTACTCAATGACCAATTTTGTGAGCTTTTGGGTTCCTGGCATCAAAATTGTGTGAATGGAAGCAGTTTATCCAAAAAAAGCAAATCTGATTGGCTGTTTGTGGCTCCACCCCTTTAGTGAATTTGAACCCCAGTCACTTGATGACCGACTGTAGCAGGTTTGAGGCCTCTGCCATTAACAGTGTAAGAATGACAGCAGTTTCAATATTCCCCTTGAAAATTAATAGGTGAATTTTGATTGGCTCTTGTAGGCTCCACCTACTTTTCCGAATATTAATCCTAGTCCCCCAGTGACCAACTGTGTCAAGTTTGAGAACCCTGCCATTAACAGTGTAAGAATAGCTGCAATTTATATTTTCCCATGTAAAAAGTTAGTTGTTTTTCTGCCCACTATTTCTAACCTTGACATACAGTCACTCACTGACCAAGTTTATGAGCTTTGGGGTCCTTGGCATCAATAAGTTGCATTTTACCATTGAAATTAAACAAATCTGATTGGCTGTTTTGGCCCACTCCCTTTTCAGAATTTAAACCCCAGTCTCCCAGTGACTGACTGTACCAGATTTGAGGCCTCTGCCATTAAGAGTGTATGAATAGGAGCAATGTAAATATTCCCCTTGAAAATCAAAAGGTTAATTTTTATTGGCTGCTGTAGGCTCCACCCACTTTCCTGAATATTAATCCCAGTCACCCAGAGGCCAACTGTGTCAAGTTTGAGAACCCTGCCAATAAGAGAACAGCTGAAATCAATCTAACAAATCTTATTGGCTGTTTGTGGCTCCACCCACTTTAGTGAATTCGGACCCCAGTCACCCAATAACTGACTGTATCAGGTTTGAGAACTCTGCCATTAACAGTGTAAGAATGGTAGCAATGTAAATGTTCCCACTTGAAAATCAATAGGTACATTTTGATTGGCTGTTTTTAGGCTCCACCCACATTTCTGAATATTAATCCCAGTCACCCAGTGGCCAATTGTCAAGTTTGGGAACCCTGCCATGTAAAAAATTAAGTTGTTGGCGCCGCACACGTTTTCTAACCTTGACATACAGTCACTCAATTGTCAAGTTTATCAGCTTTGGGGTCCTTGGTATCAATACTTTGTATATTCCCATTGAAAAATAAACAAATCTGATTGGCTTTTTGTGGCTCCGCCCCCTTTCTGAATTTGAACCCTAATCACCCAGTGACCAACTGTACCAGGTTTGAGGCATCTGCTATTAACAGTATAAGAATGGTAGCAGCAATATTCCCTTTGAAAACCGGAAGGTGAATTTTTATTGGCTGTTGTAGGCTCCACCTACCTTCCAAATTCTTAATCTCATTCACCCAGTGACCAACTGTGCAAAGTTTGAGAACACTGCCATTAACGGTGTAAGAATGGCTACAGTTTATATTTTCCTAGTAAAATTAGTTTTTGGCTCCGCCCACGTTTTGTAACCTGGACACACAGTCACTCAATGACCAAGTTTGTGAGCTTTCAGGTTCCTGGCATCAAAAATGTGTGAATAGAAGCTGTTTATCCACCAAGGAAATCTGATTGGCTGTTTGTGGCCCCGCCCCTTTTGTGAATTTTGAGCCCAGTCACCCAAAGACCGACTGTAGCAAGTTTGAAGCCTCTGCCATTAACAGTTGTAAGAATGGCAGCAGTTTAAATATTCCCCTTGAAAATCAATAGGTGAATTTTGATTGGCTGTTGTAGGCTCCACCCACTTTCTTGAATCTATGGCCACATACACACATCAGACCATAGTCTTTTGAAAATGAAAGATCACAGACCAATCTTACCACCCTTCATGTAGTATGAGAGCCATACTCTACACAGTCTTTTCTATGGAGCTGAACTCCACATCAGAAAAAAACCTTTACAAGATGCTGCACACACAGATGCTGTACAGACACAAAAGATCAGTATCTGCAAAAGATCTGTTCCTGACAAAAATCCATTCCTGCAAATTGCATTCATAGTCTATGAGATCTGCAGATCATCATACACACATGATTTAACTGACATTCATCTGCAGATCAAGCAATCATCTGCAGATCTGAAAATCCATCCTGGTGGATCTGACCTGCAGATGAATGTCAGTTAAATCATGTGTGTATGATGATCTGCAGATCTCATAGACTATCATTGCAATTTGCAGGAATGGATTTTTGGCAGGAACAGATCTTTTGCAGATACTGATCTTTTGTGTCTGTACAGCATATGTGTGTGCAACATCTTGCAATGATTTTTTTCTGATGTGGAGTTCAGCTCCATAGAAAACACTGTGTAGAGTATGGCTCTCATACTACATGAAGGGTGGTAAGATTGGTCTGTGATCTTTCATTTTCAAAAGACTATGGTCTGATGTGTGTATGTGGCCTTAATCGCATTCACCCAGTGACCAACTGTGGCAAGTTTGAGAACCCTGCGATTAACAGTCTAAGAATGGTCGCAGTTTACATTTTCCCATTTCAAATGAATGGCTGAAATTTGATTGGCTGTTTTATGCTCCGCCCACTTTTCCTGGATTTGTAACCTCGGTCACCAAGTGACCAACTGTGCCAAGTGTGGGGACTCTGGCTTGATTACTGTGAGAATGGCAGCCTTTTACATTTTTTCCATTGACTTGAATGGGTAGAATCTGATTAGCTATTTGTAGCTCCGCCCAGGTGTGCAGGGGGGCCGCGAGACCCCCAGAACATATCATCCCAGGTAGTAAGGGATCTGTATACCAAGTTTCGTTCAAATCGGTCAAGCCGTTTTCGCGTGATCGCGACACACACACGTACACACACACGTACACACACACACGTACACACACACACGTACACACACACACGTACACACACACACGTACACACACACACGTACACACACACACGTACACACACACACGTACACACACACGTACACACACACGTACGTACACACACACACACGTACACACACACACACACGTACACACACACACGTACACACACACACGTACACACACACACGTACACACACACGTACACACACACGTACACACACACACACGTACACACACACGTACACACACACACGTACACACACACACGTACACACACACACACACACACACACACACACACACACACACACACACACACACACACACACACACACACACACACACGATTTTATATATATAGATTAGCAGACTGCTGAAACTGAGCTGAGAAGCACAAAGAGCTGAGAAGTGATCACTAGATAGATTTTATTTATTGTATTTGTAAAGCGCCAACATATTACGCAGCGCTGGACAATAAAGTTACAAATAATATTTATCAGTGACATACAGCAATGAGACAATACAGGAATACATGCAAACCAGATCACACAGCACAGTATGAGTACAAGGTAATGCTTAGTGAGTCACTGGAGGGGAGCATGGAGATTAGGCAAGTCAAGTTCACTCAGATCCATAGGATGGGAGTATGGTAATGGAGGTGCGTGAACAGGTAGGAGACATAAGAAGGAGGACCCTGCCCGAAGGCTTACAATCTACAGGCAGAGGTGGGGACACAAAAGGTAGGGGACCAGAGTTCAGCTGCGGGATTAGAGCTCCAGTTGTAGGTCAGAGTGAAAAGGTGAGTTTTGAGGGCCTTCTTGAAGATGTTGGAGGGGGAAACCCTAATGGGCTAAGGCAGGGAGTTCCATAGTGTTCGAGCAGCTCTTGAGAAGTCCTAGAGGCATGCATGGGATTGGGTGATGCAGGGGACAGTCAGGCGAAGTTCATTGGAGGAGCGGAGTGAATGGCTAGGTGTGTACCTCTGAGTAGAGGCCTGCAGCGGGTCGGGTACCCACGGGTTACCCGAAATGCGGGTCGAGTTCGGGCACCCGAATTGATGTTGTGTGCAGATGCGGTGCGGGTATCAAGGTGCGGGTCGGGTTGCGGGTAGCGGTGTGCGGGTAGCGAGGAGGGGGAAGAGTCGCTGGAAGGAGAGGCAGTTGGGGCAGCGGTCCCCTCCTTCAGCTCTCTCCCCCTCCAGAATAGCGGCGGCGCTGCGGGCAGGCGGAGGTTTACTCACCTTCTAACTTCCGTTCCAAGCGCCGGCAGCGTCCCCTCGTCACAGGTCTCTGCCTTCAATGCCGCCCACTGTGCTTCCTGATTGGCGGAAGCACAGTGGGCGGCATTGAAGGCGGAGACCTGTGACGAGGGGACGCTGCCGGCGCTTGGAAGGCGGAAGTTAGAAGGTGAGTAATCCTCCGCCTGCCCGCAGCGCCGCCGCTATTTTGAAGGAGGGGACCCAGATGAGAGATGAGGGGGGCCAACTTTGCTGGCTGCACTGGGGGCCAACTATGCTGGCTGCACTGGGGGCCAACTATGCTGGCTGCACTGGGGGCCATCTATGCTGGCTGCACTGGGGGCCATCTATGCTGGCTGCACTGGGGGCCATCTATGCTGGCTGCACTGGGGGCCATCTATGCTGGCTGCACTGGGGGCCAACTATGCTGGCTGCACTGGGGGCCAACTATGCTGGCTGCACTGGGGGCCAACTATGCTGGCTGCACTGGGGGCCAACTATGCTGGCTGCACTGGGGGCCAACTATGCACTTTAGAAGACATTTTTTTAAAAAGCGGGTAGCGGGTCGGGTAGCGGTTCTGCGGGTGCGGGTATCAAACTCACCAAAAAGCGGGTCTCGGGTCGGGTGCTGGTATGAAAAAGTGGACCCGCAGGCCTCTACCTCTAGTAAGATCAGGAATGTAGATATTTAAGTACAGCAGCTATGCAATAAAATGTAATGGCAGCTTTCAGAGCAGATAAACTGTACTTTGGGAACTTGTAATTTCTAAACAGACAATATTACTTGTGCACAAAAGCAGATATAACTGAATGGGTAATAAAAAGTAGGAAAAGAGATTTTTATTGAAAGTTATGTCAGTTTTATCCCACTTTAATCTTTCTTCGGCACACATCGGATTTTGTACGCGTTTTTGTTTTGTAACTTTTATCACAGAGCGGCTGCATTCATTGCGGCGGGCCGCATTTTTCTGCTTTCCAAACAAGTCCATCCCAAAACAAAAGGCTTCCATTTTTTTTTTTTTTTTTTGCACAATAGGATCAGATCTGTGGAAAACACGGGAGCGGTGAACAATACGAACACAAGACGCCATTGTGCTGAAAGAGAAAAGGAAGAAGACAAAAACGTTGCGATTTCGCTGCTAATTTCACACCTCATGGGAACGACAAGTATGAAGCGGGTTCCAGCCTCGCACAACAGATGCGAGAGCGCAGCCAAACCTTATTTTCTGCGGCGGTTTAGCCTCTTTGTCACTGGAGGATTGGGGTGGGCCTGGCGCCAGCCGAGGTGTTAGCTAAACCTTCCGATTGGAGACTTAATCTTTTCACCTACTGCCTTCCCGTTCCTCACCCGCTCATTATTCGCCAGGCGTCGCTCCTCGCGTCTTTTGTCTGGCCGTACTTTCCTCGCCTAATACAGCGCGCTTTGTGCGGAGGAGATACGGCGCGGGCCCCGCGATCCAGCGCCCTGCGCGGCGAGGGATTTCTACCTTGTGACAAAAGAATCCCGCCTTGACTTCACAGATTGCCTAATCCCGGCCGACGTGATAATGTAATTAAGGCGTCCTAATGTCTTTTAATTTAGCAATTGGTTCGTGTGAAAGGGAGAATTTGGCACTCTAAAAAGCCTTAGCGCTAAATCGCAATCTCAGGGCGCCTAATTAGAATTCTCTGACATGAAGCTAATTGGTAAACTGTTGCAGGGATTTAAATTCTTTCCTATGTTTATTTTTTTTATCCTCCCTCCCACTCCTGTTATTGCTGTCTTGTAAACTGTGAAGTCTTTGACTTAAAATAAATAATGACACGAGGTAACGTTTAACCCATGCTACGCTGTGAAAAAAGGGGAGCTATAATGAAATACTGAAAATAAAATATTGTATTTTCACTAATAAAGGCCTTGTAAAGAAATGTTTATAGTATATCGCCATGGTTCTTATTTGTTGAACATACACAGCAACAAAAGGCTTTTGATTTTGAAGGGTGTGTAGACATTGCATGTAGTGTTATTTTAGAGGTTTGGATCTACCGTTTACAGAACTTGAAAAGAGCACAACGTTCTTTTCTGATGCTCAGTGGCAGAACTGGATATGCAGCCAACATCTCAGACGAGCTTCTTTCTGCTGCTTTAGGTATCGCAATTCGCAAGCATAGAAGGCGTTCAACCACTACTACAGACAGGATGTTGGCAAGCCCAACATTTACCTGGCCTGAAGCCCAGCACTAACCTGGCTCTCATCTCAAACCCAATACTGACCTGACCCTCATCTCAAACCCAACACTAACCTGGCTCTCATCTCAAACCCAATACTGACCTGACCCTCATCTCAAACCCAACACTAACCTGGCTCTCATCTCAAACTCAAATCTGACGTGACCCTCATATGAAACCTTACTCTGACTTGACCCTCAGCTCAAACCCAACACTGTCCCTACCCTCCTCTCAAATCCAACACTATCCGGACCCCCATCTCAAACCCAACATTAACCTAACCCGCATCTAAAACTGAAAACTGACCTGACCCACATCTCACCCAACACTGACCCGGCCCTCATCCCAAACCCAACACTGTCCCGACCCTAATCTCAAACCCAACACTGATCTGACCCCCATCTCACCAAACACTGACCTGGCTCTCATCTCAAACCCAACTCTGACCTGACCCACATCTCACCCAACTCTGACCTGACCCACATCTCACCTAACTCTGACCTGACCCACATCTCACCCAACTCTGACCTGACCCTCATCTCACCCAACTGACTTGACCCTCATCTCACCCAACTCTGACTTGACCCTTCTCTCATGCAACTCTGACCTGACCCTTCTCTCATGCAATTCTGGCCTGACCATTCTCTCATGCAACTCTGACCTGACCCTTCTCTCATGCAACTCTGACCTGACCCTTCTCTCATGCAATTCTGGCCTGAGCCAGACCTAAAGCCCAACACTAACCTGAACCTCTTCTCAAACCCGAACACTAACCTGACTCTCATCTAAAACTGAAACTGATCTGACCCTCATCTCAAACCTAACATTAACCTGACCTAAAGTCTAGCACTAAATTAAAATATTCTCCTAACGTGCAAAATTGGCGTTCATGAACACAACCGATTGTTTCCGATCGTTTTCCATGGTGATTGGAATCAATCAATCGGCCACAAAATTGTACCATTAGCAGGACAGCCAGGCAACTGGTATTGTTTAAATGGAAATAAATATGGCAGCGTCCATATCCCTCTCACTTAAGGTGCCCTTTAATCCATAGCTACAGATACTCTGACACTACTCTCTGCCAAGTTCTAGAACTAAACTACGACTGTTACTTGACTCTTGGAGTCTATTTGGTTGAAGTTCTTTAACTTTGTTTGTTTGAAATGTGTTTTTTTTTTCAGCTGCTCTCCCTTTTGTTTGAAGACTTGTTCAAAAAATTTAATTCTGAGATGAAGAAGATTGCCGACCAGGTCATCCCAAAACAGAGAGCGGCTCAGTTTGACGTTGTGAAGCACATGCGGCAAGACCAGATCACCAATGGCATGGTGAACGCCATATCTACGGTGAGAACTGCCTGAATATACCGACTTTCTTTTTTTTTTTTTTTTTTTTGTACTCCGCTTAGCCTCGCCCTTTCCAGACCTTAACTCGGGCTTCATTGAGACACTCCTTGTGTCTGGCTCTTAGTTTGCATCATAGTTCGATAATTTCACCGTATTCTTTATTTAACCAACCGAGTAAACCAAATTAACCTCCCTGGCGTACTGATTCCCGCGGGAGGTTTCTTTTTGCATATTTTTTTTTCTATCATGTAGCTAGCCTAGTGCTAGCTACATGATTCCTCCCTCCCCGCAGCGTCCCTCCCACCCCTCCGAGCGCCGCTGGCACGCTTGCCCATAGGGAAATCCTGTTCTGAACGGGATTTCCTTTAGGGCTTCCCCCGTCGCCATGGCGATGATCGCGATGACATCATTGAAGTTGTGACATCACAGGGCGTCCCGATCCACCCCTCAGCGTTGCCTGGCACTAATTGGCCATGCTGCGCACAGGGTCTCGGGGGGGGGGGGGGGGAGGGTACTTGCCTGTTACGCGGCGGGCAGCGGCGGCAATCGCGGGCAACACGCAGCTAGCAAAGTGCTAGCTGCGTGTTTAAAAAAAAAAAAAAAAATTCCACCAGGGCCTGAGCGGTGCCCTCCGGCGTCACTGGACGAGCTGAGCCCTGACAAATCTGCCTTGCTAAATTGAAAAACAAACAGGAGCGTTGAGCCTTTTAACTCTCCATAGCTAAAACCTTATCAGAATCATTTTCTTAGCCAGATAAAGCTCTTTTGGCTTAAAGCGGACCTGAACTCTTCCACAGGGCAGAAGGAAAACACAGAGCAATGCACCCTGTATGTATTTAGAGAGTTTAGCCTGTCTTATTCCCCCTAATTTATGTCTAATCCCAAATTGTAATTTGAACTCCCCCCTGGGTCAGCTGACTGCTACGGCAGAAATGGCAGATAAGCTCATTTGAAAGCACTGGATGTTAAAGGGAACCTAAACTGAGAGTAATATGTATTTTTCCTCTTTAAATAATACCAGTTGCCTGACTCTCCTGCTGATCCTGTGTCTCCAATACTTTTAGCCACAGCCCCTCAACAAGCATGCAGATCAGGTGCTCTGACTGAAGTCTGGATTAGCTGCATGCTTGTTTCAGGTGTGTGATTCAGCCACTACTGCAGCCAAAGAGGTCAGCAGGACTGCCAGGCAACTGGTATTGTTTAAAATGAAACATCCATTTCCCTCTCAGTTTAGGTTCCTTTTAACAGTATGTCTGCTTCCATGAATCAGGAAGTAGAAACGGTGCAGATTTATTTTAGGATTTGTATCAGCTGTAACAAAGGTTTTTTGTTTTAAATGTTATTATGCTGTTGCTTATCTTTTAGAGCACAGAGGAAGTTCTAAATTCTGGTCCACTTTAACACTTGCTGTACTGGAAAACAAACTGGACGAAGCAGCTTGACTCAGCGCAGTGAAACGCCTGGTATTGGTGCGGTTATGGCTGCAATGCTATAGTCTGCAGTCGCATACCCGTTATTTGGGTGCTGGCATCTGAGCGCTGTATTTCGCGTCCCCCTCGAGTTGCTACGACACGGAGGGGGAATAGCAATTAACGCAGCCGGGATTTTCGGGGGCGCCCAGCAAAATTGGCCAATCAACATTGGATGTGTGTACCAGGGTTAAGGATACATACAAACATACATCACTATTTTTAATGCCCAATTTGACCACTTCCCTGTAGTATAAGAGCTTACCTACACAATCTTAAGGTAGACAGAGGCGCCAAAAGTATAAAATGAGGTAAAATGTTTAAAACATGGAAGTGGTGGGGGTGTGGGCCCTTATCCACTCCAAAGGATACGGGAAAGGGATGTGTTCAGGTATAACAAGAACATTTTTATTCATACGCTCCACAAAGTATTGCAATGCATTTCACAGGCGTCACGCCGCTTCATCAGGCAGTAAAGAGTATACAGCAGACGCTGTCCGAGTCTAAGAAGAGCGCCTCTGTCTACCTTAAAGAGTAACTGTCGGGCATAAAATCAAAAATCAATTCTTTATTTTTATCTGGTAAACAAGTAATACGGATGCTAACCAGGCAATCCAAAAGTTTAAATCTTTTACTTTTCTTGTTTATAAATGATCATTCCCAGGTTTACCTGACTCTTATTTGGTACGTTGCCGCACAAAGGAAGTTGCAGGGCATGTTGGGTTGTCTTTTTTTGCTTCTTTATTTCCCCTCAGACTTAACTAATGTACAGAAGCAAAAAAGGACAACCCAGCATGCCCTGCAACTTCCTTTTTGCGGCATCGTACCAAATAAGAGTAAGGTAACCTGGGGAATAATCAGTTATAAACAAGAAAAGTAAAAGAGATTGTAACTTTTGGATTGCCTGGTTAGCATCCGTATTACTTGTTTACCAGATAAAAATAAATAATTTATTTTTGATTTTATGGCCGACAATTACACTTCAATGCTGTACCATTCCACCCTGGGTGGAAGGAGCGGAAATCCCCGTATTTCTTCCTACCTACAGAGAGCGACTTCTTAATCCTGAGTGGGGTCAGGTTAATCTCTCCACCTGCCTATACAGTGTTTGCCTAATGGTAACCCTGGTTTGTGAGTATCACTCTACTTAGTCTAGTTTCTCCCACATCAACCAATACATATACTACACCATATTGGGCTCTCAGTGTCCCTGTTTTTATGCTTACACAATCTGTTCATAGTATTCAAAGTCTGGCCCTAATACTACATGGAGGTAGTAAAATTGGTCAGTGATTGGCTGATCAAAATTAGATGTGTATGACTTGTAAAGGTCACCATACATCAGGCAACTTGGCGGCTGATCAATCAACCGATTTGATTATTATAATCAAATTGGATGAAAATCTGTGCCGCCAAGTGCATGCCCGACCGGCAGTGCAACCGATTTCAGGCCAAAATTGGTCGCATCAGACGATTGCACATCCTGCAATATTTAGGGTCGACTTGGTCGCTCGGGAGCGCGGCGGTAACCGCGCGCGATATTGGGATGAACTCGACAAAACTCCCGACGCTGTCCCCCCTGGTGCCCAGTCCGCGGCCTCCGCTTGCCCTTCGCTGTCTCCGGGCGCACTCCATTCCCCATACACACGCACCCCGCGTGGTTGTCTAGTAAGGGCGTCCAGGTGATGTCAGTTGGCACACACGTGGCCACGTTACTAGGCAACCATGTGGCGTGCGTGTATGGAGGACAGAGTGTGCCCGGCGCCAGCGGGGACGAGCCGAGGCCGCTGACAGGTTATGTGTCACTTGCACTAGGGGGACATTTAACATTAGGGGAATAGCGTCGGGTGGTAAGGCAGCCGGATGCTTCCTCCCTGCGTATGTTTAGAATGCCAGGTCCATCCTGATCTGGTGAGTGGGCTGCCCGGGATGATTTCAGCTGTCCCCAGAATATAGTTTGACTTTATTTTGTTAACAGAGTATTCCAAAAGAGCATTACCTTAGATGTTATGTATGCTTTTATTATGACACAGTAATGACATTTTTGCTTTATATTTGCAGGGAAACTGGTCTCTGAAAAGATTTAAGATGGACCGTCAGGGTGTGACGCAAGTGCTGTCCCGCCTGTCCTACATATCTGGCCTGGGGATGATGACCAGGATATCCTCGCAGTTTGAGAAGACGAGGAAAGTCAGCGGCCCCCGATCCCTGCAGCCGTCTCAGTGGGGGATGCTGTGCCCCTCTGATACTCCTGAAGGGGAGGTGAGGACCGCCGCCTCTGCAGAATAGTGCCAGATGCTTGCATTGTAGCTATTATCAGTGATGGGCAGCAAGATTGGTGCCAGATAGTTATGCTCATGTCTAGGAGAACTCGCAGAGAACCATGTGATTTGTTTGATCAGCTGATAGATTAGTAAAGCTCTGATTTGCTGTGATCACCAGGGATGCTCAAAAGTATTTGGATTTCATCCTGCTAATTAAATCACCTTTTCCGGGTGGGCGAGGGGGGGGGAGGGGAGTTAATCTTACCCATGAGGCGTCTTCTTTGATCCATCCCTTGGCGCCTCCCATGATGCATTCCAAGCCGCTGTCACGTGATTACAAACACTTCCTCCTTCTGGGTTGAAGGAGGAAGAGTTTGTAGTCACGTGACATGCTTGGAACGCATCATGGGAGGCGCCGAGGGACGGATCAAAGAAGTTATTTGTGTGCTAGGCACTGTACATATACGTCTATCTCATAATGTCACGTCAGTTTGGGTATCCTTTAAATCACCTGTGCGGGTGGGTTAATCTATGTACAGTGCCTAGCACACAAATAACTATGCTGTGTTCCTTTTTTTATTTATCTGCCTAAAAGGGTTAAATATCAGGTATGTAAGTGGCTGACTCAGTCCTGACTCAGACAGGAAGTGACAACAGTGTGACCCTCACTAATAAGAAATTCCAACTATAAAACACTTTCCTAGCAGAAAATTGCTTCTGAGAGCAAGAAAAGAGGTAAAAAGGGGAATTTCTTATCAGTGAGGGTCACACTGTAGTCACTTCCTGTCTGAGTCAGGACTGAGTCAGCCACTTACATACCTGAAATTTAACTTTCAGGCAGAGAAAGAAAAAAAGGAACACAGCATAGTTATTTGTGTGCTAGGCACTGTACATACCCATGTCTATCATCATGTCACATGTCACTTCGGGTATCCTTTAATTAGCAGGATGAAATCCAAAAACATTTTTTTGAGCATCCCTGGTGATCACATCCTGCCTTTAGCACATGATCATGACTAGCAAATCGAGACACAGATCTATCACCTGACCAAACTGATCACATGCTACCGGGCAGTACGGTGGCGTAGTGTTTACCGCTCTCGCCTTGCAGCTCTGGGTCCCCGGTTCAAATCCCAGCCAGGTCATTTTAGGGGGAAGCCAATTGACTTACCTGTATGCTTTTGGGATGTGGGATGAAACCCAGGCACACAAGGGGATAACATACAAACTCCTTGCAGATGTTGTCTCTGCTGGGATACATAAATTGTGATAGGGACATAATTATAACAGTGCAATAACCGGGACAAATTGGCAAATAAAATACGTGGGTTTTAATTACAGTAGCCTGTATGATTTTAAAACTATAATGGCTGAAAACTGAGAAATAATGCATTTTTTTATTATTCCCATTAAAATGCATTAGAGTAAAATAATTGTTAGCAAGAAGTACCACCCAAAGAAAGCATAATTGGTGGCAAAAAACAAGAGATAGATAATTTTGTTGTGATAAGTAGTGATACAGTTATTGCCCAATGAAAGGCAGGAGCCCTGAAAGGTGAAAATTGCTCTGGTCCAGTAGGGGAAACCTCTTAGTGGTGAACTAGTTAAAGCGCAAACAGATGCACTGTACAGCAAAGAATCAGGGGTGAGGCCCAGGGTATAATGGTGCTATGTGGGCAAGTGCATTTTTGGATTGTGTGCAATTTGCGCTAGTGTGACCCCTGCACTGAGACTAATTTTAGATAAGCTTATGAGTCTGAATTTATGCCATTCTAACGTTAATGTATGCAGCTTGGAAACCAACCAATCGAGTGCAACTACTCCTGCGTTTCATCTGTCCCAGCGGCATAAAATTTTACATCAACTCATTAGTACAGTAAAGTCCCTAGTATCAGGGCCGGCGCTACCATAGAGGCAAAGGAGGCAATTGCCCCAGAGCCTGTAGGGGCCCCCAGTGGCTACAAGAGGAAAAAAACATTTCAAAAAGACCTTAGTTTTCGAGAAAATCGATTTTAAAGTTTCAAAGGAAAAAAAATACACATTTAAAAACCCGCCGACTTTAACGGTTAATAGCAAATCCACCTTAAATGCTAGAAATCAAAAAGACCTTATAGTTTTTGAGAAAATCTATTTTAAAGTTTCGAAGGAAAAAAGTATACTTTTAAATGCGGTAAATGTCACTTTTAGTAGCAAACCTAACGGTAGTGTAATTTTACATGTATCAAAAGAAAGAGAAATACATTTCCTGACGGGGTTTCCCATACGCAGCCGCAGCGCTTTGGCCAGGGATCGCTATACAGCCGCAATATGGCTGTATGAAGATCCCTGGCATTTTTCCTATTTTCCCAATTTTTTTTTTTTTTTTATGTTTAGAGTGTGGGATTGTTTTTTAAAATTGTGGGGTCCCCCCTCCTGAAACTTTTTAACCCCTTGTCCCCCATGCAGGCTGGGGTAGTCAGAGCTCCGACCGATTGGGGCTTCACACCCTGACTATACCAGCTGCAAAAAAAGGTACCTTCATGCTGATTTTTGTTCCGGCGTATCTGTTGGGGGGCCCCCCAGGTTTATTTTGCCCTGGGGCCCCATTGTTGCTTAAACTGGCCCTGCCTAGAATCCAGCACCAGCGGGGATCGCCTGACGCCGGATACATGTGCTTGCCGGTTGCTTGTGCAATCGTCTGAAAAAGCATAAATTCTGTCCCCCTAAACACTCACCAAGCCTCCAGCAACGTCTTGTCGCTAGTGATGATCAAAGAGATGCAAATACTTCTGAGTTGATGCAAATTTTTATGTAAATATATGCAGCTTCAAAATGGACCTGGGTTTAAATTGGGTGGTCCATTTTCAAACTGCAAATATTTGCATAAAAATTTGCATCAACTTGGAAGTATTTGCATGTCTTTGATCATCCCTACTTGTAGCCTTCCGGTTGCTCCTGGCGGCTTTCCGGCATCCTCCGTGCATGGAAGCTGAAGTCACCTGACCTGCAGCAGGTCACATGGCACACTGGGAGCCATGCACGGACGTCGGAAGCGGCTAGGAGCTACAGGAAGGCTATGAGACGTCGCTGGAGGCTCGCTGAGTATTTTAATGCCTGAAACCCCCCCCTCCCTCATCCCCCATTATCCTTCACACATGCCTGTTAGTTGAGACTTCCGATTGCCCGAATTCCGGATAACGGGGACTTTGCTGTTTCTCCTTTACCATCCCTGGTCTGTATACTTCGTGTAAAAGCGGTTTGTGGTTTTCCCGGCACATCTCTGTTGGTGACGTTTATCCCGTTCCTGTTTATCACGTTCAGGCTTGCGGTCTGGTGAAGAATCTCGCGCTGATGACTCACATCACCACCGATATGGAGGACGGACCGATAATCAAATTGGCTGGAAATCTTGGCGTGGAAGATGTCAATCTGCTGTGTGGAGAAGAGTTGGCCTATCCCAACGTCTTTATCGTGTTCCTGAACGGTAAATGGATGTGGTCGCTTCTTCTGTTTGTTCTCTTCTCTGATTGTTGCTTTGTAAGTCGGGGTGTTGTGCTGCTTTCCTTCTGATGAACAGGTCAAATCGTGGCTTCACCTACCCCGGGATCCAGACGCCGGCATCCCTTCTTCTTCCTGTCCTCGGAGGCTCTGGATCCCTCGGGTGAGATCCCCATCTGTTGTCATGTGACAGCCGGACATCTCACTATAGGGTACAGCATCACCCGGAGGACAGGGGATGAACTGCAGCGCTGGATCCCAGGGAGGTGAATGAATGAGTGAGTGCTGGGCTGCCCCAGGCTCTCTCGTGGTATGATTTTTTTTTTTTTCCTTGCCTTTCGGGTCTAAAAGCTAATGGAAAACCTTGCACCACTTTTAGGCTGCTTTCACAGTGGGATGTTACAGGCGCACGTTAGAGCCGCCTGTAACGCAGCCCACCGCACAGTAATGATAAATCAATGGGCTGTTCACAGTGCCTACGTTGCGTTACATTGTAACGCTGGACGTTCAAAAAGTGCAGCATGCTGTGCGTTATAGGTGGTTTTAGCTGCGTTAGACGGTTTGCACAAGCTCAGTAAGGGGAGAGTCCGCTATGGTTCCTAGCCACATGGCTAATTAATATTCACTGCACTGTAGTGTTGTCCAGATCATGAACGATTTGGATCTTTGATCCGGATCTTTTTTGTGAGTCGAATCATCCGGATCATCACAATGAAGGGTTCGGTTCACAGTGGATGTCTGGAAGAAACAGGAACTGCAGCTTCTGTGCACAAGCACAATCTTCCTGCTGCATCTCTCCCTTCCCCATTAACACCCTCAATGTGCCCTCATTCTCCTGCACCTCTCACTCTGATGCACCCCTGCTTCCCTAGTAAAATGATTCAAAGATTCGGTTCAAAGATCCGGATCTTTTCAATGATCCGATTCGTATCATCCGAATCATTGAACAGATCCGGACTTCCCAGGATAGCACCAAGAGCCTCATAACGCGGCTCAATCTGACGTCCAACTTCAGCACCACCAGGCATTGCCTTATGGGCAGGTTATGCGACCATAACGTCCCCTAAAACGCAACGTCTTGGTGTGAAAGAGGCCTTAGACCCTAAAATCAGGAAGGAGACATACCGCCAGGGGGTTATTTTTATTTTTAGCTTTTTTTTGACCATTCAGATCAATTTTTCTATTTGGTCAAATAATCAGAAAAATATGAAGCAATGTACAATACATTTGTGATCAATTTTTCTGAAAATATCAAACGATCCAATAACAATTTCAGTTTTGATGCTTTTTTTAATCTGATTTTTCCAATGCATTTTTAGAAAAAAAACAACCTGAAAAATGAATTGTTTTGTATGCAGCTTAAAAATGACCTAATCAAACTTTACATCAGCAGGATTTGATTGGTTCATTCTCAGGCTGCATACATTTGCATACAAAATGTGCATACTGCTGCATCAACTTGAAATGATTTGCATCTCATCGACCATCCCTAGTGATAACATTGGTCAGTGATTGGCCAATCACAATTGCAAGTGTGTGCATCCTTTTCTACAGCCAGTTTCAGCAGGATGCCGTTGATCAGTGGTTTGGGGGTTGTATATTTGCCAGTGGTCTGAAGAAAGCGAGCAAGGCAGCTCTAAAGGTGGCCATACACTGGTCGATTTGCCATCAGATCCGACCAACAGATAGATCCCTCTCTGATCAAATCTGATCAGGGAGGAATCGTATGGCTGCCTTTACTGCAAACAGATTGTGAATCGATTTCAGCCTGAAACCAATCAGTCTGTGGTGGTGCTGCCGCTAACCTCCCCCCCCCCCCCCCCAAACGCATACATTACTTGCTACAGCCGGCGCGAGTCCCCCGGTCACCACTGTCTCTTCTCCGCTGGGTTCCGGACCGGCAGTCTTCACTTCTTTCTGTCCGAAGAAGTTTAAACAGTAGAGGGCGCTCTACTGTTTAAACTTCTTGCCGGGACAGGAAGTTCAGTGGAGCTGCAGCCAAGCGGAGAAGAGACAGCGGTGACCGGGAGGACTCGCGCCGGCCGGAGAAAGTAATGTATTGCCGCTGTATTGCGTCGGTCGTCGGGCATTTGAATGCCGCTATCAACGCACTCCCGACCCGCCGGCGATCGAGAAAAATGTTCCGCACGGACGGCTCGACGGGAATCGACGGGAACGATTGATGTCAGACGGAAATCAATCGTTTGCACAACAATTTCACAGCAGATTCGATCACTGATCGAATCTGCTGTGTATCGGCGGGAAAATCATTAGGTGTATGGGGCCCTTAAAGAGAACCAGAGACGAAGCACCCTCATGTATTTTATTACATTTATCAGTGGGAACATGACAGTAAACACCTACCCTGCTTTTAGTTTCATTCTTATCTGCTTAATTAGTCTATTAGCAGCTGTGATAAGAATCCACCGACTATTCAGTTGAGGTTTGACTTGGAATCATTATAGCTGAGTCACTCTTCTGTGGAGTCTTTTCAAGCCCAAGCCTTCCCCCTCCTGGCTCAGATTTCCTGCTTTGCATACTGAGATCTGTGATGACATGGGAGGGGCTGCTCCTGCTGAGAGAGAAGCTCTGAAACAGACAAGTGTGGCTGCAATATGATCCCTGTGTGCTCTGTGTGCACTCTGTCTGCATACTGTAGATACTGATGACTGCAGTTTCATACCTATGAGAGACACTTCCTACAGACAGCTGTACATCATACCAAAATGAAAGCACACAGATGAAAGGCTGCATTTAGCCTAGATAGCAGCATAGTCTCATATAGCCTAGACAGCACATCCAGAACAACTCATAACCCGGAAGGAGAAGGGATATGAGCCGGCGGCCATATTTGATTTTTCCTGTAGCAATAATGGATAAACGCTAAAAAAGGCACACCAGAGCGGCAAAATTATCAGGTAGAGCATTTATTCTTTACAAGCTATCGACTGATATGTTTATTTTGTGTGAAACGTTCATCTCTGTTTCCGTTTAAGGTTTCTTTTCACTACTTGATTTTTTTTTTTTATATACAGATTTCCCCATAAGCCTTTTTCTTGCTTAATGAGCAGGCAAATAGATGCAGTGTAAATATAAGAGGTGATGCAGGCGGTCTGTGTTTCCATTGTGAGCATGGAGGTGTATGATGCCACCTGTAGGGAGAGTGACTCCCACACCACAGCGCTAGCGCTCTCATTAGTGCAGAGGAGAGGAAAGAGGACCAGTAATGAGATCTGTTAGCGGATTACTGGAAGATTTGCAAGGGACTTATCTGTACACTTTAAAGTGGACCTGAACTCTTGCGCAGAACAGAAGGAAAGCCTATAGAAATGCACCCTGTGTGTATTTACAGAGTTTAGCCTGTTTAATTCCCACTTATTTTCAACAAAGCACAAGTTGTAATTTGATCCCTCAGCTGTGTCAGCTGACAGCCACGGCAGAGAGCTAATGGCTAAACACAGGGTGTAAACAATATGTCTGCTTCCATGAAAGTAGGAAGTAGACACACTGCAGATTTATTGCAGGATTTGTATCATCATCTGTAAATGTTCTTCTGTAAAGGCTGTTATGTGGTTTGCTTATCTTTTAGAGCAGATGGGAAAGTTGTGAGTTCCCAGGGATGGCTGCTGGGGTCTGTCAGCATTGTTCAGCATCAGGATCCACAGCGTCACAGGTTCAGATGAATGAAAGCAATCATTTCGATGCGGTTGCCGGCAATTGCACGAGCGTCGCAGCAGCCGACTGCGTTTTCCAAAAAAACGCTGTGAGTAGCTGTTAGGGCTGTTTGCATTGGCAGTTCCATATCCCCCAAGTGTGGCGATGTAACGATGGGAACCAGTACTTGGCAGCAGAAGAACTCCGGCTCTTTTCCTTGTTACAGAAATCTGTTATCCATAAAGATGAGAGAAAAAGACTGGAAGTGTTTATATGATTAGATTTTTTTTTTTCCCCTGTCTATTTTACATTTATTCATTATTTGTCTTTTGTCCATTTTCCATCACTTTTATTTCCTTTTCTTTTTCTCTTATCTATGCTTTGCATCCTCTTTCCTTATTGATATATGTTTGTCACCCGCATATTAACTTTTTTTATGGCTTTTTACCTTTCCCATACTTATCGGTCTTCCTTCCTAGTACTCCACTTTCTTTTTACTGCAATAACCTGCTTTTCTTTTTTTTAATTAAAGAAAACCTGTACTGAAAAAAAGTTCCCCTGGGGATTACTCACCTCAGTAGGGGGAAGCCTCCTGATCCTATCGAGGTTTCCCCCGTCCTCCTGTGTCCCACGGCGGTCTCGCTGCAGCCCCCGGAACGCACAGGCGACAAATCCAACAGCCTGTGCAATATTTACCTTTCCAGGCTCCAGCGGGGGTGCTGTTGCGGCTCTTCTGAGGGAGATGGGCGGAAATAGCCGATCTCCGTCGGGTCCGCTCTGCTGCCCAGGCGCAGGAGACTTGGGCCTGCGCAGTAGAGCGGCCCGACGGAGATCGGCTATTTCCGCCTATCTCCGTGGGAAGAGCGGATACTGCGCCTGCGCTGGAGCCAAAAGGTAAATATTTACATTCCCGCTGTTCGGGGAGCTTTATCGCCGCCATGGGACACAGGAGGACGACGGAGGAAGCCTCAATGGGATCCGGAGGCTTCCCCCACCCGAGGTGAGTACCCCCCAGGGGAGGTTTTTTCATTACAGATTTTCTCTAATTACCAGCAGTAACCATTAAGAAAGCATGTTAAAGATAGACTCGGACCGAGCATAAAACTTCACCCCGTCAGTAGCCGATATCCCCTTTCCCACAATAAATCTTTACCTTTTCTCGAATAGATCGGGGGTGGGGGGAGGGGGTCTGTATGACTGATACTATGGTGAAACCCCTCCCACAGAGTGATGTCATGACCCTGACAGTTTCCGGTTTCTGAACCTCTTTGCATTGTGGTAAATAACGCCCGTTTCCAACTGCTAAACAAGCAGTATCTCCCTCTGTGCATAGAACTCTCGGTAAAAGAACATTCCGCACAGATCACCTGGCAGTACTAAAGATGTTACCACCACCAGATACATTTAAGAATGTAAATCGGGGAGAGGAAAGATTTTACAATGGGCAAACACTGACTAAATAATCTTTAAATGAATATTGTAAAAATTAAAATAAGCAATTTTATTCATCGTCCTCTTCACTACAGTTGCTCTGATCTCTTGTCAGTACACCTGACATGAGAGGTATATGGAGGCTGCCATATTTATTTCCCTTTAAGTAATACCAATTGCCTGGCAACCCTGCTGATCCTCTGCCTTTAATACTTTTAGCCATAGCCCCTGAACAAGCATGCAGCAGATCAGGAGTTTCTGACATTATTGTCAGATCTGACAAGAGTAGCTGCATGCTTGTTTTTGTTGTTATTCAGACACTACTGCAGCCAAATAGATCAGGGCTGCCAGGCAACTGGTATTGTTTTAAAAGGAAAATATTATGGCAGCCTCCTTATTCTTCACTTGTCCTTTAAATTGAACACGATGTGAGATAGATATTGAGGCTGCCAATTATTTCCTTTGAGGCTAGGTTCACTCTGGGACGTTGCGTTGCGATGTTAAAGTCGCATCGCAGCATTATAGCGCAACGTAAAAAAAAGGTGGTTACGCACATTAACCACTTCCGGATACCGGGTGGTTTGGCTGATCTGTGCTGCGGGGGCTCTTCAGCCCCGCAGCACAGATCAGAAATCAGGCAGGGCGATCAGACCTCCCCCCTTTTTTCCCCACTAGGGGGATGTCCTGCTGGGGGGGTCTGATCGCCGCCGCGCTGCTGTGCCTAGCGGGGGGGGCTCCTCAAAGCCCCCCTCCGCAGCACTAGTCCTCCCTCTGCCTCCTTCCCTCCCTCTCCCGTCCCCTGTGTGCGGCGCAGGACGGAAAGCCGTCCTGCGCCGGATAGGATAGGCTTTAGCCTATCAGGTGCCGGCGATCCCCGGCCAATCAGAGGCCGGGGATCGCCGATCTCCTCTACGGCGCTGCTGCTGCGCAGCGCCGTATATATGTAAACACCGGGGAAGATCTTCCCCGTGTGTTTACATTTACCCTGCGAGCTGCGATCGGCGGCTCGCAGGGTGTTCACGGAGACACGCTCCGTGAACTGACATGGAACGGCCGCTCGTACGGAAACCACTTCAGGATTCAGGGGCGTAGTTAAGCGTACGCAGAATCCTGAAGTGGTTAAAGCTGCATACAGTAGGTACAGTAAAGCGTACAGGCAATGAAAAGTATGCTTCCCTGTACCCGGTAACGTGTGCGTTTAGAGGTAACACACTGCAGTCCTGCATTACTATATCGCTACACGTTACAATGCAGCGCTAACGTCGCACTGTGAATAGACATCATTGCGGTGTGGAAAGATGCGTTACAACGCAGCTCCACAACATCCCACTGTGAATGTGGCCTTAAAGGGAATCCGAGGCGGGGTTCTAATAACAAAATCCCCATACAGAGGCTGGGTCTGCCTATAGAGTCCATCCTCTGTTGCTATTTAGATTCCCCTTAAGCCCCCCCCCCCCCCCTGCACTCTGCGAGACCCCATAATTCAGAGCCGCGCTGCCGACACAGAGCGTGTCACAGCCACACAGTATTTACCTCCATAATGCCAGTCTCGCCGCTCCCCCGCCTCCTGCATCGCTCCGGTCCCCGCCCACGTCCCTTCCCTCCCCGCTGATTGGAGGGAAGGGACGCGGGCGGGACCAGAGCGATGCAGGAGGCGGGGGAACAGCCGAGACTGACAGGAGGAGGTAAACACAGCGCGGCTGTGATTTATCGGGTCTCGTTGAGCGCAGGGGGGATTTAGGGGGAATCTAAATAGCAACAGAGGCTGGGCTCTATAGGCAGACCCAGCCTCTGTATGGGGATTTCGTTGTTAGAACCCCACCTCGGGTTCTCTTTAAAGGGAACCTGAAATGAGGATAATAATTTAAAATAAACAAATGTAGCTGCAAATTAATATTACATACTAACCTCACAGTCAGTTCCTCTCAGAAGCTCACCATTTTCTTCTTACAGTGATCCCTTCCAGTTCTGACAATATTGTCAGAACTGAAACATACCAGTTGCTGTCAGTTATATATCAGCAGCTGTCAGTTAAAACTGAATGTGCAAGATAATGTCCATGTTTCCCTATGGCTCAAGTGAGTGATATTACAGTTTAACAGTGTGCTGACCAGCAAGCTGTTATGGGTAATGGCCATTTTTAAAATGGAGGACAGAGAATTCCCTTAAAGAGAACCAGAGATGAAGCACCCTCTTGTATTTTACCTTATAAATCAGTGGGAACATGACAGTAAACACCTAATCTGCTCTTTGTTTCATTGTTCTCTGTTTAATCTGACTGATATCACCTCTGATAAGAATCCCCGACTGAGCACTCAGTCTAGCTTTGCTACGGAAAGATTATAGCTGAGTCTGTCTTCTCTGGTGTCTTTTCAAGCCCAAGCCTGCCCCCTTGTGGCTCTGCTATAATGACTCAGCTATAATTATTCCCTGCAAAGCCAGACTGAATGCTCAGTCCGGGATTCTTATCACAGCTGATAACAGACACTTTTAGCAGTGAGGATGAAACAGAGAGCATGGTAAGTGTTTTCTCTAATGTTCTTACTGATATATATGGTAAAATACACAAGGGTGCTTCGTCTCTGGTTCCCTTTAATCACAGAGGAGCGTGAGAGGAGAAGGAAATTGAGGAGTAGACTACATTGGAGGTAAGTATGACGTGTATATGGTTATTTTGACTTTTTATTTTCAGTTCAGGTTCTCTTTAACCCTCCTGGCGGTAAGCCCGAGCTGAGCTCGGGCTATGCCGCCGGGAGGCACCGGTCAGGCCCCGCTAGGCCGATTTGCATAATTTTTTTTTTTTGCTGCACGCAGCTAGCACTTTGCTAGCTGCGTGCAGTGTCCGATCGCCGCCGCTATCCGTCGCGCCGCAGCCGCCCCCCCCTCAGACCCCGTGCGCTGCCTGGCCAATCAGTGCCAGGCAGCGCCGTAGGGTGGATCGGAGTCCCCTTTGACGTCACGACGTCGATGACGTCGGTGACATCATCCCGCCCCGTCGCCATGGCGACGGGGGAAGCCCTCCAAGAGATCCCGTTCTTTGAACGGGATCTCTTGATCTCCGATCGCCGGCGGCGATCGGAGGGGCTGGGGGGATGCCGCTGAGCAGCGGCTATCATGTAGCGAGACCTCGTCTCGCTACATGGAAAAAAAAAAAAAATTAAAAAAAACGGATTTGCTGCCCCCTGGCGGATTTTGACAAACCGCCAGGAGGGTTAAGCAATGCCAGTTGTCTGGCTGTCCTACTGATCCTCTACCTCTGAGGGCCCGTTTCCACTACAGCGAATCTGCATGTGTTTCCTGCATGCAGATTCGCTTAAGCAATACAAGTGGATGGGACTGTTTCCACTTGTCAGGAATTCTGTGCGGTTTGCTGTGCAGAAAAAGACCTGTCAGAATTTGCATGCCGCACACCCCCACGCGGGTAATGTAATTTAATAGTAAAACCGCAAGCGTTTTTGTCTTGTTGTTTTCCATGCATTTTTGCTTAAAAACCCATGTCAATGATTACCGGCATTGACATGGTTAAAATCGCATACAGCAAACCGCGAGCAAAATCACATGAAAAAACGCATGGAAATGCGAACGAATCCGCACGCGCATACGAATTCGTTGACGCATTTTCCATGACGGAATCGCGCCGCACAAGTGGAAACGGGCCCTAATACTTTTAGTCATAGCCCCTAAACAAGCATGTAGCAGATCAGGTGTTCCTGACATTATTGTCAGATTAGACAAGATTAGCTGCATGCTTGTTTCTGGTGTGATTCAGACATTACTGCAGCCAAATAGATCAGTGCAATTGTCCTGTTGGGGCTTGTTCACACTATGGGCCCATTCACACTTGAGCGTTTTGCTGGCGATTTCGGCAAAAAACGCTCAAGCGCTAGCGCTTTTTAAAACACTAGTGCAATAATACCCTATGGGCCCGTTCTCACTTGGGTGATTTGCGTTAATCGCCGGCGAGTAACGCATATCGCCAAACACAAACCTGTAGCCTGCACCATTTTCAGGCAATTTCCCGGCGATCGCGTTTAGTGCTGTAGAAGCGCTAGTCGCAATCGCGGAAAAATCGATGCAGTGTCCAGTGATTTTTTTTTTTTCCGTGTTAATCATGGAAAAAATCACTCCCGCAAGGTTTTGCGCTTTTGGATGTGAATGGGGCCTAAGGGTGGTTTTGGGTTTTTTTTAAGCACTGGCGAGTTTTAAAATCGCCCTTTGAAGTGCTTGTGCAATGATTCTCTATGAGAGTCCTCAAATATGAGCAGTTTGATTCCGATCCGCTCAGCAAAGTGCTGCCTGTACCATTTTCGGGGACATTTGCCTCAATAGAAGGTTTAGTGAAATCGCAAAGCGATTCTGACATCATGAAGTTAAAAAAAATCGCTCTGCAAAAGTGCTTAGAAAAGCGCTGTACAAAAAAAGAAACCGCGCAGCTAAAAAATATTGCACACAAAGTTGCAAAAAGCCTGCGTCAGCGATTGCGATTTCTGATGTGAACCAAGGCCTAAGTGTCTTCTCTTTTTCTCTGGCAGGAAACATTCTCGGGGTCATCCGGAACCACAAGAAGCTGGTGAACACGTTTCGGCTGATGAGACGGGCAGGCTACATCAATGAGTTCGTCTCCATCTCCACCAACCTGACGGACCGCTGCGTTTACATCTCGTCTGACGGGGGCCGGCTCTGCAGGTCATTATTTTCTCTACAGAAGAGTGGGAGAGAAATAATTAGTCTAAATAATAGCCTCTGCACAATAAGAGCGCTAATCCAGAGGGGGGGTTGTTGTGTGCGCTGCGCGGAGGAGCAGCGCATTCTTGAGAGCCGAGGCGGCTGCCGCGCACTGCTCCTTTCTCCTGCTGCTCTTTAGGGAAAGCACTCTTGACTTTTACATTTGGAATGCCATCTTTTATCTGCCGGTCTCCGCGTGGAAGCGAGTCTACAAAGGGCCACACTTTCTGTTGTGCCTAATAGACGCTTAGAAGTGCTCTTTCTATGGCTCCCTGTTAAGTAACCTGTACTTGTGTCATCATTTCATTGTTTCCAAAGGTTCCCGATTGGATCCTGAGTGGCTTGTTTGGAAATCTCGCTAATATAAGAAATTCAGAAACTATTTTATTTTACCGGCGACAGACGACACGTCTCTCCAATTGCGGTTTCCCTAATCCCAATGTTGCAGATGACCAGCTCATTTAAAGGGAACTTGAAACTAGAAGTACATGGAGGCTGCCATATTTAATTTCCTTTTAAACAATACTGGTTGCATCATGGCAGCCCTGCTGATCTGCAGTAGTGTCTGAATCACACACCAGAAACAAGCATGCAGCTAGTCTTGTCAGTTCTGACAATAATGTCAGAAACACCTGATATGCTGCATGCTTGGTCAGGGGCTCTGGCTAAGTGTATTAGAGGCAGAGGATCAGTAAGATAGCCAGGTAACTGGTATTGCTTAAAAGGAAATAAATATGGCATCCTTCATATTCTTCTCATTACAGTTGTCCTTTCAAGCAAACCTGAACTGAAAATTAAAGTGGACCTGAACTCTTGCACAGGACAGAAGGAAAACCGAGAGAAACGCACCCTGTATGTATTTAGAGAGTTTAGCCTGTCTAATTCCCCTCATCTGTAACTAAGCACACATTGTAATTTGATCTCTCAGCTGTGCCAGCTGGCTGCCACGACAGCGAGGCTAATTGGAAGCACAAGATGTTAACAATATGTCTGCTTCCATGAGAGCAGGATGTAGACACAGTGCAGATTTAGTGCATGATTTGTTTCAGCTGTAACAAAGAAATACTTTTTCTTTAAAGTGTAACTGTCGGGCATAAAATAAAAAATCAATTCTTTATTTATATCTGGTAAACAAGTAATAAGGATGCTAATCAGGCAATCCAAAAGTCAAAATCTCTATTACTTTTCTTGTTGGTAAATGATCATTCCCCAGTTTACCTGACTCTTATTTGGTACACACAAAATTCGGTACACAAAAAGGAAGTTGCAGGGCATGCTGGGTTGTCATCTTTTGCTTCTCTACTTCTACTTCTCTACTAGAGAAGCAAAAAAAGCACAACCCAGCATGCCCTGCAACTTCCTTTTTGTGTAACAAATAAGAGTTAGGTAAACTGGGGAATGATCATTTATCAACAAAAAAAGTAATAGTGATTTTAACTTTTGGATTGCCTGATTAGCATCCTTTATTAATTGTTTACCAGATAAAAATAAAAAAAATGATTTTTGATTTTATGCCGACAGTTACACTTTAAATGTTATTGTGCTGTTGCTTACCTTTTAGAGCAGAGGGGAAGTTCTGAGTTCAGGTTCAGGTTCACATAACCATACACAGGTCATATTTGCCTGCTTTGCGGTCTACTCCTCAATCCCTTTCTCCTATTTCCTGCCCTGTTTGTCCGCTGTGATCGATGAAATGCTCCGTCCTCCATTTTAACTCTTTAGCAGCCAATTTATTAAGAGGCTTGCAAGTGCTCCAGGCCAATTTATTTTAGCACATTGTTTTATTTATTAATTGTTACATTTTCTTTGCTTCTAATTACTGCAGCTGTAATGTGTTTTTATGGCCACTTGTCACTAGGGGGCAGTGTGAGACAGTCACAGAGGACTTCCACTTTCACTTTCTATATTTTCTGATAGTAGTGAGAGATCAAAGCTTTCCAAGAAATTACAGCACAATGATTTCTCCCGACTGAGGTCAAAAGCAACGAGATAACACGATTGAAGCTGCTGATGGGTTAAAAATGGCAATGACCCTGTTAAACTGTAATATCGCCCACTTGGGAGGCATGGACATTACTATATATATATATATATATATA